>NW_022045832.1:805000-1405000 GCF_003285905.1 Drosophila hydei | reverse complement strand
ATGACGGACTAAACACATTTCGAATATATTATTTATTATTTAATTCATTCAAGTACAATTAATATGTAACCTAAACAACCATTAATGAACGTACGTAATGAATTTACGCTTACATACATCCAATACATATATATATTTACACATACATATGTATATATTTTTTGTACCATGTATTTTTCATTTCTCATAAATGCGAAACTAAACGAATTTTGTATTTTTATTGTTGTTAAATGAATTTTGTTGTTAGTTAAAGGTAAATGAGCGTCACACTTTGTACCCTTCGCAACGTTCAAGTAAATCAAATCTACAACCAATCCAATGACAAAATTATATTACATTTATATTACTTTACAAGTAAACGTAAATAAATACAAATAAAAAAAATATATATATATTTAAATTTACACATCAGAAAGTAAACATTTATTTACATTTTACAGTAGTTAATCCAATTTTTGATTTAGTGAAGTAAAAATGTTCGCGCAAAGGAGTTAAATTTTAAAAGTAGCCTAAGTAAGCCATTTCACAAATAACAAATATGTATAACAAATTCAACTAACAAAAATTAAAATGCGTTCAAAATGTAGCAAATCATTTTATATATAAAAAACACAAAACAAAACATATATATAGAAATTTAATGAAACACACTTAACATTTAGCAAACATAAATGTCATAAAACCTTAATATGATTCCCATACAAAGATCATAAGTCATTGAGAATCAAAATCAATACATCAAAATACACAAAAGTTATTGCATAATCAAACTATCAAAATATATTTCAATAAACAATTCTACTCTAATGCTGGCATATGAAATATATCCATTATACATTCATATGACTAAATGAAGTTCATGAAACTTAAGAAATTAATTAATATAAACAACCACAAATTAAAACTTGCTATAAGTCGAAATACAAAAAAAAAAAAAAACTGCAAATGAAGCAATATAAATAACTCCTGAAACATGGATGCTCAACAATCGCAATTACTTAATAAAAAAACAAAGAAACATATTCTGAACCACTTTATGATAAGACACATCCAGACAAACCCAAACACACTCTCTCGTATAATTATAGATATTCACAGTCAAATGCATAAATACAGAATTCAATACATGAAAATATTACACTCGGCGCAAATTCATAAATAAATAAACATCTATTTAACAAAATGTGACTTCCATTTTCCATAGTCAGTTGGGGTACATTTGGTCAAGCATCTATAATCGAACTATAGCTGAGATCCAGTAAGGTTAAAACCATGTTTAAGCAAGGCGTAGTTAGGGTATACTGGAGCAACATTCAATCTCAGAAAGAAAAAACTAGTAAAAAATATATATGTTTAATTTTGCATATCATTCTCTTTATTTCAGTGAGAGAAAGAGAGAAATCTGTAGCCTAAAGTAAGCGGTATTTTCTAGCAGAGCACTCCCGCTGGATCATGCCCACTTATAATTAATATCACTTAAGCTTGTGTAGCTCGCTCGTTAAATGCAGGTAAGTAGATGCTTCCACGGCGTTGACTTTCTATTTCAGCTGAATCCCATTCTTATGACCGGAAGCACATTGTTGGTTTGAATCGTTCCATATCACAAATCATATGATATATTTAAATTTTTTTTGTTTCTACGCATTCTAGCTACGTTCTAAGCGCAGTTAGCTGAAAATGAAAAACTCCCTCAAATGTATGCATTAAAAATTCCTCGAAACTTTATTATTAAACTGTTGATTTTATTAAAATTGTTATATTTAGCCCAGTTTTTAGTTATTATTTTCAGTTTTATCTTGATTAAGGGTTAACATAATTCATAATTGAGAACTAAAAACTAATAGATTTTTATATGGAATTCCTTTTTGACATCAATCTAAACTAACAAATAGACGTGTTTGTTTGTAAGCTCTAACGAGTTCATTACGACTGAATGGGACTTTATATTTTGTACGTTTTAAGAGTAGAGTGATTTTTTTGTTTTTATTTATTTTTTGTCATGCATTAAATTCCATATGCTTATGTTAATTAAAAGATTTACCACAAATATTAAGAGAGACGGACTCGACTCAACTTGACTCAACTCGACTTCACTCCACTTCACCTCACTCGACTCGACTCGAATAGTTATTTAGCATTAATGATTCATGCACGGATACATTTATTTATGCATTAGACAATTAAGGAAATGTTCATTAAGTATAGTTTAATTAGAGTATGTTATCAATGTGTTTTGGGATCTCCTATTATAGCGTTTACTTATAAACAATTCAAATCACTAACCACGTTTGCTGCTGTTAAGTATATTAAAAGTAGGTTTTCCGCTTCTTCTTTGTTTTAAGTTCAAATTATAAATTATAGAATTTTGCAATTTAGCAGAGCTATGAATTTAATGAACTTGCCTTGAAAATTCATTAATTGTTTATCTCCTTCTTCCACATCTTCTTTTTTATACATTTAATCGTAATTTAAATAGCTTATGTTGGAAAAATTATTATCATAATTTACATTTACTAGGTACATTTTGATTTAATATAGTTTCAACTAAATGCGAATGCAATATATTTAGTTAAAAAATACATAAATTTATTTAATTTGTTTTGTTTTGTTTAATTTGAATTAAGCCAAAAATAGTTGCTAAACACTTTGAAGGGTCTGCTCCTGGCTAGCTAGCTACACTCATAGAACATCATCAAATTAAGTATATATCTATATATATAGTATATATATGTTTGTAGATAGTTTGATTTGGGAGTAGCTTAGTAGACACTTACACAAATTTAGTTACTCTTACTAAACATTCAGTTGCTAAAAACAATGACAATGATGTTTGCTTTAGCATTAGGTTTATCAATTGATTAAATATATATATATATATGTATATATATATATATATATATATATATATATATATGTATATATATATATATATATATATATATATATATATATATATATATATATATTTATTTATTTATTAATATATATTTAATGAATAAATTTGTAAGCGTTTCAATTTCATTTTTTAGTATTTTACTAGTAGACATTTAAATTTTAGTATTTGTTTTATTTTTACTTAAACTCTGAGTTGAGTTTGCTTGCTGGACAGTTGCCATGCAAAAACTAGGTAGGTTGAATCTTGGGGTGGTTTATTAAATAGGTCGCATAGTTAAGTTAAGTTCAAGTTTACTGACATTCGCCTCCTGCACTTGTCTAAAATTTCATTGTTTTTTCTAACACCGATACTGAAGCGCATTTGCTAATATTGCCATTTATTTGTAAGCTAGTTCAGAAGGGAACTAGTTCATGATATTTAGGATACGTTAGGTGTTCGTGAACTGAATAGGTAGGAAATATCATTTATCTCACAAATCTATAACACAGGACAATAAATTCTGTTGAAGCTTAGTAACCAGGTAAGCTGCTGTATGAGAATCTAAGATCTCAAGTCTTTGAGTTATTCTAAGAAGTTTTCAGGTTTTATAAAATCAAGTTGACATATAATCAGTTAGGTAATCTGAAGGTACTATGCCTCTACTCCAAAACTCTTTGAAAATATTTTAATTTTCCTAAAAATATTAGCAATTCAATTTACTAAACACGCCCGCTCGCTTTCCTATTCAAGCTTCTCTGTGGAAAAGTTTAAATTTCTTGGTTACCAGAAGCCGTTGTCCTGTGCTTCCAGATAAATAAGTAACACTCGTTCAGTATTCAAAGAGAGTTAATTTGTTCACTTAAAAACCTTTGATCTGCGATCCATTTGATAAATCACTTGGAAGATTTAGTCCTAAAGCTGACGGACGAACGGACGGATGGCATGAAACCAATATACTCCTGCAGTTTGGTGAACGAGCATGAGATTAACGAAAAGTTAAATGCCAATTTAAGACTTGATATTTAGCTGTTGTTTAAGAATCGTAATGGAAGAGCTTGTGCTTAACTAAGGGGAATTATATCAAACCACATTGATTGTCTCGACTCTACGCACAGTTGCATTCAATGAACGCGACGTGTATTGAATATAAATATAAAACTTTTGCTGAAACAACAATTGTATTGTGTATGAAAGGTACAATGTAAAATAAACTTTTGTTGTTTTCTATTTATTGTTGTTGTTGTTGTTTTTTGTTATTGTTATTGTGTTTTTTTCTCCCTTGCTTGCTGCTGTCAGCAATGTTAAATGTTCGGACAGCTCGAGCAATTGTATTAAGCCTGCCTGTCTCATCTCAATTTCGTCTCTGGCCACTGATATGCTAACGCTTAAATTATATTTTACTATAGTATTATGGAAAAGTAGGCCACACGTGGCGCATTAACTATTCGAAAATAAAAAAATACCAGTATGAATGTGCTAGTCGGATGTGCCCGACAAGTGAATACCCTGAATGTTGCTGCTGCTGAGCTACTGTTTCACTTGTTGCACAAATCCAACTACAATTTATGCTTTTCAGAACTTCGTTTCTAGTGGTAAAATTTTTAATGAAATCATCTGTTATGAAATCATCTATTATTCAAATTAAATTCTCAAGATCTGCTATAAAAGCTGAGTGAAAGTGTCGATATTTATCCATATTTAGAAAATGGAATGACAGCAAATATAAGATTGCCTATTTAAAATGTCAGCTTTAATACTTGAATACTTGAAAGTATTGACGGACGGGCCAATCTAGCTCGACGCAGCTCGTTGCACTAATCCAGAATATATAGACTTAATGGTTTTGGCCACGCCTACAACTGCCTGCATAAAAACAGTATGCACTGCTTATTCATTTGAGGGTGTTTTCCGAAGAAGAAAAAACATGTGCATGCTACATGCGGCAGGCAGTTGCATGTTGCATGCTGCACAAGGTCGAAAGTTTCTATTGTTCTGTGCTCGCTTTGTTGCTGTCGCTCGTTTTTGGCATATGCATTAAAAATGCAGTTATTTAATAAATAAATCCAAAGAATATGAAATTTAATCGAAAAATCGTGTCGAGCTTTAAGCTCGCCATAATTAATAAAAGCGGTTTTAATTGTCAAGAGCTATTTTTATCGGTGGTTGCTTTGCCATTGCAGAAATAGATTTCAAAAATATTTTTAAATTTGTTAAAAAAAAATCAGAAAAAAAATTGTACATAACTTAATTCAGCTTAAATGTTGAATATTTTATTTTTATTATTTAATTGACTGCAAAGTTCAGAAAAAAATACTCAGTGGCATTCATCATTAGTGAAATGAGTTTCGTGTCAAAAAAAATATAGAGATATATATGAAATGAAATGAAATGAAATAAATTGAGTTGAATTTTTTATACATTGCCGGGGGAAATGGGCAATTACACAGAGTTAAATGCAATTAGTTGAGTTGAGCAATTAAAAAACACGCACAAACGGATATTCACGAAATATATGTATGCGAAATGTATGTATATGTGTGTGCATGTGTGTATACATATGTCAAGTACCTATGCATATGACTTAGATGTGTATAAATTGCAGTTATTCCATAAGTTTCTCTATTCTCGTTTTGGTTTTGTGTAAAGTAAATCGTGTTGGATTTCATTTCGTTATCAGATAACCAATTCCTTCTCCAAGTTCTTTGCTTGTTTTTGTTCACTTTGGTTGGTGGTTTTGTTTAGTTTGTTTGTTCATTCAATATTATGAAATAAAGTTGTTCGTTTTGCTTTTGCTTTAAATACTTTGATATACATTCAATAAGTACATCAATACATATATATATAAGACCAATTCGCTTCTGACGGCAGGATTTAATTCATAATATGCTTCAAAAGTGACATATATTAAATATTTATATTCAATTTGCTATTCATTTTCACACTTATAAAGGTTAAAGTTTTACATTTGGTTGCTGTTCGTTCGATATTATTGCCTAAAAATAATATTTAATACTAATATGTTGTTTCTTTTCGCTCTGTCGCGCTGCTGTTATTGCGACTGGACTTAACTATGTGCTGCCCAAAAACAATTTATAGATCTATCAGCGGTATTACAGTCCTCGTATCCCGCATCTCTGGCTCCTCTTGTCATCAAAGGTCATTGTCGAACATCTGCAACGAACGTGTCACCAAATCGTCCTTGAGGCATGCCTCGAGAAACTCTTCTATCGTTATGATGCCATCCTGATTCAAATCCAATTTGCGAAAGACTCGATCCACCTGCAAAAGAGGAAAATCATTTTTATTAACTATTTGCAAACATCAAATCCATTTCCCATATTGCTTTAAAGTTTTGTCAGTTATCCTTGCACACCTGCACCTGCGCCTGCACGTGCCCCTGCACCTGTATCAATAATGTACGCAAAGTCTTTTTCATTAAATAACATTTCCGGTGCTTTGCGTTGCCAATCCATTTCCCTTGAGCTGCAACCACACATACACGCACTCACACACACACGCACAGCCAGCCCTCTCTCTACTTGCGCAACCATAATTGCTCATACGCCGCGTAAGCACCGTCCCTTTGCAGCGCTGCGGATGCTGCACGAGCATATCAAGCGCAGCCGTTGCATAAAGAATGCTGCATAACAAATGACACCCACGCACACACGTCAAACATAAGCTGAACTGCACTCAACATCGATTCAATAGAGTTTCATATTTTATAAGCATTTTTGTTCAAGTTTGTGTTTAAAGAATTAATTCTTTAATTCAAACAATTTTAATTGAAATTGGATGAGTTCCATAATATATTTTATTCTTATTTATTTTATTTTTTTTTCTTATGGAAAGCAAGATGTATAGAGTGGATTATTTAGTATGAAAACCATTTGAGATTCAGGAGTATTAAGAATTCAGGAATTCTGAATAGATTTGTGTGCTGCCAAGTTTTGATTAAAATCTTATTGGTTTCGATTAGAAGACCTAGTTATAAAATTCTTATCATCTTATGGTCTTGTGTTATATATTTTATGGTTTACTCTAACGAGTATACGTATGTGAATATGAATGTCTGGATGGTTGTATATGCTTTGACAGCCATTAAATTGATTTGTTCTTGTTTCCATTTGATAAGAGAGATCATTGACTCAGGTAAGATCTAGCAGAAATATAATCACATGTATTGGAGGACTTTTACTTTAAGTCAGACACTAAGCTTATATATTTATTGTTGTTACCAATACGAGTACTAGATTTTCAGTTCACCTGATCTCTGGCCTTGCGATCGTCCTCTGGCTGGTGAGGTCTTCTGCCCATTAGCTCGTGTATGGCCAAAACAATTTCACTGAGCTCCCCGCGACTTATGCGACCATCGCCATTCAGGTCGTACAACTTGAAGGTCCAGCGCAGGCGCTCATAGACGGAGCCGCGTAACAGAGTGGATAAAGTAACCAATAAATCCTACGAATATATGAATATTTATAGAATGAATATAATGAAATAAGGAACGGCCATAATAATGAACACAATTACCCGAAAACTAATGGCGCCATTGCAGTTAACGTCGAAGGCTTTGAACACATAATGAGCATATAAACTGGAATCTGCGGAAATAGAAAATTTCAAGATGTTTTAGTACTTCCACTGAGTGCTCAGCGAAATAGCGACTACGAATCCCAAAAAAACTAGCGTATATAAATGAAATATGGGGTCTTAAGTGGCGCACAGCCATAAAAGAAGCCATTGCATTCACACACATAATAATGCGAGTGTACTATATATATATATATGAATATATATGTATATACACCCCCAGCTCAAATACTTACTGCCGTGCGGAAAGAATTTGGCATAAATATCCTTAAAACAATCCTCGTGCACCACGCCCTCCGGACATTCCTGCAAAAGCAAAAAGGAAATCTCTGTGAAATTATGACTGCAAATAGAACGACCTTCTTCAGTATCCCACCCGACTTACTGGCTTATAAATCTAAATGTGTTTGTGTTCTGGGAAATGCTTTTAGTTATTATCAACTTTTTTCACTTCATATGTTAATCATTTTGCTGCATAAAAACTTAATTTGAGAGCTTTTGGACTGAAGCTTCTCTTATGCTCGATAAATTTATGATATTTCAATGAACAGATGAAGATTCTAGCTAACATTTGTTATATTTAACATATCTTTCTCTCTCTGTCTCTTTCTCTCTTATTCTGTCGCTGTTTCCCTCTGTCTCTCTATCCTCTCCAAACTTTCTTCTTTTGGCGCTCCCTCATTCTCCCTCTGTCTCTCTCTCTCTTCAGGCTACATCGCTATCTTTCTCATTATTTCTATCTCGTATCATTCCTCTCAGCGTCTTTTCCTATCACTGTCTCTCTTGCTGTCTCTCTCTCTCTCTATGGCGCTCTCACTGCCTCTGAATAACTTTCTCTCTCGAACTATCTCTCTCATGTCCTTTTTTTCTCTTTCTCTCTATTTCTCACCCAGGGGTGCCTTTCTCTCTCTTTCACTTTGTCTGCATCTCTTTCAATTAGTCTCTCTTTGTCTTTATATTTTTCTATCTCTCCTTTTCTCTCTCTTTTTTAATTTTCTGTCTTTGACACACTCTGTCCCTTTGACTCGCTCTTTCACTTTATTTATCACTATCTCTTTTTCTCCCTCTCGCTCTATACTTCTTACTTTCTTTTCCTATGACTCTCTTTGTCCGTATTCAGTTTTCTTATCTCGCTCTTTTATCATTCTCCGTATTATCTCGGTCTGTCTCTCTTTCTCATCTTCTTGATATCCCTTTTTACCTACTCTACATATTCCCTCTCTCTTTCTCTCTCTATCTCAGTTTCTCTTTCTCTCTCTGTTTCTGTTCCTCTATCTATCTGTCTATGTCTCTCTTTCGTTCTGTGTCACGCTCTTTTCCTTTCACTGGCTCCTTCTCCATCTCGCTCGCTTTGTTGGCCTGTCTCTGTCTCTTACTCTATCTCTCCCCTTCTGTTTTTTCTCCGACTCCTTCACAGTATGTCCTTTCTTAACACCCGAACACTGAACGTTGCGCTGCGCTTTTGGCTCATAGATTTGAGTGCTCATGTGCGATTGTTTATGAATTTGTGAATGGGACCAAATGGCAATTGGATTGTGCTGTGCTTGGCGCTTGGAGATGGGGCGCGTGTCCACTTACCGTTTTAAATCCTCTGTACATGACGCGAATTTCCTGCTTGGTGAACTTGGTTTGGCGGCACAAGTCCTCGAGAGCGACCGGAATGGGTTTAGGCACGCGTGTGTGTTCTAACTCATAGACCACCTCCTCGATGGGGCTTTCCGGCGGAGATGCCATGGTTGTTAATCCAAATGTTAATGCGAATGCGAATGCGACTGCTGCTTGTGTTGTTGCTATGCAATGCAAGCTCAGTTGCTTATTAATTTTAATTTGTTGTGTTTATTTATAGCCTCCGCAGCTTCAGCATAATATCAATTTCGCTTTTATGCGCTCATAAAAGCCAGGTCATTAACTGAATTCGCTGGCTGTTGGGCCATTTTACGTATGTCCTTGTAAGCAGCTCGTTTTTTCCTTTTATTTTTATTTTTTGGTTTCAGGCGTTTTTGGTTTTAGTTTCGGCTTCGTCTTTCCTTACCTTAATGCAGCAATGGGATTTTGGGCGCTAAGTCGCTAATGAGGCAAGCATCGCTGAAAAGAGCCAGAAAAGTAACATGAGCAATGGGCCAGAATAACAAGTTACATAAATCATGGGGGCCAGGCAGCCAGCCAAGTGCACAACGGATGCCCGACCAAGGACGCAAGCTCATCACGAGCGCAAGTTGCGGTTAGCTGTTCCTGTCTGCCTGTAAAGGCCAACTTTCAGCTGACGGAAGTGCAACTTGTTGTTGTTGAGTTGCAGCTGCCACAGGGCTAACCAAGTAGCTATCAGTAAACGAGCTTCTCTATATATATAGAAATGTATATATACAGAGGGCCGTGCTCAATGTGTACATTAAGTATACGCCTTGTTTGTTATTCATAGTGCACAAATACAACAAAAACAAAAGAAGGAACTGCAGCTCACTTCTTGAATATTTGTCTATGTGTGTATGTGTGTGTGTGTGTGTGTGTATTTGTGTGCGCTTGTTAATGTGAGTGACCCGACGGCAACATGCAATGCTGATTATTATTGCGTGCCATAAATCAAAGCCGTAATCGAGTTATGCGCGCGCCTTGGTGTATGCAGCATCTGTTTTATCACGTAGTACTTGGCACAATTGGGAACGAGATTAAGCATAAAGCAGGTGGGTTACGTTCAACTTGAAAGCCAGTTGTTGCTGTTGTTGTTGGTAGAGCAGTTGCTCTATCCAGCAATTGGCCTCCACCTCAAATGTTATTAATGAGCACTTTGCATGCAGATGAATTAAGTGAGTATTGCTTTCGAATCCATTTAATAGCAGTGATAAGTGCAATAACTTGAATATGCATAAAATATAAGTACCGTTAATTTCAATAATTTCAAAATTAATTAATAATTCAATCGAATTTTATTTACAATATCTGATTCTATAAAAATTCTTTATGTGTTTTTTTTTTATTTGAAAAAAAGTACTTTAAAAATGAGTATTAAATATATTTAAAAATAATGTAAAAATGGCTACATTTTTATTTTATTTTATAAATTTTTAATTATTTATTAACATTTATTTTTTTGTAGTTTTTTTTGTAATTGCTGAAGTAGAAAAGTAGATGGAGAAGTGAAATATATCATTTTTTTTTTAATTTAAATAAAATGCATTTCTCAGAATAGTTGCCATCGTATCGCTTATTGAGTCCGCCTACGCAAGGCAAATGCCATTAAGTCAAAATACAATTTGCAAGTGCGAGATTTGCAGCCATAAATAATTTTGCATTGAGTAGTGAATGTCGACATTAAGGCGGCATTGAGAGTGAAAATGTTTTATGGTAGAGACGATATTTGATATATTGTTTTGAAGCCATCGGGACAAATTGAGTTTGCTGCAAATTGTGTATTTGCATCGCTTTGCGCTGAGCTCTTTAGCCACTTGCCTGGGCATGCAAAGTGGAGCAAGTTTTAAGAAAACTTTAAGACGTCCTTATGAAAGAGTAGGAAAACTTGATCGCACTTCTCGCCTACTCGAGTGGAACCGTTTGACCTCCATGGCCAGGAGAAAATGCAATAGCGTTTCGACGTTGAGAACTCGAAATGAAAAAAGAATTTTCTATCTACTATTTTTTGTTGGTCTATTTCAGTGTTTTTCCATGCCATTTCCATTGGACTCGTTTTTGAGTGAATGCACACGCGCACACACACACACACAGACACGCACACAGCGAAGCATTATCACAGCACAGCAGAGCCATTTCCGACGTCATAGCTGTTTGTTAGTTGGAACGGATAAATCCAGCAGATAGCGACGATAAGATGGGCAAATAGGTCAGAGGAACGACGGAAATGGCTTTGACAGCTTAATCCCGTCGAATATTTTCTCTAATTTGCTGCGGTAATTTCCCCTTTGACATATACATTTCATTCGCCATCAACTTCAACGCAGCGCCATAAAATAAATATTGCAAAAGCTCTTGCTTCTGCGGCACTTGAAGCGCTTTTGCAATTCAAATAACATGCAGCCTGTCCTGTCCCAATCCAATATATAATTCATCAATGCCATTGCCTGCACCATGCATCCGAGCAATGGGGTCACCAAATCGAATCTATAGCTGCGTATCTATAGACACTCATAGTTTTATGCATTTGGCAAAAAGTTGCAATTGCTTTAATTAAGAATCTGCGCAAACTTTCGCTTGAGAGTTATTGAAATTCGCAATTAATGAATGCAAGTTATTGAAATACTAAAACTGTGTCAATTAAGTTTGTAAAATATGGAATGCTTAGAACAAATTGTGATGCAAAAAACTCAGCGAAGTCAAGTTAAAGCTAAAAGTTATTAAAGAGACTTGCAATTGATCAAAATTGTCTTTAGATATTTGAATTGATTCAGCTAAACAGTTTCTATATTATATATTATATTTCGAATAGACCATTAAATTCTTAAGCCTCTTCAAGTGAACATGGATAGTTCAAGGTAGTCTTAAACTTAATCAGTTGGCTGTACGCCTCGGCATACGACACTGCAGCACGCTTTCAACAGCAAAATATTGCATATTTTTATATATATATTTCTGCAGAAAGAGTGGGAGAAATACAATATGTTGCACTTCGGTATCAATTAAAAATAATTAATATTCAATTTACATTTTAAAAGCATTTTATTTCACAATAATTTAACTTCAATTTGATACTAATTGAACTTTTTGCATTTTAAATATGGCTCTGGGTCAACTTCTCTTTAACAGGCTTCTGCTCTGATTCATGATAAATACATATTTTCTGTGAGGCAACTAATTATTGTTGAAAATATGCAGATTTCGTTAAGCTGCTGCTTTTGCTTTTGCTTTTGGCCAAAGTCAACAGTAAGTAATTGCACAAATCGGAGACATTTTTATAATGCCCGCCACGCGCACCTTGAATTTTAAATGCATGCGGCTGTTTGGCTGCTGCTTGTCAAATATCACGCATACGACACGCATTACAGCCAGAGAGCACTCGAAGCTCATCGCTGGGCCATAATATTCAATGTAAGCTAATTAAATATTTAATCAGGTTAAAGCTTAAACGTTTTAATGCGCAAATCTTCATTAGCTACAAATTGGGGAATGGCAAGCCATAGAACGTTGCACTTCGAAATGCTCTCTCGCTCCCTCCCTCCCTCTCTCCGTCTGAGGTAAGAGCGAGACCCAGATTCGTTGCCATATGCATACACACATACATGTATGCAAATTGTGTGGACTAAGTACTATTTTGTGTTGTTTTCCCAAGCATTGCCCGTTTGTTCATTTGCCTAATTGTGTTTAGCAATACTGGAAGTCTGGATGGTGGAAATGCGACTTGGCGTGGGAATGTTGTACAAGTGCTGGAATGAAATGGCATTCAAGGCAGGTCCTTTAGCTTCTAAATAGCAATGACAGCCGCAACAGCAGCAGCAGCAGCAGCACGCTAAGGAATAGCAGCAGCTGCCACACAAAGGACAGCGCTTGCCGCTTCTTAGCGCGCCTTGCATGCAGTCATGCAATGCTACTTGAATAAAAACTAAACAAAAACGCAAGCCAAGCCCTGTCTAAGCCACATTTGTGCACACCGTGGTGCAAATGGTCTTCTGACATTCTAAGGATGGTATTTTGTAATGGATAACTTTAATTATATGTACTTCAATATACACTTAAAGTGTGTGTAGCTTAACTAAAAGGATTTTATTTGGACTCAAATGCCTGCAATTGTTTTTATATTTCTGTTTCATAAGAAGTTCACAAATCCTCTTAAATTCAGCAAAAAGGCAGTTGGAATTGAGACGTTTTAAAATTCATTTTATGCAAGACAAAAAATATATAAATGGCTTAGCCAAGCACAAACATTTGTGGTTTGCTGCTGGCTGAATTAAAGAAACGAAATTTGCTTAAATCAGAGCTTTACTATGGAATCCTAACAATAAATTTATGTATAAATTTATTTCTTATATGAAAATGTTAAGAGTATTAAACATATTTAGAGTATTCATTGAATGTAGAGGGGCAGTTTCCACAGCAGCTTTAAAACATAACCCGAACTGTCGACTGGTTTTTCCATTTCGGCCTGGTAAGTACCACTGTGCAATTGGCAATGCTGAGCTCTTGTCATTGCCCGCTGCTTTCATGCTATTTTCACGGACAGGCAGCGAGGAGTGGCTAGAACTAGAAAAGCAATCGTCTAACTAACCAGCTCGCCAACTAGCAACTATCTAAATAAAAAAGCCTGACAATGGCGACACGCGACCTTAACGAAACCGCAATTATATATATATATATCTATATATAAATATATATTTATGTATCAGCATATATATATACTTATATAAATTGCATTTTTTATTTGCGTGCCACTCGGCATAGCGAGCACAATTACACAATTGAATTTTTGGCATGCTCCGAACGCCCGCCCAGATCGAAAGTAAATCTTGAGGTGCCCGCAAAGACAATAAATCAACGCCAATTATACTCTAGAAATTCTACTTCTAGCTATACTTTTTCTACACTCTGTGTGTCCAACTTTTCATTGTGGGCTGGACGAATGATAAACGACTACGAGCAACGAGCCAACAGAAATTGCAACACTTTTCAATCTGCTCCAAAATCTAGTCGAAAAAAGCAGAGAAACGACTTAATAATGAACCAGCCCACTTCGTGTCGACATGTGAGAAATATTTTCACAAATTGAAATATGCATTGGCATTCCAAAGCACTTGCATGTGTGGCTCATAAACCTCGGCATTCTCTCGCGTCCTTTGGCACTGCACCGAACTGGTCTAAAATTAGCCAATATTGACATTTAAGCTTTGGCCACTTACGAACGTGGCTTCATGCTGCTTAACGCCTGTGAGGGATCAAGACTCTATTTGCCAGTTGGCATTCGCATGCCTCACTGAAGCATAATAGGTTAGTGGGGCACACTTAATTGATTTATAATGCACTCACCGACAGGTCCCGATGCTGATGCTCGATAAATAATTAAATTGGGCTGACTGAATGCATTAGCAACGGCACGGCTACAGTCTGGCACCTGCATGTGTGCGTGGCAGAAGGCCAATGACCTTTTTACAAACACGTTAACACAGACATTCTTACATGTAGATTGTCAACTTTTCACATAAGCATCATTATTTTATTGGCATTGAAGTGACAAAGAATTTTTAAGTTGCTATACAAGTAAATTGCAGTCAAGGTAATCGACTGCAAAATACTCGCTCATGAGCCAAAAAATCCCTCGAGTCATACATACTACAAATTTAAGTTCCAAGCTTCAATTTCGACAAATAGCTTTAACTTTCATAGGAAGAGAGCCAATGTACTTCATATTAATTGGAGCGAATAATCAATATACTCGATGCACATCATGAAGAAGTCTAAGAATCGTGTGCGAATAAGATTGGAGTCAAAGGGAATTAAAAGCAAGAGCTGCCCTATTGTATTATGGCTCATATAATCAAAGCCTGAATGGTTAAATACACGAGCAGAGCTGACAGCTGCATAACTAAAGATTGAATTATTTTTCAATTAAAATGTTTATAATTTTAATATTTTTTTAAGTTTTTTTAAGCTTAACTGCAACAAATACATTTTATCAGAAATATATTTTTTTCGGATTTAATTCACAAAAATATAGACATATTTTTATACTAAATTTAACTGCGACTCGAATTGTAAAAATAAATTTAAAGTCATCTTACCAAGAGTTTTTTATGATAGTTGATATACCATTAAGTAAATATAGTACAATAAGTATTTTTTATAGCAATAATTCATTTAAATTCAATTTCAATCAATTTTTTCATAAAGCTGTTTTTTTGCATAAAAATATAAAATTTCAATGCCTTGTTGGAGTTTTTGCCCGGCTTAAAAATCAATTGCGAAGCATACAAAACGACAAATTAGTAAAACTCATTTTTATTTCTGAAATGTAATTCGAATATTGGTTTTTCTTATATATAATCTGGGCCTCAGCAAGAATCAATTTTCATTTCATTTCATATATATATATGTATATTTACATATATATATATATATATATATATAAATAAATATAAGTAATTTATATATATATTTCAATTTGACAGCGTGACGCATAATTAAAGTTTGCCAATGTGCCAAATGAGTTGGCAAGAAAAGTAAATAGAGTTGGACATCGTCCAGCTGATAGTACAAATAGGCAATTTGTGTCTTATGCATGTCATTGCATTGTTATGGACAATGAAAACAGTTTGCAATTTATTTTGAGTTTGCTTGTCTAACTCTAGAATAAGCAAGCGGCTCGCTCAGCTGCTCAGCTCTTGGCAACTGTGCGTATACGTTATAAATGACATTTTTGCCATTTTTTGTTTGCTATTATACATTCGCATGGTCGTCTCCTCGGGGAAATCAGGCGAGAAGTGTGAATGGAAACTAGCTTCGTTCCGAGGCAGCAGAAGCTTTCAGCTTTGTTTGTTGCCTTCTGGTTAGTTGCTTACTAATGAAGTACAAACAAAACTGAAAAAAAAAACAAAAGCAACAGCAACATATCCCAGCTGGCATGCATGCAGCATTTGTCCCCAGTGGAGCCTTAAGATCTGCCAAGAAACAATAACAAACGACACCCCAGAGCTGATGCTCGATACTATTTGTTATCACTAATGCGGGGACTCTGTGTCGCTTGTTGATTTCAATGCAGATACGACTTTGAGGCATGCTTTATTTGCCTCTCAGTTCTGTTGTTTGTTCAACTTGCTGCACCGTTTCACAGTCCCAAGGCAATCATTCGTCAGTTAACTATCGTGTTCAAAATCAAACTGGGCAAACGACAAACATAAGCAAATTATGTTGTTATTAGACGTGTTTCTATGTAGTAATCAACTAAGCAAGCGAATGATAATAAACAAAATATAATAAATATAATTTTTTTGATATTTAATTAATACTAAGAAAAAACATATATATTATTTATTTAAATAAAAAATTTAATATACAATTTATTTACATTTAATTGTTTTGATTTTGCTGATAGTTAATTATCCTAAAAAATAAAATCAATAAATAAATAATAAAAACAGTTTAAAATATATGTTTTTTGGTATTTACTTATACTTTAAATATCAAAATCAAAATAAATTAACTTTCAATTTTGTTTATAAAAATAAATTAACTGTATAGCTTTAGATATTTAATAAGTATTAAATAAATCCCAAAAATAAATAATTAATTTTATTTAACAATGCAAAAATTATTTTAATTTGTTAATTTAATGAACAGTAACATGATAACATTAACAAATAGTTGTTTCTATATCAAATATATTGGTACCGAAAATTTTATACTATTCAAGGCCTGAAGACACCTTAAATATCATTCATATATTGGCTAAAATTGTGAAAAGATTTTATTCCAGTCCGTTAAACTGGGCTTCTACAGCTCTAAGTGTTTAGTTAGAATTCCAGGCTCACATCTGTATATATTTATGTAAATTATTAAGGAATATAGAAAAAACTTGGTTTTATTTTTCAAAACAAGTTTTTAAATTTACTGCTAATTATCCCATTAATTCTGTGGGCTTTCTTATTTCGTTGACATTTTTTTTGTTGGCCTCAGGGCGGAAATAAATTAAGCCAGCTCATAAATTAGAGCTGTTCTAGCCAAGAAAAATTGCTGGCCAGTCCACACTCCGGCACACACACATGCACACGCACACATTTATACCACATATTTATAACTTGGCCAAAAATTATTGTACAGCTCAGTCACTTGCCCTCAATTCGCCTATGCGAAACAGCGAACTACAAAAATTGCTAAGCATTTGCGTTTCGCCTTTTGCTTTTGTTGGCCGATAAAGAAAATTATTGTCTAAAACTTGGCGCATATCGCCGAACCGGAAGTGCTGGGGTCATAAAAACTAGCGGGCGGCTTGAGTGAGTGTGTGTGTGTGTGTGTGTGTGCGACGCCAGCACGACGACTCTCAATGGCGTTTTATTGTTAAGCATTTCGCACTGTTGTGGAAGCAGAATCGTATATGAATACGGCTCCCGCACAATTGCTTCCATTGTATGAGTGGGATGGGGCGCTGGCGGGGGTCGCACAACTATTTTGGCAGTTTGTTAGCTTGGCTGGCCGACAATGAAGTCAGTTTTTAGTCGCTTCGCCAGTGCCAAGACTAACTGCGCGCCTTTCAATGTGGGAGTTACTAAAAACTTTCGTAACGGAAGTGCAGCGTCAAGGTTTTTTTTGCTGCGTTTTGGCTTCTTTCCTTTTTGCATATGGCTGGAAAATGTTTGGCTTAAATTTCTGATTGCTGATTGCTGATTGCATTTTTAGTTAAATTAATGAAAACAATTGCAGAGTACAAGTTTTTAATTGGCCGGCGCAACCAAGTGGCACACAATCGAGGCCTGAATGAAACTTCAATGCGATACAATTGCATGTAACAAGTTTCCGGTTGCTTGCTGGCAGTAAGAGCATACACACATACACACACACATCCAGGCAGACACCAACACATTAAAGCCCACTTCTCTGGCTCTTCCATCTTTTCGAAGCAACTCTGACATCTGCAGTTTCCTGTTGTTGCTGAAGCGTATCATGGAACCGATTGGCATTTCACTTAATTCACATCTTGGTTTTCAGTTTGAGGCAAGTGTTTGCCCTTAAAGTGCATGACACTTGCATAGTTATTTTCTATGTTGTCCACATGAATGCCTTATGCAAACGTGTGTGCAAGACCTTTATAGCCAAGTTACTTTGCTATTTGTTTTGGCATTCCATTTTGCAGATAAAAACGACAATTTAATACATAATAACTACATGCTTGTAGGCTAGTATGACAGCAGTATAACACATTTGCACTAGCATTGCAAGGAATAGAGCTTGAAATCCGAATGACTTTAGACATGCAGTAGTATAACAGTTCAGAGCCAGCATATTATATTCTTATGGGTAAGTATAATAGTGGTATAACAAATTTGATAACAGAGCTCGGAACAGTCCAAAGCCAACATATCGATCTGAGGATAATGAAAGGAAAACCAAATTGGTATATAGACCATAAGAAAAGAGTTTAACAAGATGTTATTGAGAAAGTACTACAAAAATTGTGTTATGTGTTGTGGTTATTCTTCGATCATACAATCTCCATTTACTTATAGACAAATTTCTGTTAGCTAATTTAGTTATTCTTATAACTTTTCACACTTTATACTTTCATTAATACTGAAATCATTTTTTTTTCTTCAGGGTATTTATGTTGAACAAGAGTAATAATAATAATGATGGCAAGAAAATCTAATAAAAAATGTGTAAAACTTTTCCAGCTAAAAATAAAAACAACAAAAACGATAGGAAATAACAACAACAACGACAAGAACAATCACAACAATCGCAACAATGCCAATAAAAATGGAAACATTCAAGGCACAAGTCATGCAAAAACTGCCCGAAAAAGTATGCTATAGTATAAGTATACACAACATGCATATATATATATATACATATATATTTTTTGTTATTAAAGCGCCCAATGAGTGTCGACTACTCGACTGGCGGTCTCTTGGCTGCTGCTGGCGGCCCTTTGGCATCTACTTGGCCAGTCTCCGCATAGTAATTAATGCTTGTAAGTGCCACTCATCTCGCAATGTTTGCGCGCGTGTGTGTGTGCGTGGGTGTTAGTGTGTAGGCTGCGCAACGTTGCCACATTTTCAGTTTTGGCGCTATCAAGAATTTTTGGTCGCCGTTTGTTAATTGCACGTTTGGCAACATATGTTCGCATGTAACTGTGTATTTGGCGCCACCTACGTGGCAATTAGAAATTGTTAGCAAACCGTTATATCAAGGCCATGCCAGCCGCAATCCCTGACAAATCTTGCCAACTTCCGTTGCTGGGCGTAACACATGGCGTCTACATATTGCCGCTGCGTAGACCAAAACTTTGCGCAACTTTACATTCATCAGCTGGGCATAAAAACAATGTTGGAAACTCACATAAAACACGAGAAGGAATTCGCTGAACATCAGTGCTCAGCTGGCATATACCCTGTAATTAATTACTATTTATAGATTGCCAATCAATCAGCTCAAAGTCACTTGCCAAGGCTGAATAGTTGCACTTGAAAATTTCAAATTTCATTTTCATTTCCTTCCATTTCGAGCTATGCTTTATAGACTTTGTATTTGATCTGATTACAGGGTATAGCTAAAGTAAACACATGCCCACATACACACGCACGCACATGGGTATACATGCATGCATGCATGTATATGCAGTTAAAGGATACATATACATGCATACATGCATGTATATGCAGTTAAGGGATACATTGACGTATCATGTGGATATCCTTGGTGGTGTTGGCCTTGGCTCTGTGCGTTTAATAGGCTTCCAATAATGCGTAAATATGCTTGCAATCAAAGCGTGTGTAATAAAAGTTAGTCTTGCTGATAATTTACCCAGCATAACAAGCTGTGAGCTTGAAGCATATTAAATATGCGAATTATAAATATATTTATAAAGTTCTTATTAAATTCTGGTGTTCAAGTTTTAAGCTAATTTATCTGAATACTTAAACGGAATTTACTCCTCGTATCAAAACAAACTTAAATTTCAACTCTTAAATTTGGAAACGAGCCAGAATCAATTAAAACTCAAACTAAGCTGGAACTTTTGGGCTTAGCTGAACTTTTGGGCAGAAAGTTGGTTCAAAAACTAATGATAGATTATTTGTATTGCATTTTGTGAACTGATAAATAATGAATTCTTCGGAAGAACATAATTAAATGTAGCGAATCTGTTTCTTTATCCAGAATCCAGAGAAGATGCTTAATTTATTCTAAACTAATTGTGATCTACTGTGCTCTGTAATAAGAAGTTTTGATGAAAGCTTTTGGCCTAACAATTTTGCACTTTTGTACATTTTTTTTTTGTAAATTTAAAAAACTGATTAAAATGAATATAAAATATAATGTAAAATATAGTCCAAACTTTTAAATTGTTGGAAAACTATGATGACATCATCAGAAAATTAATTGAAAAACTATTTTTATATGTCAACTTGAGAGCCTATTTTGAGTTTACGGAACAGCAGCTCAATTCGAGTTTACTGAACAGCAATCTACTCTTAACTACTCTTAAGGTCTATCTCTCTCTCTCTCTCTATGTATTTCTTGCTGCCTCTCTGTCTTTCTTGTTGCCTCTCTCTCTCTGTCTACCTCTGTCTCTTCCTCTCACTCGATCTATCTCTCGCTCACTCTCTCTCTCTGTATTTCTTGCTGCCTCTTTCTCTCTCTCAGAGTCTCTCTGTCTGTCTCATTCTCTGTCTCTCTCTCTCTCTATATATATATGTCTTTCTCATTCTCTCTCTGTCTCTGTCTGAGGGCACGTCAAAAAGCTTAGTTAGTCGGGCAATGGAAATTCATTTCATAATGAATTAACAGGACAATAAATAACGCAACTTGGGCTCTGAGCAATATAAATCAAAAAATATATAATGATTTGTAACAAAAAGTGAATATGTATTTAAATTGAATATATGTATGTCACTAAATTTATGTCTAATTTAGAGGCAAATAACATCGTTTGCAGTTAACCAACATACATTTTCAAATATAGCAATTTGATATTTTCAATTTAGTTATGTTTGCCCTATTTCCAATTATTTATGTAATTGCTAGTTGGTGTGTGTTCGGTACACATGAGTGTGCGAAAGCCCGTGTAGTTTGATATCCCGAGCCCAAACGGTGTAACACCCTTAAGTGATTAGAAAATTGGGTGAAGCGTTTGAATCATTTCACGCCTCCTTATTGCCGCTTTCCGCGTTGCGTGTCTGAACGTTTAGGCCACAAATATTTGACCAGGCAGCAAAAGGTCACAACACCTGTCCTTCGAAGGGTGTTATGTTAGCCTATAACCTAGCTCTCGCTCGGCTAGTGGCTAAAAGCTATTCCGATCCTGTTTCGGCCCAAATGTCACATACAATTTTGGAAGAGCTTTTTACAAATTCTAATTTGATTAAAAATCATGTTTCGTCATTCAGCCAACATTTCGCTCTGAGTTGATCCTTGAGTTGCGTTTAGTTGAATTTATTTTGAACATTTTCTATTTTCGTAGGGGGCGTAGGTGTGTGTGCGACTGTGTGTTAGTGTGTGTGAACTAAACTAGAGCGCGCCTTGATGCTATTTATAAAAACAGCAAAAGCAACAATCACAATTGTCGCTTAGTTTTGCCTCAAGTGTTTTTTTGTTCTCAGCTTTTTTCCATGCTGCCGCCGCATCTTTTGTGCAGTGTCCCAGGCCAAGTTGTTGTTTTAGCTGTTAGTTGGCAACACTTAAAATATGACCGAGTAAACAACGTCAAGTATTATATAAATATACATTTATATATATATATAGTTGTGTGTGTGTGACACTGAGCGCTTTACTCACACATTATTTAATGAATTGCAATCTAGCTGAAGGACTTTCAAAGCGCATCCTCTTAAACGTTGCATAAACTGTTGACAGTTTTTCTTTGTATTTTAGTTTGACGCGGAAATAAATGTATTTATATAAATACATTCATATATATAGAATACAGTTATTTATTTATGTGTGTAATTTTTTCCCTTTATATAATTTATTACACATTAGTTATGCTCGTAGAAGCCAGAGAATAAATCCAATTTAGACTGTGACACGAGCATAAAAAACATTTAACACTTAATATAATTAAAAGAAAAAAACAGTAAATATTCATATGCCTAAATATGTTTTCTATTCATTAAAATTCCAAATTCAATCATAAATATTTTGAGACTTTAATAATTTACATTTTAATAGAAAATAAATTCCAATAAATTTTTGCAATTTTAATTGAATTAAATAAAATTCATTTTGCACCACAATAATTTAATTTTAAATATTTATATATTTTGTTTAGTTATTGTTGTTTTAGCCAGCTTTGTGTTCCTTTTTTGTTTTTCAATTTATTTTGCCAATATATTTTGACGTCGACCGAAATAAGGTTTAAATTAATCTACAACTTTTTTTACATTTATTTTCCATATCGAAACTGACGTTGAGCTGCAAACAAACTATTTTTTGGCAGAAAATCTTTGCGTATTTGCGCAGTTCTCTGCGTCTGCTTTGTAGTTAAGTCTGGTCCAATTATATATAGCCTTTCTATGGAAACGTTACATATAATTTTATAATTTAATTCTGATAATTTCACACACACAATTTCTGATATTGATATTCTTGTTGTTGCTTGGTTGTGTCTTTCAAAATTGATGTGTTTCCGCTCTCAGTGACATGTGCTTCTAGAGCTGCTTTCAGTATTGTTGTCTGATATGTATTGTTGTAGATTTTCTTGCTCTTGTTCGCATTCTCTTTATAAGTTATATATATTATTGTTTATTATTTATTTATTAAAAATATCATATAACTGCAGAAAATGATTTCTTCAAATTTATATTTAAAAAAAACACAAAAGTGTATTTTTTGGCAGTAGTTGTATATAACAAAACATGTTTAACTGCTGAATATTGAGCTAAATATCTATACATTTTTATATTGAATTTATAAATATATAAATGATGTCCATAAAATCTCCCATGTAAACATGTTTTTGTCAGAATTTTGATTTTCCATATGACAGTACTCATTTGGTATTTGTATGCAAACTAACAACGCCCACTGTACACGGCAGGTGCCTTTTGTGTTTGTGTTGGTCTTCATTTATGTTTGATTGGGTGTTGGGGGTTGGGCGTGTGTGCCCCAAGCGCCTAGTTGAATAAATCGCATGCGATTAAAAATGTATGCACAAACAAACAGGGCAGACAGACACAAGTAACTTCAGATACATTTGTTACCTTTTGCTATTGTTATCTTAGTTTTGTTCTTCTGCTCTATTTCAGTTGAATCTTTGGTAGAGTATCAAATTCCTTTTGACTTCTTTGTTTGTTTCATGCCCGTTGGTTTTACGGCTTTTTTATGGCAGTGAAAGTTTCACAGTGGTTAGAAATTAGAAGTAATCTAAAAGTCAATTTGTTAAGAAAGCAAATATGGACTAGAAGGGGAGTTGAACAAACAGAATTATTAATGATTTACTAAAATATATCTAAGATATCTTTAAAGAAATTATCAGAAATTGTTTATATGCAAAGAATTTAAGAATATATGTCTTTCACTGTGTATTCAATATAGAAGTACGAAATAGAATTGATTAAAAAAATTTAAAATAAAATAAAATTAATTAATATGAACATCCAAAACTAATATAATTAATATAGTCTATATGAAAACTATAAATTAAATAAGTAACTTTGTTTAAATAATTTGTAAATATAATGAATTAGTTATTGTTTCTGTAATTTATAATTTTAAGCATTTGTTTCTACGATAATCATAAATTCGTTCACATATGTCGACGTTAATCAAGCCTTTAACTGCTGACAATAGTTTTGGCAATGATTTTTGTGGCACTGTGCAACGGTTAAATAAGTTGGACTTTCAATCTTGCTCAGGTGTGAGTATGTGTGTAGGTAATAAATTTGCATTTGTACCGTTACGCTATTGTTTACTTTGTAGGTTAGTTTGTTTGGCTTGGCTGTGCTACGTATATATTTACCTTCGATGCCTTTGGTGGCGATGACGACGAGGACGACGAGGACGAGGACGAGGACGAGGACGAGAACGATGGACGAGCTAACCCCAAAGCATGCCAGCAGCAACGACACTCCAAACGCAGAACCTCTTGACTTTCCACACTCGACTCGACTCAACGCAACGCACTTGACAAGGTTCTCGCTTTGACTCTTCCTTTATTTATTTATATTTTTTCTGGCTGGTTGCCTCAAGCTTTTGCGTGTCTTATTTTAATTTGGTAATGACTTTGGCTTATTAATTTATTTGCATAGTTGCGCACATTTTTGTTCATTTTTGGTTTTTGCCAACTTGTCACTCATTTTTACTCTGCTATCCAACCCGCAAGCACACACATTTTAATTTTTTCTCTTTGCTGCTGCTGTTGTTGCTGTTGTGGCTGATGTTGTTGTTGCTTAAGTTCGCTTAGAAACGAAGCGACACAGCAAAAAGCCAAGCAAGCTGCCTGCACAAGTCGGCGAAAAAAAAACTGTATCTTTTAGATCCGGGCATATCCTTTATCTCGGACAGCGCAGCAGCGCAGTCGGAAACAGCAACTGCGACGTTGGCAGAGAAGCAGCAGCATTCGCAGCTGCGGCCGTGGCACCGCCAGCAGCTGTAGCTGAAAAAATTTTTTCGTTTACGCTGCTACGCCGAAATTTAACGCGCGTTTCCAAGAAACTTTACAAGTAGCGCAATGGAGCAACAACAAGAGCTACAATCAACAATTGACAACGGCAACAACAATTAAAAAAGCAGCAGATAAATACAAGCTAAACACAAGCCACGCAGCTTTACCGCCAAGCAGCACAGTTTCCGTTAGCGGAACAGTTCGCTGTTGACGATTTCGTTAGGAAGGAACAAGTCGATGCGCACACGCGTGTGTCCTATACACAACTGATTACAATTGTATTCCTTGCAGCGAAGTCGAACGCGACAGAGGCTCGAATGGCAACTGAGCAGCGACGCTAGCGTCGCTTCAACTCCGATTCGTTTCGCTTGGTGTTCGTGTCGGCAATACGACGTCGGCGTCAACGTTAACTTCGACGTCGGCGACGACGACGACGGCGTTGACGACCAGGTTCCGTTACCGAAATTTGACTAAGCACAGCTTTACCAGACGCCTGACAGAAACGGCAACGGCAGGCAGCGCCGACAGCTTCACCATATTATGCTCTCGCCGCAGCGCTGGCGGCGTGGGCCTCTTGCGGCGAGAGCGTCTAAGAGAGGACTCGAGGTGAGAGAGTGAGAAACACACAGCGGGGCGAAGAGGCCCACTGAATCGGTTGGTATAGGTGCGATGACAATCCGCGCAAACAGTGGGACGCACAGCCAACATAAGAGTTAAACTTAAATATTTTGTTCTTTCTCTTTAATAAATGTAAGTATTTAATGTCATATTATATTATGAAATAATATGAAATATTTTTATTATATTAACATTTATTCTTTAGGGTATTTAAAAAGAGAGTTTTTTTTTAATTTTGCCCATTGTGCTGACTTATACAGAGCCTAACAGAGTTCCACCCGTGTTTGGCTACCCCCAACACAAAATACAGAGTCACACAGTCTGGCAGCACCACAAAAATAAATGACTGTGTGAGTTGGTCCTTGCTCATCTAGCCTCAACTCTGTTCTGTTTTCGGTCTCGCCTCTGTTTTGGGGCATATGTTGGGCTCATGTTGCGCTGCTGGCGTCGCAGTCAACGACGCTGTTAACTTTCGCTGTTAGCCAATGCCATCGTCGTCTTTTGCCAGTGCCTGAGAAATTACACCCAAGAGCTTAACATGAGCATCCTTTATATGCCGCCCTCGCGTCCTTGCATTGTTGAGTATCGAGCATTGCCATACTTTTCACCATCAAACGGACGGACATTTTACAGCTAAATGACAAGTGCTTACACAGTGTATATGTATGTACTATGTCTCTCTTTCTCTCTCTCTCTATGTGTGTGTTGTTGTAGTTGCTTTTGTTTATTCTTTTTCATTTTTGAAGCCTTAAAATGGGCAACTTGTGGGATGACGGCCATGAAGATGGCTTTTGGGCTCGCAGTACCGGGAATCGGATAACGACTAACGGGTATTTCGAGGGTGCCAACATGCCAGGAAACAGTCTGGTCGAGCACTTGGCGCACGCTTGCGCGCCTTTCAAATTTAGCGAATTAACTCATTAAATGCTCAAAAGCTCATTGCCTGCGAAATGTGCACACATTCGTGTACCCGTGTGTATGTTTGTGTGGCAGTGTGGGCGGGTGTGTCTGTGTGTGCATTAGTGTGAAATATGCACATGTGTCGCCTATGTGGCTGGCTGGGCAGCTATGGCTGGCGAAATGTTACACTCGGCCCGTGGGGGCCGTTGGGGTCATTCCTTGTAGTCGTCTGCCGCTTTATGCAATTTAAAATAATTTCTGTAATTATTTTAGTGTGGCACTTAAATGGCTTTATTTAAAATGTGTGAGCTTAGCGTTAACCGCACTGCGTCTCGGGTGCAGTATGTTGATGTTACGCATACGCCGCGTGGCACGCTTGCTTAAAGTATTCATATCAAAGCGTAGCATGCCGTACTAAAATGATAGCTGCGTGCTGCAATTACGGCGTGCTTATATTGACCGTGAAACAGCTTTGCATAGCAAACACTGGACAAAGTCAATGCAATTTGTTGCATGCCACGGCAGACACTGTGGCACCAACTGCCAATTTGCGGCCCAATTACGCACGGCGACACGGCATCTCACGAAACTGCAGCCCAACACTCTTAATAATTTTCATAGTCGAGCAAAATACCCGCAATTTTAAGGCCAATTTAAGTTATGTTAAGCTATTTCTATAACTTATTCAGATTCTAATTCAGGCAGAGCTAAGAAAATTTAAATAAATTAAGTAACTAGCAATTTTACCACATTATTATTATATGTATTAATATATATATATATATTTTACCACTTTTTATTATTATTATTAGCTGTTATGGAAGTATCATATAAAATCTCCTCATCTTGTTATATATATCTTAGGATTTTTTTATAATATATTTTTTCCATAAAAAATTGAGCAAAATTCTAAAAAATATATACTTAAATATATAATTTATATTCATATATTAATTGTATATTTATATTATAAGCTACAGATGAAATCTGTAAGCTATAATTTAGATCCAAAAAGGAAAATGCAAATAAAAAATAAAATATATTTTAAAAAATTCGGTCATTCAGTTTTTAGATATAAGATTCAGAAATATTCGACTTAAAAAATTAGTTTTATTAATTTTTACTTAGATCGGAAATTGTTTGCATGAATAGTTTTTAATAAATTCTTTTATTGAAAACTTTATATTTTATTGTGTGTTTGCAGTAGCTCATAGTTGGCTCATTAATAAATAAGTATAAAATAGAATAAATTAATATTTCGTATCAATAATGAATTCTCGATTTGAATTGTTTTCTTTTCTCTTTCTCGCTATTTCGCTGCTGGTTTTATATTAGGTTAAATTACAGTTATATTTTTAAAAAATGAATACATGCAAATGCACAAATACAGGAAGGAGGCAAAAAGTTCAAGTACAAATACAATAACAGTCGAGGGAGCGTATTAATGTCCATGGCCTCTAATCCTACTTGGAATCAATCAATGCAGGCACCTCTGATTGGTCAAAAGACGTTGGGACCTCTTGTTGAGAATCTAGCGGAGTTTGAGTATCAATATCTTTTCCATTACAGATATCTTCGGATTGTTCCATATTGTCAGATTCTGTGATTTCACACTCTGATTGTATCTCCACCACGGCGCCTAGCTGTGGCTCTGGATCACGACCAGTTTGTGACTGTTGCTCTGCATCTGCCGTTGGTGGCAGTTCAGCCTTGGTAGCATCAGTTCCAGCTTCAGTAGCAGCTGCCGCTGCAGCAGCCGCTGCTGCAGCTTTAGCCTTTGACTTGGCCTTTTTCTTATTGTTCTTCTTGATATTGTTTGCTTTTTGTTGCTCCTCAGCTGCTTGTTTCTTCTCTGCTTCGGCAGCGGCTATTTTCGCATCATTTGTGGTGAGCAGCTTCATTTGGTTCTGCAAGTTGGCCAGCGTCTGCTTAAGTTCGGCGCAGTTACGCGTCATCAACTCCATTTTGGCATTGTCCGTGTTGACGGGAACTACTTTAATGGGCTCCGGCTCGGGCGGCAGCTGGGGCATGGCAGGAATTTCAATTTCATGCTCGCGAAGAGTCTGATGAAGCGTTGTGCGCTCTTGTTGCAATGCACGCAGAAGTTTCTGCAGCTGATCCACCTGCTTTTGGAGGCGTTCCGACTGCTGGTCCCGATATTGCTTTTCAGTGGCCAATTCAATGACCATGCCGTTGGCTTTTTCATATTTTTGGCGCCAGCCCAGCGCTTCCTTCTCAATTTTCTTGGTGTGCTTAGACATCTTCTCTAGTTCGATTTTGTAACTTCCAAAGACTTCATTGGATTTCTTAAGCGATTGCTGAAACTCGTCGTATTTGGCTGTATAGATGTTAAGCTGCTCTTTGAGCTGTTGCTCGCGCTCCGTTAGATCCTTGATCGCGCGTTGTGCCTGCAGCAGTTTCTCTAGTCCAATCTGATTCTCCCTATTGGATTTTGCAAGTAATTAAGCGCATATGATGAAAGTGAAGAGAGCGAATAGTAAATTTATACTCACTTGGTCAGGATTTCTTTTTCCATAGCAGCTTCAACCTGAGCCTTGCTGAGCTTTGCCTGATGCAGCTGAGACTCGAGCTGGACCTGCTCATTCAGTTTTTCCAAGTGCTTCTCACGGGCCTGATATTGGTCAGCCAGAAGTTTTAACCTAAAAACACACCAAACATACATATAGTGAACATATGGTCAATTGATGGCTGTATCTGTGCGTGTATGTATGTGGCAGCCAGATATATCCACAAGCACACGGCATGCAGCGTATTGCCTATAAATAGACAGCGCACGCCGGTGTTTTGCTGTTGATTGGCAGCGCCTCTTACTTTTTGGTCATTTCGATGTTGTAATCACGTAATTTAACGTTCTCCTCGTTGTTTTTTGACAGCGACTTTTGCACCTCGTTTAGCGAACTCTGAAATTTAGTTTGACTCTCTTTGCGCCGCTCCTCCTCCACCTTGATTTGGAGCATGCTCTCGTTTTTCACAGACTTCAGTATACGCTGTTGTTCACGGCACACCTCCTGCAGCTTATCTCTCATAAGGACGCTCTTATTCAGCTCCCGTTGCACCTGCTCCTTCTCCCGCTGCTGTGTCTCCATGTGGCGCTGAAGTGCACGCATCTCGGAGTTCAGGCGGGTCACTGATTTCTCGCTCTCGACATGCCGTTGCAATAGCAATTTTAATTTGTCCTCTGTCGTGTTGCACTCGTCCAAGGATTTTAGCACCTGGTTACGGGATTTATGTTATTATTTCCATTGAAGTGTCATCAATGTTCCATAAACTTACTACGTCCTCCAGCTTTAATTCCCGTTGTTTCTCATCGCGCACCACGCGCTTGCTCTTGTTCGCCTTTTCCATGGTAAATCGCGTCTATATATGCGTATATACAGGTCGTTCAAATTTTTACTATATTTGTTGAGATTACTGCCAACAGCGTGACCGAATTCTTATACAAAAAAACGCATTATTTTAAACAAAGAAATATACCAAAAAATATAATCGAAATACTGACCCTCACTTTAAGTAAGCAAAAGGGAAAATTACGTACTTCTTGGATGTAATTTTAACAATTGATTTAAAACCGTTTTCAAAAGAAGGTTGCATTTAATGACAATAAGCCAAAAGCGTAAAAATATTTTTAATTTAAAATTTTGAAAATAAGTATTTTTGCTTTGTCAAAATTTGATCAAATGTGGCGGCTGCTTGATAAGTTGTTGGTAAGTGCTGGATGGTTCTTATATTTAAAAATCCTTTGCGCTACTCTCAAATTTGAATCGCAATCAGTGAATGCAGTCTTGCGTCGACTTGAGTTCGTTATCTAAAAATTATAAAAATTAACACAACAACGTGAAATAAATTCAAATGACATCAAACACAAAACGATCTATTAATATTTAAAAACAGTTTTTATATCAATCATGAAACATTTACTCCACTTAATAAAGTTGAAGTTTTCATACATAACAAAAGGAATTACAGCGACATCACCTGCTGTTAAATGGTGGAGTCGATTAGAAGAAATGTATCGATAGTATTTTTATGCTCAGACGATTGCAAATGGAATTGTCAGCCATAATTTTGTATTCGATATAATCGATTTTTAGACTTATTTAGTGTGTATGCGTGTGTGTGACTTCGTCATATGACATTTTTCACGTCGTTTGTATTAAGTTCGTCGTCGTCGTCACTTGCTTTTTTCAACTTGCATTGATACCACGGCTGAGCGAATAGAAAAACATTAAGTGTTAAAATACCTTAAAATGGCCAGCCAAACGCAGGGAATCCAGCAGTTGCTTGCTGCCGAAAAGAAGGCAGCCGAGAAGGTTGCCGAAGCCAGAAAACGTAAGCAAAAACAAACTAATTTATCGTCCAATTGGATAGACATAAAATGCTTACGACTTTTCGCTATCGACGTTACGCGCGTCAAGCAACATCGAGTCACATGATTCGTTTGCACTCGAGTAAATATTGATATAATGGAAAAATCTTTGCTAAAATTACAGGCAAGGCAAGGAGATTGAAGCAAGCCAAGGATGAGGCCACCGAGGAGATTGAGAAATTCCGTCAGGAGCGTGAACGCTCCTTTAAAGAATTCGAGGCCAAGGTTAGTTGCTCGTTATAGGGGCTGAGACAAAAGCATCATTCAATATATATATATATATATATATCAATATACCAATACAGCACATGGGCAGCCGCGAAGGAGTTGCAGCGAAAATCGATGCAGACACTCGTGTTAAGCTATCCGATATGGAGGGCGCCATCAGGACACGCAAAGAACCCGTCATTCAGGAGGTTTTGCAGTTTGTCTACAATATCTCGCCCGAAGTGCACAAAAACTACAACAGGAAGTAAATTTTTGGGGGCACTAGCGACGGTGTGTGCCACATCCAAAATATTGCTCGTTTTATTGTAAATTCGATGTCCAAGTTCAACTCTTTAATGCATAATTTAGCCCCTTAATAATAGTGCATACTATACTAAACACTGCTGTATTATTATTCCATATATTAAAAAATTTGTTGTTTCACCAAGATAGAACCTCGGTGCAGTTAAACTCTAATTTGTTAATTACTGTTAATTGTGGCGTTCGCAATTGTTAATTAAACTATTATTTTGTTTATGTTTCATTCCATATAAAAACAACTTGTTATTTTATTTCGAAATCGAACTTTACTCAATTTAATTCTTTGCCTTGATATGAGCAGAAATGATAACAGGCACGTTCAGACATGCATGACAGCAGAGACACAATTGAATTGGTCTCATTTCACGTAATTTTCCAATTAGATTTATAAAGTCAACATGTAAATTATTCTGCTAAATTTTATTCCCAGCCCAAAGACTCCCTGGTCAATCGCTTCGACAGTTTTGTGACGCATGATAGTCCACCCAGCCTGTATCCAACTGGTCTTTTTTGTAGGTATTTTTTAGGTCGTTTTGTGGCTGGTATTTAAATAATACTGACCAATCGTAGTCGTTAGGTTAATTTTGGTTCTGCTTAGCCTGGTGCTGCAGTGCTCGGTGTGTGGAGCTGGTGCCGCTATTTTCAGCTCAATCGCGGAAGATGCAATTGTATAACAAGAGGTCCAAGATTCAATACTCAATGATAACGGTTGTCATTCATTAATATTGACTAACGCGACTCGAAAATCACGCACACTAACGCAATATGAGATGAAAGTAAACAGGTCCGGCGAGCTTTTGGTATAGTTAAGCGAGAGTCACACATGTTTAGAGCGAAATGCTAAATTTAGATAGTGCCAATACTGTCCGCGATGCTGATGAGCTGGAAACGCCACCTACGTTACCTCGGCCGCTACCTCAGCCCGATGAGGAGTCGACGCAGCTGCTGGCCGAGCAGAGCGAACGACCAAATGTTACGATTAAGCCACCTTACACGGCCCCCTTGGCGCCCTTCGATATGGAACTGGTAAAGCGAGCTGGCTTAGAGGGTAAGCTGCTGCCTGAGCAGAGCATCTGGGGAGGCGTGATAAAACAAAACCACGACAGCAATGCAGAGGCCACGGCACGTTTTGTGGATCTTGAGCGAAGCGGCAATGTCGGAAAGGCCAGAAAATCATCGACTGAATCACTGAGCTTGCACGAGAAACGCGCTCGATTCGCTGAGAGGTAAATCCCCCTGCATTTCGACTCTGGCATAGAGGAAGCGGTCATTAGCTTAATTACATTCCATTTACTATTCCATTCTCGTTGTTGTTCGTTTATCTATTGTTGTAGTTTGTTTGCCAACTTATACAGGGTGATTCGTTAATAATTAAGTATGTATTAAATAATCAGAGTACGCTTAGTTCTATATGGACTTCGATATACTATGATTCATAGAAAGCACAATTGAAATACGAAATATACTAAGTCGGTTATCGAGTCTTTGTCAGCTGTACGAAAATGTGGTCTTGCCTAGAATCAGCAAGTGCAAGGATTAGGTAGGCTAAACTGTATACGAGGTCTATTTAAATATCGCGATCATTAAATTTCCCCAAGTTACGCATATTCGATTTACAATTGTGTTCTGCTTGGATGTGGTATGGTTCGTCTTTGAACAAAGAATCTATATCAAATTGTTGGCCAAGTAGCACAGCCATCGTATGCTTGTTGCCAAAACTGAAGATTCTCATTAATGCTACGAGTGAGGTACTGAACAAGGCTTGGAAAAAACCTTGGCAGAAGTCTTAGAACTTTTAAATAGATATTTATGAAAAAATAAGAAATGTTTGATAGAATCGTAAAATTTGCGATAGTTTTTGAGCAGACATTGTATGTTTTTCTAGATAATATAATATTCAATAAAACAATAAAAAAATATATATTGTGCCTTATAGTTTACGTTTTCGATTTCATATATTCCAGTAACCATAATGGAAGTTGATAAAGCTTTGTTCTTATAAGATTTGATTCCATGATGCCTATACATGAAGACCGTACTCATAATATAGTAATATATAAATAAAAAACCCTCTATATCTCCGAATAAATTTTGGCTCTATATTATATATCTAGAGCTTGTCATCTCTTTGTCATTATAGTTTCCAAAAGATAAAAAATTATTCATCAGTTTTAAGTGTTATATAATGTTTAAAGAGATAAATTTATACTGATAAGAGTAGAAAGGCAAGTTGTAGAAGCTTCTTAGATTCTGAAAGTGTTTATTATTTATTACAATTTCAGTAATTATAGTGAATACTTTGTAGTAGAATGTGCTACATTCATTTGGTTTCATTTACAAAAAGGGTTTTCTTAAAAGTTTTCAAAAATATATTTCTATTTTAAGATTAATGTACCGTTCATATGAAACTAAGTCTCAATTTCCACCCAAGTGCATTTTGAAATTTAATTTTCTAAGAATTTTCGATTTAAAATCGTGATATTTTAGTTTTTATTTCAGTTCATTTTGAAAAAGTAAATGCATAATTTATGCAGCTATTATATGTACGATTTAATATATTATGAATAGTTGAAAAATCATATTAAATCCATCTATATTTGTTGCTATTTTGTACTGTGGTTTTTATTCCATATAACAATAAATAAAAACAATCTTTATCATCAATATTCAGAGCGGTATTTAAACCCCAACAAAAACAGTCTGTATAAAATAACTTTTTTTTTTTTTTTTTTTTTTTTTTTTTTTTTTTTTTTTTTTTCTTTATTTTGTTGCAGCTTATTGTCTTAGACTCTATAGCGCATTTAGCTCTAAACCTTAACTAATGGGAGGGCAGATATGCCAATTATTCTGCACTTGTAGCTACTATCTTAATTAGTTCTAATATTGTCTAGAGGATGCAATCTCTTCAGTCTTCGCCTATTGTTGTTTATAGCCAGGTTGCTTGCGAGATGGTTAGGATGCGCTGCAAGTCTGTCCGCGTATCTTGAACTGTGTCGCCCAATGAGTTCAGCAACTGTGGGAATTGCTAAATCCCTATGTAAGACTGAGTTTCTTACAAACCAGCTGGCTCCAGTCCATCTGCGTAGTGCTTTATTCTGCAGGGTCTGAATTTTGTTCCTTGTAGTCTTCGCCGAGGAGCCCCATAGAGAGATACCATATACGAAGGTTGGGACAACTATTGCCTTGTAGATGGCGGCCTTGCTGCTGTAAGACAACTTGCTTGAAGCTCTCAGCATCCAGTCGAGGGTTTTTAGCTTGCTTTTGCATTTTGAGGTTACTTGACTTATGTGCGCTTTAAAAGTCAGCCTTCTGTCAAGAGTGATACCAAGGTACTTTACTTTTGAGGCTTTGGGAATAGTGGGCCCCAATGCAACGCTTGGGCAATCTCCTCTTCTAGTGGCGAAGGTAGTATGTACAGACTTTTGTGCATTAATGGTGATACACCACCGTTTTGCCCAGCGTCCGAAAGAGTCCAGATATTTTTGTAGTGAGTCTGAAGCTTCTTGCGCAGATACGTGACGTGATAAGATGGCGGTGTCATCTGCATAGGTCGCTATGAGTACTGCATCTGTACTTCCTATATTTGGCTCGGGAGTTGGCATATCTCCTGTGAATAAAGTATAAAGTGTTGGGCCTAGAACACTACCCTGTGGTACTCCAGCCATAATTGGTCTAGTCAAGGATACTGCTTGTCCCCTTGACACTTGGAAGGTTCTTCCAATAAGGTATGAGGATAGCAACGCGAAAAATGGGGCTGGAAGGGTGGTCCTCACTTTCTGCAGCAGTCCCAGGTGCCAAACTCGATCAAACGCCTGTTTGATGTCTAAAAAGACGGCAGAGCAGTACATCTTTTCTTCAAAGGCTCCAAGGATATGGTGCACAACTCTGTGAACCTGTTCCGGTGTTCCATGCTGTCTCCTGAAGCCAAACTGATGGTTTGGAATGGCCTCCTGGCGTCCCAGATGTGTCAGTACTCGTTCCAGAAATATTCTTTCGAATATTTTGGAGAGTACTGGCAACAGGCTAATTGGTCTGTACGACTCAATTTCTCCCACGGGTTTGCCAGGCTTAGGAATCATCACAATCGCGGCGCGCTTCCAGCAGGCTGGAAAGTGCCGGATGCGGAGCATGGCGTTGTACACCATAGTTATGTAGTCTATGGTGGAGTCAGGCAGTGCTCTAAGGACTCTGCCGTTTATTAGATCATATCCAGGGGATTTTTTTGCCTTCACTCTTCTGATGTGTTCAAGAACCTCTTCTTTTGTACATCCAGTTATCTGGTCTTCAGCTGGGAGGGGCGAGAGAACGATGTCTTCTGTTGCTTCGATTTCTGAGGCCTCTGCGGTAATCAACGGCGTGAATTGGTCTTGAAGGTGGTTTGCAAAAGCCTCAGCTTGAGCTTCGTCACCAATGTGCCAGGAACCAGAAATGCTCCGAATGGGATGTCGACGTATTGGCTGCCGTTTGAGCTTTCTTGTAAATTTCCATAATTGAAACTCTGCGTCAGTGGGCGATTCAGCTCGTACCAGCGCATCGCTGATACACCTCTTTTGAAGCAGGGCGAGAGCAGCTTTAAGATGCCTCGTGGCTTCGTTGTACGTGGATTTGGCATCAGGCGTGCGTAATCTTAACCAGCGTCTCCTGGCCCATCTTTTGTGTATTAGTAGGTGTTGGGCCTCCAAGGTGAGGGGGATGTTGTACGGAGACTGTTGTCTTGTTTGGCAAGATGGTGGGGCGGCTTGGTGCGCAGCTTTGACTATTTCTTCCTGCAGTTTGTTTGCTGCGTAGTCCACGTCTTCAGGAGTGTTAAGTTCCATTTCTATGTGCAAAGAGTAATGGAGCTCGCGCCTAAAGACTCCTAAATCTGATCCTGCTGGCAGTAGTTGTTTCCTAATGGGCAAGGGCTGTGGCTGCGCGTGGATTGTGACTATTAGTGGCAGGTGGTCAGAGGATAGGTCCAAGGATTCTTCAATGGTCAATTGCCGGTCACAGATGCCTTTGTAGACAGCGAAGTCGATTGCCGAGGGCCTGTGTCCATTAATTGGGTAACGGGTGGGGGCTCCAGTCGCCAATATGCTGAATTGTAAGTTTTGAATCGCCTCAAATATGACTTCTCCGCGACGATTCGCACTATTGCTTCCCCAAAATGGGTGCCATCCATTCCAGTCGCCGCCGATGAGGGTCTTATTCAACCTTTGGCCTAGAACCTGTTCCATGTGATGATCACACAGACCAGTGTTTGGCGGAAGATAAATTGACGCAACTTCGATCGCTCCAATAGACGTAGGCAGGGTGATGGCTGAGACCTGCATTGTTGCGTTGCAAATTGACAGTAAAGGTGTATGCGGTATTGTTGCTCGTATGAGGATTGAGGATCCACCAAAGCAGTTTGCTCCTTCACCATGAGCCTGATAGTGTTCGTATCCGAAAATTTGTGTAGTGGGGCACTCATGAGTTTCTGTTATTAACATTATATCTATGTTTTCTTGTGAGAGAAACGCAGCCAGTTCCTGAGTCTTGTTTCTCAGGCCATTGGCGTTCCAGATACCCACACGTAAAGCCATTATTTGTAGGCAAGCTTGGTTATGATGGCCATTAAACTGTTTAGCATGGTTGCTTGTTGGGATTGTACTTCTCGCATCGCTTTGAGCTCGGCATTAATTGCGTCAAACTGACGTTGTTGTTGCTGAAGCATTTCAGTGAACAAAGTGTCACTTGTGGTATTCTTATTTGACGGTCCACCTCTAGCGGCCTGTGCGTAAGAAACACCACTAATAGGCGTTGCAAAGCTCGTGGCTTGGGTAATGCTCCGGGGCCTTGTAATTTCGGAAGCAGTACTCGGACCCGTAGACGGTGTTTGTGTGGGACTCCTTTTTTGTGCTGGGGATTGCAATTTGCGCAACCGCTTGTATACTTGGCAGCCCTTATAGTTGGCTGGGTGCTGTAACTCACAGTGCACACAAGTTGGTGCCTGGTCCTTTTCGCGGGTGCAGTCTTTGGATGCGTGTTTCCCGGCGCAACGCACACACCTGGGAGCTTTGTGGCAGTAGCGTTGTGTGTGTCCAAATTCTTGACAGCGATGGCATTGTGTCAGGTCGTTGTATCTTCTTGGCAGTTCCACTGTGCAGCGTTGCCTGCAGACAACTCGAATGTCCAAAATTTCTTTGTTGTTGGGGGCCTGAGCCACGTCAACAAAAAATATATTTAGCGGTGTTTTGTCCATACGGCTCAGTGGGTTGTGCACATTTGTAATTGTGTGGCCTTTGGTTTCCAATTCCTTTTTAATTAGTGTTGTATCAGTGCTGGAGTGAAGCCCTTTGAACACGACTCTATATGGTTTGTCCTCCTTAAGCTGGTAGCAGTGGAACTCCAATTCCAGCTTAGTAAAGTGGTCTATAACTCTGCGATAGTCCTCACTGCATTGGGTTAATACACCTATGTTATTCTTCTTTGGCTTAATTACGTATGATTTAGCATCAATTACTTTATCTATTATCTGTTGAAGTAGGGCCACAGACTTGATGTTTGGACACCATATGGGGGGCGGACGAGGTTTCGGTGTAGTTTGCTGGTCGGTCAATACTGGGGCTTCTGGAGCTACAGGTGATTCGCTGTAGTCTTCATCTTCTTCTACGAGCAGTGAAAATCGATTTTCTGATATTAATGCTGCATTGCTGGTGCTTGGTTCGTCGAAGATGAGCCTTTTCTTGATGGTTTTTGGTGAATTTGGCTGTTTACGTTTCGTGTTTTTGTTGTTAGTGATGCCTTGCACGGAGGCGATATCTATTTTTGAGTTTATTGGCATGATGGAGGCTTGCCTATTTGCCATCACAACGTTAAGCTGGGCTTGCATTTCTGCATTTACCTTTACAGCTGTAGCGGGGTCATTGACATTAGATGTCATCGCGGATTGTGCTTTTGAGTGCAGGCGCACTCGCGCCAAGCGACGAAATTTCGTAAATTGCAATTAAAGCAATTGAGTTACGCGGAAGCAAGCGATAAGAAAACGCTGCGTGTGCGGTTTTTGTTGCTGTTGCGTTGAAGAATGCACCGCAAAGTTCTATTTTTTAGAACTCTGCAGCAGTAGAGCTTAAGCGAAGGCTGTTCGAATTCACGTCTTTACAGGTCGAACGACTGATCGCGATTGTATAAAATAACTTATTAATATGTATTTGTAATTAACCACAAAATGATTGTCGACTCTTTGAACTTTTGAGCTTGATTTATAATATATTTTATCAAAGTGCACAGAAATCGGGAAGTGCGATCAGCTGGCCTGAATATATTTTCCTACTGCAATGGGAAAAATATTACACCTCACCAATGCACACACACACAGACACACATAGCTTGAGATTTGCTTGCATATGACTACACCAGACGCTAGTGTCTGTGCATTACTCAACAAGTGCTCTCTCGTAATTGCTGCTCTCATTGTCTCGTGCGACGCGGCGCATTGGCCAATAACAGCTGTTTTTCTGCTGTGCCGTGCTCTCTGTGTGTTTCAGCAAGGTGAAGAAATGTGAAGAAAGAGAGTGCAGGGTGGAGAGTGAACACGACAAGACAACCCGGCAAACGTATTCAGCTGCTCAACTGCTCTACGCTCAGCTGTTAGCGCTTGTTCAGTTTGTTATCGTTGCTGCTGCGCGTTGGTCGTTGTCTTCGTCGTCGTCGTCGTCGCCGTTGTCACCTCAGTCCGTTTTCTTAATTTATTCGCTGTGTACGCGCAGCAGCTGACAAATGTTAATTTGATTAAAAATTTGCGTGGACAGCGGGCAAATAGCATAAAATATTACTTGTTTGATTCCTATTCTGCACATTATAATTGTTAATAGTTATGGCTTAGGAAACGGAAACGGAAACGGTAATAAGAGACGGGCTTAATTCCTTTTGCTTTGCTGCTTACCAGCTTGTTTCTCCAATGTATTACTCATCACCACTGGGACATAATACAAAGATCTCTCTGTCTTTGTATCGTTGGCATCTCTGTCTTTTGTTGTTGTTTTCTTTGGAGACTCGTGTGGGCGCTTGTATTTTTGTTGTCACATTATTTTGCAGTTATTTGTCATATCGAAATTCCGCGTATTTTTAACAGCTAAACTATATAAACAATGATTTATATAATGTACATTTATATGTTTTAAATAATTTCACATCTTGCCTTGCTTTGGCGAATTTTGAGTACATTGAAAAAAATCATAATTCAATTCAGTTGGCCTTGATTAAAAAATATCAAAACAGTGGGTTTCATAGAGTCAAACTGGCTGTATTGTGTGTAAATGTATTATGGGCAAGCTTCAAGTTAATTACTTTTTTTTGGTAGAAGGTCATTATACTGTGTAGAGCCCTAAAACTTACAAAAATATAAACAACAAAAGTTAGCTTTTGGCTATAAGAAAAGCTGCACGAATTTGAGGCTCAAAAAGAACAGCTAATAATAAATTATTAAAAGCCATTTATATGTTGTTGTTGTATTGAAAATACGGAAAGAGCTTTAAATAAATTTTAAATATAAAAATTTGTAGATGTGTGATTCTAAAATTATATTTTTATAATATATAATAATTTATTATAAATTGTTAATATGCAGCTGTGTTCATGAAAATAGTAGTGTGACTATGCACTTAAATTTGGAATTCAATTGATAACAAGTTGAAATGACTATTTGGATTAAAATTTTGTTTATTTATTTGTTTATCTTTGTTAGAAACATTCACAGTTCAGAGCTTGAGAAAGAAAAATTACAAAAGTTAGTTGTTCATAATAATAATAGTGACTGACAAAAAGAATACAAATTATTTAAGCCTAATCTAACCTCATATATTAAATATATGTTTTGGTCTAATACTTATTAGTTTAATAATACTTAATATTTTATTTATTTTTTCATATTTTAATTATAATTCATATATTTCAGACATTAATTTTCATGTTTCTAATCTAGTTCTACATATTGAAAATTGAGTTCTTATCAGTAATCCCCGCAATTTAATTTGTATTCTAAGTCGTAAATTGCCTAGAAAATGAAATTGCAATAATATGATAATGATTTTAATGAAATATTGCACTTCGAATAAGACTTTTTTTAAATCTATAAGTTTTTATTGACCTTAACAAAATAATGTTACTAGATTTGACCTGACTAATTTGATCACCATTCTAAAGTAAAACAAATATTTATATAATTTTATGGAAACAATTGCGATAAGACTCGACGCTGTTTCCTATATATGTATATATATAAATTAATAATATATGCTTAGCTTTTACTAGAAGCCAACAAATGAGTACTTCCATCACATTATTGTGAATGATTCATCAGCGACAAGTGTTGCTCCATGATCAAGGTGGAGAAGAAAATATCCCACTGTAGCTGAATCATAGGTGACAAGCAAACCACTGTGTTTCACAGGCAAATATTAAATTGTATTTATTTATATATATATATGTTACACTTGATAATATTTTAAATGTGCAGCCGTTTTTTCTCATTAGCAAATCGTTATTTGCACTCAGTTGAAGCAAAAATATGATGCGGTAAGAGCTTTCGAGCGAGCTTCTCACATAAGTGTGCTCTTGTTTATTTTAAGTTGCATTTTCTTAGTTCTCTGTCTGAGCTATAGAGCTGCTGCATAAACAACTAAATTCCCCGACGTGAAAACATATATATGTATATATAACAAGGCGCCTGGCTGCTCAAACATTTTAATATACTTGCTCTGCCGATTATTAAGTATACGACCCATTTAACATTAACGACTCTTATTCATATTGACCTATATTATTTGCGGGAGTGGTGTGACTCTGTTACGAGCACTGCGCACGGCAGGGCGCTAAAAGTCCCTGTTGCGTGGCCTTAAGAGGTTCGGCCTATGGGGAAACATTGTTGTTGCCATTTCGAAATGAAATTTTCAAATTTTGGCTTCCACAAATCTAATGAAATGTATTATAATTATCATTTGACAGCGGCTTATCTACACATCAACTGTCAGATACTGTGGGATCACTGCCCAACGGCAAAAACTCCACCTTAAATCCGACGAGTCCTCTACTGCGAATGTCTGAACCCACGGAGAGCTACGATGAGCGCGAGTGTAGCTGCCCGCGCGAATTTTATCAGAGAGCCGAGCTAAACACCTCGCTTTTCTTTGCGGACTGCACACGCTCCATAGATTTTGTGCTGGCCTACAAGACCAATGCCAACGAGGCCACGGAGGAGGAATATGTGGAAAAGCGGCGCATCTTCCAGGAGAATCTGATACATCAAGGCCTCGAGGTGGAGCTCAGTCAAAAAGAACAAATTTACTTTGTCAAGGTGGAAGTCTATAAACTAGAAACTACATATCTATATATATCTAATATGTATCTAAATATTTCAGATACATGCACCGCTGGAGGTGCTGCGTCGTTATGCGGAGATACTTAAGCTGCGCATGCCCATGAAGGAGGTGTGTATGCATTTGCCATTAATTCAACTTTTCAATGCACTCGAATGATACACAAAACGTTTTATATTATTTTAGTCATTATGTAATTTGCGCGTATATGAAAGATCAAATCGTCTACACAATGCGGCGCATTATTTGTCGAAGAAGGTCTGCAAAAAAGTTCAGGTCTCAATTAAATGCAATTAACAATTTTTGCAGATGTTACGCCTTGCCATGCTGCTAAACAAAATGAGCCTCGATCTCTGAGTATTTGCCTTAATTTTGCTTGAGCCATATAAGCCCTACTTGATATCCAATTGCCAATCTCAATCTCAATCTGAATCTAAACCTTTCAAGATTGTCTAGTCTAAACTTATGCTTGTTATAGAATTTCTTTTAGTTTGAATCTTTTTCAAAAAACTTTTCGATCTTTTTGTTGTAGTTTAATTCTTATTAATTATTATTTTCAAAAGAGCTGTATATATATATAAATATTTCTTTTCCTTTTGTGTTCTGTTATCCAGCACTTTCTTCGTTTATTATGTGTCCTAAAGCTTGAGTAAATAATCCATATATTTGCCTCATTTCAGATACCTGGTCTGTCCGTGGTCAATCGTTCCACAAAAAGTGTTTATTCTAGTCTCAAAACAGTCTGCCAATTCTTCTTGCGTAATATCTATGTCGACGAGCGTTACTTTCCGAAGCGAGCGCACCGCTTCACAGCCATCTACAGTCGTGATAAGGAATATCTGTGAGATTGACTACATATCACATAAATCATCCATCTATTAATTGCTTTACATTTGCTTCTAGCTTCGATATACGTCAGGATTGCTTCTTCACAACCGCAGTGCGTTCGCGGATTGTGGAATTCATTTTGGATCGACAGCGCTTTCCCGCCAAGCGTCAGAATGACATGGCCTTTGGCATTGAGCGCCTGGTTGCTGAGGGTGTTTACTGTGCTGCGTATCCACTGCATGATGTAAGTAGCTAATATTGATCAAATAAGCGCAACTTACGTATTTTAATAAATACTTTACAGGGTGAAATTACAGAGGAAGGCACCATGCGGGAGCTGCTCTATAAAAACTGGGCTTCGGTGAAGAAATGGTATCGCTATCAGCCACTGGACGATATTAAGGAGTACTTTGGCGTCAAAATTGGTAAGTGCTGACATTCCTTTAATCAGACAGATTCCTTCACTCCCAGCTTTCTCATTGTCTAGGTCTCTACTTTGCCTGGCTGGGCTTCTATACGTACATGCTGCTGTTGGCTTCCATTGTGGGCGTTGTTTGCTTTCTCTACTCCTGGCTTTCACTTAAAAACTACGTGCCCGTGTAAGTTAGCAACGTGCTGGCAGGCTAAGATATACAAGCTAAACAACAGCTCTCATTGCAGCAAGGACATCTGCCTGCGCTCAAACTCGAATATAATAATGTGTCCGCTGTGCGATTGGTGTGAATTCTGGAATCTGAGCGAGACCTGCAACTATGCCAAAATTACATACCTCATAGACAATCCAAGCACAATATTCTTTGCCGTCTTTATGTCGTTTTGGGCGACGTTATTCTTGGAGCTTTGGAAACGCTATTCGGCTGAGATAACGCATCGCTGGGATTTAACAGGCTTCGATGTGCACGAGGAGCATCCCCGGCCGCAGTATCTGGCCCGTCTGGAGCACATTGAACCCACACGCACGGACTACGTGACCAATATGAAGGAGCCAACGGTGCCATTTTGGCGCATGAAGCTGCCAGCGACAGTCTTCAGCTTTTCCGTTGTGGTGCTGCTCATTGCCTTGGCTTTTGTGGCCCTCGTCGCTGTCGTTGTTCATCGCATGTCCATGCTGGCCGCCTTAAAGGTGGATGGCAGTGGCATGACCACATCAAAAGCAATTGTTCTGGCCGCTGCATCGGCGGCATTCGTGAATCTCTGTTTGCTTTACATACTGAATTATGTAAGTAACTTGGCCAGCCCATATTTATTAAATTACAGAACTTTCCCTTACCTAGTTATACAATCACTTGGCTGAATACCTGACTGAACTGGAAATGTGGCGCACTCAAACGCAATTCGATGATTCGCTGACGCTCAAGATTTACCTATTGCAGTTTGTGAACTACTACGCTTCGATATTTTATATAGCGTTCTTTAAGGGCAAATTCGTGGGGCATCCGGGAGAATATATTACCGTCTTTAAATACCGTCAAGAGGAGGTGGGCTAGCATGTCGCTTCTGATGCAACTAAATCTAATTGTTTTCCTATTTGCAGTGCTCCTCGGGCGGCTGTCTGACAGAGCTTTGCATACAGCTGGCCATTATAATGATTGGCAAGCAGGCATTTAATACCATTTTAGAGGTTTACCTGCCGATGTTTTGGCGCAAGGTTCAAGCTATTCAGGTTGGCCTTTCCCGTCTATTTGGCAATTCGGTTAAGCCTGACAAGGCCAAAGATGAGCGTTGGATGCGCGATTTCAAGCTACTGGACTGGGGCGCACGCAGCTTGTTCCCCGAGTATCTGGAAATGGTTTTGCAATATGGTTTTGTCACCATATTTGTGGCCGCCTTTCCGCTGGCGCCGTTCTTTGCGCTCCTCAATAACATACTCGAAATGCGCCTGGACGCCAAGAAGCTGCTGACCCATCACAAACGGCCCGTTTCCCAACGTGTCCGAGATATTGGTGTTTGGTATCGCATTTTGGACTGCATTGGCAAGCTGAGTGTCATCACGAACGTGAGTGGATTGAAATTTGATTTGATTTAAGTTTGACATGCAATAATCATGCTCTTTTAGGGCTTCATTATTGCCTTCACTTCGGATATGATACCACGCTTGGTGTATCGCAGCTTAAAGTCAAAAGATGGCACCCTAAATGGATACCTGGACTTCACCTTGTCCGAGTTTAAAATATCAGACTCGTCCAAGCTACACAGCTTAGCTGGAGACTTTTCTAACATAACCACGTGCAAGTAAGTGTACCTAAAGTATGTTTCAAAAGATTGACTCAAACTTGCAATTCTTCTCCCTCAGATACACGGACTATCGAGAGCCGCCCACATCGCCGAACAAATATCAGCTGACGAGCACCTTTTACATAATTTTAGCTTGTCGCTTAGGCTTTGTTGTGTTGTTCGAAGTAAGTTTCAAGTTATTCGTTTTATTTGCTTCAATACATAAATGCTTGTACATGAATGGAGAAAATAGCTTTAGTTAATGTAATCATCCCACTTAAATAAGTTTGTCATCTGCTCGTTCGTTCAGGTGTATAGAGAATTTCAATTAATTACCTTTAACAAACTTTCAAACCTTGATATGCTGGAACATACCCGACGTTTCCACAATGCTCTCCTGCAGCGCACGATTCTCATTTGTAGATGTCTTCAGCATGCGATAGAGCGCATAGATGCCATAGGCAAACAGCGCGTTCAGCACTAGAAAAGTTATATAAACCAATGAATATAAAGTAGTTAGAGTTGAGGCCAAGCTTACCTATGAAAACACCGAAGAGCACACTTCGTGCTATGCGTCGATCTATGGAGGCATCCACTTCATCAATCTTCAGCTCCAAACACACAAAGATGGCCACCTCAATGACCATCGAGACGTATGCGTTGATCAGCCATGGGGCAATGCAAATGAGTCGTCGCTAAATAGATATTTGTAGAGCAATAGCATAAGACTGATATCAGATTGTCTCACCTGCTTGATGCCATCGACTAGAATGCCAGCCACCACTAGATTTATCAATGCCTTTACCCAAACGGTTACAGTGAGTATCATGTAGAAGGCTTGTGAGAATTCATGCACCAACACATAGTCCACTGGAAGGCAGATGGTTTAAGTCTGTTCACTTTTGCTTTTGTTTCTCTGCTTACCCAATGTGGCTACAAAGGCTCCGAATGGACTCAGGATCTGGACATCGTTCTGCTGCCATTGCGTCAAGTCCATAAAGTCATTATAGAGATAAAAGCTGCTTAGGCTGAGGATGAACAGCGCAGTTAATGAGTCCAAGCAGGCTATGCTCAGGCCGAAAGTGCGCAGATTCAAACAGGCGAAGCGTTTCATTGTTTAAATTTTACAAAAAAAGTTATTTGCAACTTTTTTAATTGTTTATATATTATATAGAGTACTAGTAAATTATGTTCTTATGTTATCCTTTACTCTATTAACGAACGCGTGCATTCGCTTCGAACTATTTGTCGCTACTAAATCAGAAAATTCTGCCGTGTCTGACAAAATGAGGTCCAATTTCCATTGAGCTGGCATTTTCGCTGTTCACTCTTCATTTTCACTGCATTTGAACAAAATTCTGATGCGCTTGTGGCACATGAACTAGATCTGTGTGTGGGCTTCTTCTATGCCTCTACTCATATTAGTCTTAATTTCTGGTCTCGTTTTTTTTACACCTGCTTAAGCTAGCTATCCAAAGTGTTGTCTCTCGTAGGTACAGCAAAGCAGAGGATGTGCGCTAACTGATTAGCTAAAAGAATTTAATTAACTAAAAAGAGAGCAGTTTTAGATGACAGCAGACGCACTTCTAAGGTTTTACTCTGTGCTAATGACCCCAATCAAGTGCTGGCGTGATGAAATATTGCACCTGCACCAGTTAGAAAACTAAAGGTAAAAAGTTGTTTAGCAATTAGTTGAATTGGAAAGCGCTTTGAAGGTTGTCCATACAGCATAGTATTAAATAAGTTAGTCAAATGAAATTCTCACATTTCGCTTATTCCTCACAGAACTTTGTAGCTCTGGTGATGATATTGGTGCGCTGGTGCATACCGGACATGAGCGTGGAGCTGCGGGATCAAATCAGACGCGAGGTTTACATAACCAATGAGATAATCATAGATCAGGAAGCACAACGCGCGCGCTTTGGTAAATGATATAAAAACATAGTTCTCATAAAAATGATTTAATATTTCTGAATTTCTGTTTAGAACGAGCGAAACGCAACTATTCATTAGCAAGAACGACAAGCGTGCAAGACGTGGATGCTGCCTCTGTAGATGAACCCAATTCGAAGTTCATAAAAATAGAAAAACTACTCACCGCGAACCTCTCTCAAATTGAAATGGACTCAATTATACATGGCGATAACACGACCACAGGCATCTCTGGTGCTGACTGCTAGCTTCAATGCTCTCTTCTCACAACGCTTAGTGATGCGGCCACATATAATGATATTTAATTTTAATTGCTAGTTCAACTTATTTAGCTTAGGCTTGAAAGTGCTTCATTGTGTTACGCCAGTTCCTTGCAAAAACTTAATTAGTTATATGAAATGATTTAGATTTTTTTAAACAATATGGTTTAAAGCTTTAATCACACAAACACTATCTCAGTTATTTCTAAAACAATCGTGAATATTGTAGATGCAATTTTTGGGCACAACTGAAAAGACTGAGCACGAATCTCGTTGAATCGATATTGTTTTAGCTCAGCGAGTGCCAAACTAGAAGCGAGCACAAAACAAAAGAAATTGTTGCATAATTTTCCTTAAAAAATATATATATAGTTAATTATATATGTTATATATAATATATATAAAATCACATTTTAAGAATTAAATTTTATTTTCCTATTATTTATTATTACATCTAGATAAAGAAATTTCAGGACAATTCGAAAACCCATTGAATTCTCATTAAACATACAAAACTTTTACAATTCATGAAACTATTTTAGATAAATTAATTATATATATATAATTAATTTATATATATATAGAAAGGATATTTATATTAAGTGGGCACTGTATGTTTCCACATATTAGATAAAGGTAAACGCAGAAATATATTGTACAAATTGCAAATGAAATCTGTCTATTGAAATGTAACTGATTTTTATAAAATAACAAATAATAAGAAAACATAATTTAATTTAAATTTTTATAAAATCACATCTTAAAAATTAAATTATGTTTTCTTATTATTTATTATTACATCCACATAAAGAAAATTCAGGCCAATTCGAAAACACATTGAATTCTCATTAAACATGCAACTTTTACAATTCATGATTTTAGATAAATTAATTATATATATATAAATATATATATACATATATAGAAAGGATATTTATATTAACTGGGCACTAAATATTTCTACATATTAGATAAAAGTAAACGCAGAAATATATTATACAAAATGATAAGCAAATTTGTCTATTGAAATGTAACTGATTTTGATGGATTATAAAAATATTTTATATATACTATTGTTATAAATGTGCTATATAATAAACTGTTATCTGTGTACTTTCCTAAACATCTGTTAATGGAATCCTTATAATTTAGGCTTTCAGAAATCTTGCTGAAAATGAATTGTGTTTGGAGCGAAAATAGAAAACATCTTAACTTATTATATATTTGATTTATATATTAATATTATCAGTTAAGCTTATACCCTGAACACAATGATAATGGAAATTTATTGTACAATAGTTTTGTGAAGATATATGGAACAGGCAGGTGAAGCTGTGGCAGAGCTCAAAAACTATATATATGTATATTCTGTGTAAGAACGATTAGATGAGATGATATAGTCATATCAGTTTGTCTGTACTATGTTTTATATGTAAATTCCAAAAGGCTTGCTTGCTCGGGCATTAAAATTTCGGTAAACAATTTCATCTGGCACAAAAGTTGTTCAGCAATTTAGTTCTCAAGGGCTTTGCCCCTACTGCAGCTTAATAAAATAAATGTAGAATGATTGGATTAGCAACTCTTAGCAGGGTTCAGGAAATCTGATCGGGCACTCCCAACTAGAGAGCACATATTGAATGTGACAATTTAAAATGTGTGAAAAAAAACATAGATTTAAACTTAAAATGAATTGGTTTTAGCCATGAATCGTTTGGTTTATTTTTACCCGATTGCTAATCAAAACCGTAAAACAAACATATTCTTTGAAAAAGTTGGCCTACCTTAATCTTTATGGTAAACATTTTTAATCGTAAGTACTTAAGCTCAAAGACTTTGGTAAACATTGCCTAATTTATAGCATTTTATTTGGCCCCTTTAATGCGAAGCTGATTTTCTGGCCATAAAATACTTAAACAGATAATAAAAGTTGAGTACTTAAATTGTATAGCAATTTGGAGAGCCGAATTGCCAAAGGCAATTTCATCTTAAGAAGCTTGAGCCAAAAAATATTTATGATATATATATTTAAATATATATAAATAAATAGATTCACACTTCGTTAATAATAATAACAATAATAACAAAACTTAGCAAGAAGGAAAATATAAAAAAAATAAATATATAAATTCATTGAAATAAATCTAATTATAGTATATATATACGTATTAAAAAACATCGAGTTTAGGGTATATACGTTTTGCTGAAAGATATGTAACAGGTTATAGCAGGCATGGCTCCTGCCCATAAAGTAAAAGGAGCAACAGCAGAGTCGATATCCGTCTGTCTGCATATTTATGTAGGAATTAATTTCTTCCAAGCTCCTGCACAGTCGCATAGGCCACACATTTGCTGTATGCTGTAGCGCTGGCAGCAACCCCGAAACGTCGCCCCCTGCAGCTGGTCCGTGGCTTCCCGTAACGCAACAAGCTAGACGGCTGGGAGCAACATATATTCACATTCTCGCAGCTTGGGAGAGCATGGGCCAAGTTGGCCGAATGGCGGAAATTTGTTGGTTGAATGATTTGTTGTGTTGCGCTCGCGTTTGCTGCGCATGCGACAAACGATGACGTCACGTGGGAAAACTTGCGCTCTGCAGTTGGGAGCGCAGCTGATTGCGTTGCCAACAAGCGCACATGGCAATGGCGATGGCGATGGCGTCGCTGGCGACGTAGCTATTCAGCCAGGGTGCACAGCAATAATCACATTCATTCGTTTATTTTGTTAGCCACAGTGCGTACGTCGGTTGCGCTGCCTGGTTCGTAGGGCACTTTGTGTATGTGAAACGAAATTCGACGGGCTTCATTTACGTTACGCTGTCATCGTCTAAACAACAAAGTTGTACGCGAACGCGCTAAAATGCTGCTGGCTGCGCTAGCCGCCCTAACTGAACTACGTCGCCGCTTCGATTCGAGTCCATTGCCCATGAAGTTGCTGCGTGCATTGCCCTAAGCACGGAAGTGTGTTGTCCTGGCAACCCGGCGCCAGTCCCATTGAGCTGAATGCTGCTGCGGCGGAAATCACAAGTATGTCCTAATTAGAATCGTAATAAAAATACCTGTGTACAGGTTTAATATTTCACAATCAAAGCGCCTTTAGCCAGCTCGCATGCATATCCAAATGACCTTTTGCGATCCGCATCGACTATTGATTTTAGTTGCCGGCTAACACTCAAGGAACAATTTCAAATTTCACTACACTCTCTGTATGTGTGTGTGAGTGTGTGTGTGAATGACTTGGGCGCCTTGGCAATTGCATTCCGCCGCCTTGGCGTCTCTTTGTTTGATATTCGCTCAACAGTCGCAGTTCTCATAAGCTTTAAAGTCAATAATTGAACTTCTTTGTGCTTTGTGCTGTTGACTTGTGGCTAGAATCGTATATATATAGATATATTTATATATATATTAGATATATTTATATAAATATAAGTGCAAGCAAATGTAAAGAAAGCTTTTCAGTTAACTATACACAACTCTCTAATATATGCCACACTTCTTGCTCTTCGGCTTCAATTAACATATATTTAGCGCATTAAGTGTTGCAATTGTTTCAGTTCGTTAGCTTTTTCTGTTGATCATTAATTGTGAGCAATTTGATTGATTTACAAATATATAGCTGGGATTGCTGTAATTATACGTTACCAAATAATACGGGTGCAATTAAACATTTCGTTAATGTCATTTCAACTTGTTTACCTACTGTCGACGTTTTGACTTTGCCGTGTTTCTGTACTTAATCGACCGTTGGGCATATGCTCAAATGTCCAGAACCTTTCCCCCATTGACTTTGCCACTCAAATTACAGTGCAAACAAAGGGCAGCTGCCACGATAAGCTTGGCTGTTGCTATTCCAGTACAGTGGTTCATAATGAACCGGAAGTTATCAGCTTGATAATATTATATATATATATATATATGTGCAGTTATTGTACATTTTTGGGTACTGCGATTACCATAGACATTAATCAGTTTTCTTTTTTGCCAGTCTGTAAAGCAGCTGTTGCTTTTATTCTCCTTTGATTGATGGCATCATTAAAGCCTTGGCAGCATAGTTAGTTTTGCTATGGGATATACAAGTGTGACATCAGCAGCCCTGCGCATGCTTAGCTAATTTAATTAACATTTTCTCTGTGGCCTAATAAATCTAATTAATTATATTACAATTAAAATTTTTTTTAATTTTTATTTAGGCTCTAAGCAATGGATATAAAAGATCAGTGCAAACTGAATTAATAAATCTGTCAGTGCGTGCTTTACCTATTAATTAATATATTTTAAGCATCATAAATATCTTCTGCTTCTTCTTTATATATCTGAAGTTTATCATCCTTTTATATAGCACACGCTGCGTATGCGCAATATTTTCATTTCTTCTGTTTTTTTACTGTTGATGATCGTCAAATAAACTAATTTATTACAAATATGCTTCAGAACATTATTTGTTTTGCGTATTTCGCGTTTCAATCAATCGCCCGAGCAAACAAATTAATAAAATTTTCGCATAAATTCGGCATAATCATTGGACGCTAGCAAAGCAAACATCAAGTTAAATACCAAAATTAGTTGCCCCAAAAAAAGGAACACATACAAAACATCAAGAAGCCAAGCAACAGCACAGCAACAACAACATTCTGTAAAGCCAAACAAAGCATAAATAAAAAAGTTTCTGTTGCTTTTGCATTAAGGAACATCAAAAAATATGCTGACTCACTGAACGGATGTTTCAATCGAAAACATGCTGCAATATCCCATAAGAAAATTACATATATATATATAGACATATATACAATTAGTGTAGGCGTGGATGTAGGCATGAATATGCTTTCGGTATCGAAAGAAATGTGCTCCGTAGAGACGGGATTGGCAGATACCCTGTAACGCTTAAACCCCAAATATTCGAGTTTTCCTCGTCTGTATATCTTAGAGTAAATGCCTTCGATATGTTTTTAATGAAGCAAAGTAGGGTACGCTTGGTGAAGCTGGACCAAAAGTTACCCTGTAATTCATAAGAAGGGAGCATTTAAGGTTTATTTTGTACATTTACATATACATATACATATATATATACATATACATACACACACATACATCTCCCCAAGGAATATGACTATATAAATTCTGTTCTAAATCCTCACCAAGTATCCTCTCCTCTGCCTGTTCCATATCTTACCATATAAACAATATACCCCCATCGTTTATTTACTCTTTTGGGCATTTGGTATAGCCAGGCAGGCACACGCGATTTGCGTTTTTATAATTTAACGCAATGTCTTCGCTCTTGCAATGTCATACGTACGATAGTTGTCCTTGGCTGCTATATAAATAGATATCCAACGTCCCAAACACCGTCACTAGCGACGCCAATTTCATTTACATGACGGGAATGACTTTCGTTCCCCTCCCCTCCCTGGGGGGTGCCATTCCCATTGATGTTTCGCTGCGTTGCTAGCTTGTCTGCAAGTGATTAGTTTTGAAAATGTTGCTCAAGGTTCATTTTCAGATTTATAGTTCGTTGCAGAAAACGCTCCAGGTTGAACATGACTTGAACAAATGTGGTTTAAAGGTTTGCTGAGTTACTGATATATGTGTGTTTATTTATTATAACAAACGGAGTTGATTTAATGACTAAGTCAGCTAAAGAGGAACCAAGGGTCGTGCTTACGATTCACTTGATTGTAACTGTGCGTCATAATTTTTATAGCCATAATGATAATGATAGTCATTATAACGGAAGCATTAACAAATTAAAAGTGTATATATGTATATGTGTTAAAAAGTAGTTTATATGTTAAAGTAGTTTTTGAAATGCTGCGAACTGGGTTTATTTTTAAAAATTACGGAAAAATATATAGATATAAAAATATAATTTTGGTAGCTTTTTAGAGTTTGTAATTTTGTATTTTTTTTTCACTTTTATGTTTTTCATCTTTGTCAATGGAAATTTCCAATCAAAAAGATTTACATTCAGCTTAATGCGTCTTTCCAAGTTATCCATATTACTGTTGTTTTATTTAGTTAGCTTGAGTCAGATTAAAATTAGCATAAATATAAACCAAGTTTTGACATATATACGTATATGTATATAATATATAGTTTATATAATTATAAGCACAATTGTATATACTATCATAGATTAATGTTAATGAGATTTTATTCACCATATATAAAAATGAAAAACATTTCTCTGGTGTATATTGGGGTAAGATCTAATCGATTTCGATAGGGTTACAAATTGACATACATATGTCTATGTGAAAATTGTTTAAAATCATCATGATCATATATGAAAATATATATTCATGGGATCAGTACTCTCTCCACTATTTCAGAGTGGTATAAGCATTATTTATGTTAGGCAAAAAGTATTTATAATTTAAATTATAATTTAAATTGGGAAAATCAAAAATGAAAATAAAAGTTTTAAATTGATTAAAAACAAATGAGTAAGCAAAAAATTCCTGTGGTTGTTAAGATGTTAAATCCTATGAAAATACAAATCCGCCCGTTTCCAATTCACGAAAATCATTTGCGAAGGTCGTCGGCATTTTAATTAGCGTTTCTCTTAATTCGAGTGAATGATGCAAATGCAAATTTCAGCGCCAAAATCAAAACAAATTTTGAATCTATATATTTGTATACATTTTTTTTGGGATGTTAGAAATATATATGTGAACCAATTGGAATTGCACTTTCAACTGGTTCCGAGCTCTTTACTGATTCAATGAGTGTATTAAGAGGGACTCAATGTTGAGCGCTTTGTTTGCAAGGGTTTTTCTTATTTATCTATTCATTTCTATGCATCAAGGGGGTTGCTTGGAAAATACAATTGTTTGTGTTCAAATCTCTTGCTCAATTTCCTTGTCTATTGTTTACTAACAAATTTACCAGCATCAGATTATTGCGTTGTAGCTTTAGTTTTTAAGAGCGTGGAGTGAGTTCAAAAATATATTTAGGTTCATCGGCGATTCTACAGCTGTATCTAGCAATCAAGGTGTCTTTTATCTGCCTACAATGTAGTCACAACTACAAAAAGTTTCCGTTAGTGATAATAATGCAATATGCGAATTCTGCTACTGGCGGCAGGGCAAGGGATAAGGAAGAACATTGTTAACAATTCTGTCATTTGTTTGTCATTTACCCTACTAATTGCTGGCAATGTGCCCGACTTACGTGTTAACTAATGTTTTCTAACAAGGCGCAATCATAAAGATTATGAAATATGCCTTTTAAGTGCACTTATTGCATATTTGGTGGAGGTTGTGTGTGCGCTGTGCGCATTGAACTGGTTCGAACTAGTGGCTGAGTACAGCACTTTCTGCTTACGGTATGTACAACGCATAAAAAAAACAGCACAAAGCAAAGCAAAGCAAACCAACGCAAAGCAAAACAAAACGACCCGTCAACAGCTGATGGCAATGGCAATGGTAGAGACGAAAAACATTGCAAACGCAACGTGCCGTTGAAAAGGGGATGCGCACCAAAACAGCAGAAGAGGAGAGAAAATGCATTCGTCTCGTTTTATATACCCTTTTTAAGGTATCGAGTATAATTAGACAAGCCACATAACAATTTATATTGTGTTATAATATATTTATTGGAAGTACTTTAGTTCGAACAGGCTGACTGTGAAATTCTTTGAATTAAGCGATATATTCTGGCTGCCTTTTTATGGAATAGAGAGCAACGACTAGTCGACCAATGGATAATTGTGCATTGCATTTGTGCTCTTGCTCATCTGTTCCTCAATAGTTTCATTGTTGCTGTGGTTGTTTCGGCTCTCAAAGTCATGGCCGATATTCGGAATACCTGAGGAGCAGTAGCATCAGCGATGAACAGTCATACGAAGGCGCTCGCGCAGCAGACGACCACGAAACAGAAGCACACAAAATAACAAACGGGAGCAGTCTGCGCATGGTTAGGCGCACTCAGAGGACTTAACGGTAAATAGTGAATAGTTTGTATGCGCGACTGTGTAATGGACAAAATAGAAATAGATAAATTGAAAATGGTAAATTGTAAATTGTAAATTTAAGGACGATCAAAAGTTCAAATGCATTGTGCTCGGTTTTATAAATAGTTTGTTTATTAAAATCAATAAGACAATAACAAACGCCAGAGTGCAACATTTAATATACATACCCAACACACTCACTCACAGGCAGGCATAAGTGTCTATGTATGCGTGGTGTTATGAGAACAATTAATTGACGACAATTGAAATGCAGCGGCGGGCGGCGTCATACCAAGTTTCTCGCAGACGAGCGGAAAGTTTTGTTCAATATTCGAATCGATTTCAGTCGCCAAGTGTCGCATATAAAAATAGCAATTAACAAATTTATGCAACCCACTGTGGCAACTGCTCCAACACAAATGCAAATGTATGGGTGCGTGTGTATGTGTGTGTATGTTTTGGCACTATTTAGGCGTGTAAGTGTGCCTTTTAAAAATAAACAAAAAGCACACACATAAGTGAACCGTAGACACATATATACATACATACATACATATATATAAATGTTTATATATCGAAATGTACATATATATTTAAATAGACTTTTAAAAATGTTGTTGCTAATTGATCTACAGCCAAATGTTTGTTATTTCCTTAGACACCTCACTTGTCACTGACTCTGGCATTCAAATTCTATTTTTTATTTATTGGTGCCCTATTGGTGCCCGCATTGAAATATTTTATTATTCTATGGTGGTAGCGACATCGTTAAAACGGGCACAGAGGAAGCAAACAACGATATCAACATCATAACATACTTTTGCAAATTTTATGTAGCGAGCGTAAACATTTGAATGGCACTGTTACTTTTGGAGTGAAAACAGAAGTATCCCAAGTACCTGCTACTTTCTTAGTACTTTGTAGAGTTACTAAATGATTTTGTGACTTTGTGGTGTGATGATAATGTTTAATGATTCGATCTATCGAAAATAATTAGAGAGCGACATATGCGGCACTCCGAAGCTTATGAATTCCTGCGGGAATTGAGGTTCCTTTTGCTTGCTTAGGAATGCTGACATATAGAATGTGATTCACTTTAGTTAAAATCGGTATTGCTGAGTAAATGTATTCTATATTAGTTCATATTATTATTAGCCTGAACACCAAGATTCTTAAAAATATCTCTTACAAAATGTTCAGTTAAAAATTGATTTTTACGTCCATGATTCCATTTTCTGCTATATAGTATAGTGCTCCGATTCAATTAATAAATCATTTGTGGACATGTGTTTTCTTTGGGAGCATATGCTATAAACCTATATACAATATTAATCAGATATACACAATTCAAGTAGTGTTAGCAGTCTGGTTGACTAGGAAAATCGTGAATTTGCTTTTAATTTTCGAAATGCTAACAAATTTTTATACTTCCCACGTGTTAAGTGGGTGAAAATTTGCAATATTGATATATATAAATATGTATAAGTCCCAATATGCCTTTTGGGTATATCAAAAAAATGTATGTCTTACAAAAGTTACATCTTGCGTTGAACTAAAAAAAATATTTCACTAAAAATTTATATTTTCATGTAATATATTATTTAATTTAACTAATATTAATTAATAATTATATATTAATAACATTATAGGATAGAATTGATTTTCTATGTTATACTATTTGATATCCTTAAGCATTTTGATTTACCTAGCGTCGTTGTTGACTTGTTGGTTTTCGTAATCAACCTTATCCATTGAATTAGACAGTTTCATAAATTAATTTAGACAGTCATGAATAAGTAAAAGTGTTGTGAAGTGTCTACTGTAAATGTTAGCGTACTTCTAGGTAAACCACATTTAAAGTTTATTCAATACAATTAATTATTTACGGAGTACACAACAGCAAGTCAGACAGTACTGTCTGCGGGGTGTGCCTGACTAGAAAATACTTCGTAGCTATACTAATGATATATATATGCAAATACACTGCACGAAACTTAGTTGTGAAAAGTTTTAGTATTGGCTTAGAGATTATTAAAAAAGGCGCAAGTGTTATGGGCTATATAAATTCGTTTTTTATTATCTTTTAGAATTTATAAGATAAGATATGCTTCCAATTTTATGTGAATGTCGAAAACTATTTATGCATTCAAGCGGGCAATGGCTACACAAACTAGGCGGTTGATGTGAGGTATGACACCTAGAAACTTTATAAGGTTAGACAAGTGTCCTCCATACCCCGTCTACTCTATGGTAATGGGTTCACAGATAAAAAAGAAGATTTTTGCTGTTGGCTAACGAGATGTTGTTGTTGCAAGCGAATGGCACTTATTGTTGTTATCTGATTTCTTGGAACTAATCTACTATGCACAATCATAACAAACGATGCTTAATAACATGCTTTATTCGTATGCTGTTGACTGGTTTGCTGAGCGAGTAGATTGAGAGAAGACTGCAAAACAAACTCTTATCTTTAGCAACAGGTTTGCTTTCTGTATATAAATATTTCAAAGATCAAAAGGAAAAAAAATAAGTTACAAAAACTAACCAATTAATTTTAATTTCTAAACAAAAAAGCCAACGGGAGAGACAGAGAGCGGGAGATAAGAACATAAATAAATTTAGCAACAAAAAAATATTTTTGTCACGTTTTTGACTTATTTTAAATGAAAATAAGAACAAAAGTTATGTGCGTCGCTTGCGACATGTATATATATATATATATATATATATATATATAAGTTAACTTATAACACTTAGTTAGCTTATAACACTTAATGTAAGGTATTATTCAACACTTATTATCGGGTGCTAGACAAGTTAAGGAACAGCCCTGGCAAGGGCAACTCTACTTACGCCGGTGAGGCTATGATTTGTAAAAATATAGATCAGTCTCGTGTTTTAACTCGTACTGATAGGACATGCTAAAAATTGGTGTCATATAAGTAAAACTAAAAATAGTGAATATAATAAGAAAAACCAATAAAATTAACTGTTTCGATTATTCAAAAAAGAACAATTAAAAGCAGGGTTAAAAAGCGTTCTTCCAGTAAACCGCTTAAATAAATATTCACTCCGTCATTTGCTCGTTAAATGGCTTATTTCATTGTCTGAGCCCGAGGCCAGCAATAAGAGGCACAGTCGCCTCTCAACCTAACTTTCAGTCACCACAGGACTGGAAATCATATAATTGGCGCCCAACTAGTGGTCGGACTCCACAACCAACAACAATTAAGACAGCAGCGCGGGAGCTGCAATTGACAGATCTTATAAAGGGATTTTTTTTTTTTGTTTTGTGTTAGTTGAATCTTGTAAGTGGATACTCTAGCCAAAATTTTTCTTCAAACACAAAAAGTGTTAAAATTTATTTTATAAAAAAATACCTAGGACTAGCGAGTATTTTATATTGCAATTGCATGTAAAAAAAAAAAAAAAAAAAAAAAAATTAATGATCAGAACCAAGTGAGAGTGACTACTTTGGGAATTTTAGTGGCAGCAATTGATCATTCAGATCGTCAATAAAATTACATTGTGTTACTTTCTGTGTGTCTGAAGTTGTGCATGCAGTTCTCGTAGTTCAGAGCTGTGACGTAATTCGACCCATCTTCTGACGGCCCGTTTTATTTTTCGCGACCACTGACCTGCGCATGTCTCGGTTCAACCAATATAGAAACCCTCGCAGGCAGTCTAGCGACTCAGATTCCGACTGTGTAGTTCCCCCACCATCAGGTAGAATGGATGCAGATCAGCTTACGGAAATAATAAGGACGGCTACTAGCAAAGCTTTAGCCGAACAGGCCGCTGTAAACCAGCAGAGGGAACATGTATTAACTCAACGAATTAATGAGTTAGCTGAACAAATAGCGGTAGCAAACGTTGCCGCCCCACAAGTAGTAGCGTATGCTGCTATAGGAATTAGGAACGATATTCACTGTGACGAGCCACTAGATGCCGTCAAATGCTTACCTGAGTTTGCAGGGGTACAGGAATCGTATGTATCTTGGAGGCAGGCAGCATTAGCCACTTACGAGATCTTCAGACCGTATAATGGCAGTTCTCGTCATTATCAGGCCGTCATCATCATAAGAAGCAAGATTAGGGGCCCCGCAGACGCGGTGCTAGCCTCATTTGGTACTGTGCTGAATTTTGATGCGATAATAAATCGCCTAGATTTCACATACAGTGATAAGAGACCAATTCATGTCATTGAACAAGAATTAAGTACCTTGAGGCAAGGTGGCCTGTCCCTGCTTCAATATTATGATGAAGTAGAGAAGAAACTCGCTCTTCTCACAAACAAAGTTAATATGTCATATGAGCCGGCTTTAGCAAAGGGCCTATGTGAAAAATTCCGCGACGATGCGTTGCGTGTGTTCATATCGGGTCTCAAGCGCAGTCTAACAGATGTGCTCTTTGCAGCAAAGCCCAGAGATCTGCCTTCAGCGCTAGCTCTCGCGCAAGAGGTCGAGTCGAATCACGAAAGGTACTCATTCGCGGCTAATTTTGCAAAAAGTCTTGAAGACAAAGAGCGCAAGCCGCATGCAAAAGCGCAGGGTCACCAATATGAGAGGTATTCGCATCAAGCCGAAAGACAAGCTAGCGGTACAAAGAATCCGCACTTTAGCAAGCAAAACAGGGCCCCATTTCGGACTGACCCACGAAGCACCAGGCAGCACAACAATAATGGCGCACCAGTGCCCATGGAGGTCGATCCTTCCTTTTCAAGGGTAATGCAGCCCACTCAGGCCCTTGCTTACGCGAACAAGAAGCACCCCGCATCTGACCGCACAGGCGGTCTGAGAAAGCAGCAAAGGTTGAATCACGTCACGCAAGGCGCGGGACAGGGGGCAGAGGTGTGTGCTGATGCTGCCTCCAGCGCAGCGGCACAAATCAATAACGTTACTAGTTATAACTCTGATGCCCTTAATTTTTTAGGAGTAAATCCCTTCTACCCGTCATCAGACGAAGAGTAGGAGGGACTCACATGCAATTCCTCATAGACACGGGCGCGGCCAAGAATTTCATTCGGCCACATAAAGGGTTGAAAGGCGTCCGCTCGGTAGAGTCCCCCTTCAAAATTCACTCCATTCACGGCGAGACACAAATTACACACAAATGCTTTGTTTCAATGTTTGGGTTAAAAGCAACTTTTTTTATTCTGCCGGACTTATCAACCTTTGATGGGATTATAGGCCTTGACCTGCTAAAGCAGGCATCTGCTTCGCTTTGTTTAGCTTCAGGACAACTTAAGTGGGGCACGGAGGTCGAACCAATCACCTTCCACAAATGCAAAAATGTAAATTTCACAAATGTAGACTGTGCAGACGCATCCCCATTAGTTAGAAGTTCTTTTTTGAAAATGCTGAAGACCAGACAAAAGGCCTTTGCAGACCCAGACGAGGCGTTGCCGTATAACACATCAGTCGTGGCTACCATTAGGACTACAGACGAGCAACCGATCTATGCCAAGCTTTACCCATATCCAATGGGAGCGGCTGATTTCGTTAATAAAGAAATCAAAGATCTACTAAAGAATGATATAATTCAAAAGTCCGTCTCTCCCTACAATAACCCAATATGGGTAGTAGACAAGAAGGGCACTGATGAAGCGGGCAATAGGAAAATGAGGTTGGTAATGGACTTTCGTAAACTTAACGAAAAAACCGTGCCGGACAAATACCCTATGCCAAATATATCAATGATATTGGGGAATTTGGGGAGAGCCAAATTCTTTTCAACATTAGACCTCAAGTCTGGTTATCACCAGATCATACTCGCTGAACGCGACCGTGAAAAAACCTCTTTCTCTGTGAACGGGGGGAAATACGAGTTCAAAAGACTCCCCTTTGGATTAAAGAATGCAGCAAGCATCTTTCAAAGAACCATCGACGACATACTGCGAGAGCAGATTGGCAAATTTTGCTATGTTTATGTCGATGACGTAATCATCTTTTCAGAAGATGAGGAATCCCACATTAAACACGTGGATTGGGTCCTGAAAAGCTTACACGAAGCAAACATGAGGGTCTCCGTCGAAAAGTCACGTTTTTTTAAGAAAAGCGTGAACTTTCTTGGTTTCGTAGTCACCAGCACTGGCACCACGACGGATCCTGAAAAGGTTAGGGCAATACAGGAGTATCCAGAACCAAAAACGCTGTTCGAGGTTAGATCATTTCTAGGCCTCGCAAGTTATTACAGATGTTTCATTAGGGACTTCGCCGCAATAGCAAGACCCATCTCGAATATCCTGAAGGGTGAAAATGGAACAGTCAGTAAGCATAGGTCCAGAAATATAAAGGTTCAATTCTCTGAAGTGCAGCAGAGGGCATTTCAGAAGTTGCGCGATATTTTGTCATCCGAGAATGTAATGCTCAGGTACCCCGATTTTAAGAAGCCATTCGATCTAACGACCGATGCTTCGGCTCACGGCATAGGTGCAGTTTTGTCTCAAGAGGGTCGTCCTATAACAATGATTTCAAGAACATTGAAGGACAGTGAGGTTAACTATGCAACCAATGAGAGAGAGTTATTGGCCATTGTATGGTCACTTGCCAAATTAAGGCACTATTTGTATGGGGTGAAAGACATTAATATCTTCACTGACCATCAACCCTTGACCTTCGCAGTTTCGGAATCTAATCCAAATGCGAAAATCAAAAGGTGGAAAGCGCGCATTGACGAGTCTAATGCACGTATCTTCTATAAACCTGGCAAGGACAATCTGGTTGCGGATGCCTTGTCAAGACAGCAGCTCAACGCTATAAATGAGCAAGAAATTGAGTCCTGCGCTGCAACGATCCACAGTGAGGTATCTCTCACCAACACCATTGAGACGACAGACAAACCCTTGAACTGTTTTCAAAACCAGATAGTGCTAGAAGAGGCGCGTTTCCCCTTAAAACGAAGTTTTATTCTTTTTGGAAATAAGAAACGCTACTTGATCAGCTATACATGCGTCGAATCGCTGCTAGACGAGCTCGAAGATGTAGTCTCACCCAAATGCGTAAATGCTCTCCACTGTAATTTACACACGCTTGCAATGATACAAGATGCATTGGTGCGAAGATACCCAGCCACAAAGTTCTGGCATTGCAAAAATCGCGTAGTGGACATATTTGCGGTTGGAGAAGGAAGGGAAATCCTCACAGTCGAGCATAATAGGGCCCATAGGTCTGCACAGGAAAATGTTAAGCAGGTACTCTCGGAGTACTACTTTCCACGGATGGCAAAAATTGCCAAGGAAATAGTACAAAACTGCAAAACATGTGCTAGGGCTAAGTATGATAGACACCCCAAAAAACAAGAGCTTGGAGAGACACCGATCCCCTCACATGTAGGAGAGATGTTACACATAGACATTTTCTCCACTGACAAGAAATACTTTCTCACTTGCATCGACAAGTTCTCTAAGTTTGCTATCGTCCAACCGGTCGCTTCAAGAACCATTGTGGATCTGAAGCCAGCCGTAATGCAACTTATGAATTTTTTTCCAAAAGCCAGATCCATTTACTGTGACAATGAACCGTCATTGAATTCAGAGACCATCATGACTATGCTCACAAACAACTATGGGGTCAGCATTTCAAATGCACCACCATTGCATAGCATATCGAATGGACAGGTTGAGCGCTTTCACAGCACTCTGTTAGAGCTAGCCAGATGCCTAAAGATCGACAAAGGCATAAATGACACCGTAGAAGTCATTTTACTGGCCACAACCGAATACAATAAGTCGATCCATTCGGTCATCGACCAGAGACCAGTTGATGTGGTTCAGGCGCACTCTGATGAGCCACAAGAGAAGATAGAAGAAAAGATCAGAAACGCTCAGACGACGCTCAGAGCTAGGGAGAACGCAAAGCGGCAGAATAGAGTCTTCGATGTTGGTGACAAGGTTTTGGTCAAGTCCAACCGACGGCTCGGAAACAAACTCACACCTTTATGTGTCGAGAAGGCCGTGGAAGCAGACCTGGGGACCGAGGTCCTCATTAAAGGAAGGGTGGTCCACAAGGACAACCTAAGATGACTCCCTTGTTTTTTTTTATTACACCTTTTTTTTAAGCCGCTAGGCAATTTCGAATAAGTTAGATATAGTTTTCTATTTACCTTTAGCCACTTGGCATAGTTTTTATAAAACATTTTGGTGGCGGGTACACCCGATGCTGGTGATTTAGAGCAGACTAGGTCCACTGAAATGCGACTAATGAATGCCAACAGTAGACGGATAGAAGTAAACACTGAGGTTCAAGACCAACTTAACCAGTTAACATTTGCTGTCAGTGGAGTTCTCGGGATAGCCAAAACTCACAAATTGATTTTATTGATTTATTTATTTGAAACACTGAAACACTGTCCAGAAACAGAATGCGGACGATGGAGTTGCAAAGTTTAATGCTTGCTATTACTCTCGCGAAGGCTCATTGTTAGCCCAAACATTTTGGACTCCTCAGATTTAAAATCAATTTGGCTAGAGGAATCCATCAACACTATACATTTTATAACCAAATTCCCAAAAATTAAAAAAGCCTGCAGAAAAATTACGATTTATCCTGTCGTCCACAAGAACCAGCAACAGCTCTATTCGCCCCATAGTTGGATGCTAAGCCAGAACCACAGCATGCAAATCTACAAGCGGAATCGTTGAGGAAACCCCCTTGTTCACGGCACCACCACCAACAGTAGAAGCTCATCAGCCAGCAACAACTAACGAACTCTTCGCGGCGGCAGAGCCAAGCGACTCTTCATCCATACTAGAACCAAGTCAAGAAATCCCCAAAACACCGCCAACTGCATTAATTCAAGAAGTTTCACAGCCACAGGTTGCTCCAACCGCTGCCCATCTCTGTCGACACCTGCCACGGCTGCCGGCTCATCCTCATCCTCATCGGCAGCGGCGTCACGTCAACTGCAGCTGCCGGCATTGTCGGCAGTTGCCGCACGGCAACAGCAGCTACTGCTGAACGGCTCTCTGAAGAGCAAGACGAAGACATTTCCTGCGTATCGAGCATCGGTGCGCAGCGAGAGCGACGACAAGGAGTACAGGGCGGCTAGCAGCAGCAGCAACACGATACCGACGACGGGCAAAAGTCGGCCAAGATCAGCGGCAAGAACTGTAACAATCTGCTGCACAACGCCGGCAATAAGCTAAGCGTGAGCAGCAACTCCTTCGGCCTATACGCAGCATCTGGCATCATCGCCCAAGAGCCCTGTCTCCAGCAACGGCCATCTGAACAAATACTGCCTGACGGACTTGACGCGCCGCAAGGCCGAATTCAATCGCCAGCTGAGCGCGCCGACAGACTACACACATCACTCGTCCAGTAACGGCTCATAGCATCGCTGGAGTGGTGGGACACAGTCATCACGGCCATCACGGGCACGTGCACGGCCAGTCATCGACGGCGCCAGCCACACTCAAGTCGCTGCAGCTGCACAACTTTGGTATGCATCATCCGATGCCAAGGCCCACGTCCACGTCGTGCACCAACAGCTTCAACAGACGCCACATACGTAGGCGCAAGAGCAAGCTTAGTAAGCGCCTGCTGAACGGCGATAGCGAAGAATCAGTACGCTGCTCATACTGCTCCGTATTGAATGTGAATGAGAACGACTTGCGGATTTCATTCGAGAACACCTGCACCGACTCGCTGGTCACCGCTGCTAATATGCGACCAAGGAACCGAAATGGTGCACTTTGATGATGTGTCGTTGTACGGCACTCCGAAAGAGGAGCCATATGCTGTGCTTTAATCTGCATTGGCTTCACTCTTTGGTGGATCATCGACGCAAAGAAGTCCGCGAAGCACTTGCGAGGAGTCGTCGCTGGAATTGGGTCGGTCGAGGACGACCTTACACTTGAGGGGGGGGTAGTTAACTTATAACACTTAGTTAGCTTATAACACTTAATGTAAGGTATTATTCAACACTTATTATCGGGTGCTAGACAAGTTAAGGAACAGCCCTGGCAAGGGCAACTCTACTTACGCCGGTGAGGCTATGATTTGTAAAAATATAGATCAGTCTCGTGTTTTAACTCGTACTGATAGGACATGCTAAAAATTGGTGTCATATAAGTAAAACTAAAAATAGTGAATATAATAAGAAAAACCAATAAAATTAACTGTTTCGATTATTCAAAAAAGAACAATTAAAAGCAGGGTTAAAAAGCGTTCTTCCAGTAAACCGCTTAAATAAATATTCACTCCGTCATTTGCTCGTTAAATGGCTTATTTCATTGTCTGAGCCCGAGGCCAGCAATAAGAGGCACAGTCGCCTCTCAACCTAACTTTCAGTCACCACAGGACTGGAAAACATATAATTTATATATAGAGTACCTATTGAGTGTATACTATAGAGTGAAAAATTATATTTTTATATATCTGAGCAGTAGCAGTTGCCAAGCGTTTAAGTGGTTTGCGGCGTATATAGCCGTGTAGCCTTTTAGTTTTTGCCTCACTACTTGATTGAGGGCCAGACATTAATTGTGGCCTGTACGATATGTGCCTGGTCATAGCTGGCTAGAACTCTCATGCCGCTGCTCAAAGCTCTATATGCATATATTATAGACGCTTGTCCAGCGTGTTTGCCAGGCGCTTATCTTTGCGCAATCGCGACGTGTGCCGACAATGTCGGTGACGTTGTAGTTGTGTGTGTGTGCGTGTGTAGATTGCTGCTGCGTACTGGGTGAAAGTATAGGTACTGGTTATAGTATGGAGGTCGTTTGTACAGCTGTTTTGATTGGGGAACGTCGTCGTAATTCGCGCCATCGCTGTTGTCTACGCTTTTGTCTTACTAGTCTATCAGCTGTTTGGGATTTCTTGTTGTTGTTTTTACTGTAGTCGCTTGGCGTGCAGTTGAAAGCTTCGTGAGGATCATTTAGAGTCTGATTTGTCTAGTTTTTTGCTGACCGTAACTCAACGCAAGCGGTTCAATTGCTATTTCTAACTACTTGACATCCAGAGCAGAGCTCAGCTCGTTCAGCACTGCCCTGTGTTTTGTTTCGGCTTCAATTAATTGCTGATTTTGTATTTATTTATTTTTTTCATTTTATTTTCTTACCACGTTTTTGTGGACCACACCCAGCGCGCGTAAGTTTGTTTACGTCACGGTTTCATGATTCCATGGAATATTCCGAAACATTTATGCTGGCACAACATAATCAAATATGAGATCATTTCGTAGACGCGTGCCCAAAGTCTCTCGACATTCAATTGATTTATTTTGATATCAACAACGGTCCGCGTAATGTTTTGCTTTCTTTTGGGACTGTTTTGGTGCTATTAATTTATTGAAAAATATAAATAAATTTATATTCGTACTTTTCAGAATCAATAAAAAAACGTAATGAGAAAAATAAAACAAAAAAAATTAATAAAAGTGTTAAATAACGCCAATAATTGAAATAAAGAATTAAAAAAAAACTATTTCCAGCTATCTGGCTATCAGTTGGATCAACATTGTTCCATGAGTCCAAGGTTTGTGCATCTACAATTTCCATTTCAAGAACAGCTTCAAACGGCACGTTTTTCAGCTCTTATTGCCTTTCATTGTTCTAGAGGGCATTAGCTGAGTAACGGCAAAATAAATAGATATTTATATATAAGCATAAATAACAATTGCTAAATATTCCAGTCACATATTTAGTTCGTTTCAATTATGCTGAAACTTAGCGTACCACTGACATTTCTGTGAAGCATAGTGTTTATCGCATTCAAGTAAATTCTGGTTGGGGTACAGCTTTAATTGCATATAAAGCTATTATCAGCAAAAACTATGATATCTCTCTCTCTCTCTCTCTTTCTGTCTTACTCTTTGACTGACTTTGCGTCTAGCAGGTGTATGGCCAAGCAGAATCTGGTAATTGGTTACAACCGGCGCTAACCAGTCTGCTTCGGTGTAGGTAAAGCTCGCAGCGAGCTTCATACATTGTGCTGGCTCTGTGGCTGGACCAGAAACTACGTTGTAAGCACGTCCGGCGGCATCTTATCACCCAGATCTATTGTTGCTTTCTAGGTGCCCTTAGATTGCCTACATTTTTATTTATATGGCTAATCCGTACTGGTTCCGGCACTCCAAATGCTTATATCTTATCTCCAAATAGCTCTGGCAATTATTAATTATTGTCAGCCTATAAACATAAACTTATATCAAGATTTTCATATGTTTTTCTTAATTGACTTATTTCACCCGAAGTTTATCCAATTTGTTTCACATGGCTGATGAGATCACTTGAGTGTAATTGGTTTAGCTAGTTATGTGTTTAAGGTAGATTAGTATCTCTCCCTCTGGCTGGTAGGCTTCATAGCTATTTGCAATAGTTAATTGAGCCAACATTTGGCTCGTTATTAAAACATTTGATTGTAATTGAGTAATTGATAATCGGATAATAAGCAATACAGTTTTCAAGTGTGTTTTACTTTTTGATTTAGCCTACAGGCCTAATTACGGAATAGACTTTGATTACCGCTAAATTTTTATTTAGATTTATAATAGGAGTCAGTGCTAAAATAAACTAATCTCAGCCATGCATTTAAATATAATATTTTCTATTGTCAAATGCTTGACATGTAAATTGCATTATGAGAGACTTCAGCCAACAGCCATCGGACATCAGAAAATGTTCATTATAACAAACATAACTTTTATTGTCATTGAATTGCTAATGTCTCACATCAATTGACGGCAAGTGTGTGGTACAACTATTTATATGGAAACGTATGAACAGTTCTTAATTTAAATATTCATAAGAAGCAAACAAACTTTTGCTATTAAGAACAATTGAATATTAATAGAATGGAAATTTCATAGTTGAGTGGGCATTTGAGCATTTCTTCAATTATGTACTGTATGCAAAGATGTTATATATATATATATATATATATATATATATATATATATATATATATATATGTATATATATGCAAAACACACATTTCTCTAAAGCTCTTGCCAGGGGTAACTGTCAGCTGCAATTCTTTATGAATATGTTTATAAATATGTCTTTTATTTCACAATTAACTGCAGTGAGCATATTAAAGACATTATGACGCCATGTTACCACAAGAACACACACACACACACACACACATACACACATGCACTCACATATAAGCATAAGGGTAACCACAAGCTATGTCAGAGTGTACAAGTTTATCTGTTTGCATCTCTGTTCTTTATGTTTATATATGCATTTCTAGTGTGCTTATATAATATATAAAGCAGTTGTAAGAACAACTTCTCTCTCTCTCTCTTTCTCTCCCTATCTCTCTCTCGCCCTCTCTCTGACTCACACACACACATAACCAGATACAGCCAGGGGCAATTTAAAGAAACTGGCACGCAACTCATTTAAAACTGAAGCCATTTGTTGAACTTGATGTCAAAGCGAATTCAATTGTCACGCGAGCAGCAGCAGATGCAGATCGAGCGGAAGAGTGCATCGACTGAATGCGAATGCATTTAAGTTTGTACAGTGCAGGACGGCGCGTGTGTGTGTGTGAGTGAGTGTGGAAGATTTGCTGCAGCATTTATTACGTTTGGGATATTCCAAATGATCGGACTCGTAATAGTCACACGCGTTTGTTACGCGTCTCCAGCGAAATAAAAAAATTTGAACTGATTTCGGCGCAAAACATCGTAAAAATTTCATAATTAGTAAGTTCAATTTGAGTAACTAATTTGTAACATAATAAAATTTTTCACAAATAAGTGCGAAGCAAAGCTACTAAAAAAAACCCGATTCATATGAAAAGTTTAAAATTATACGACTCCGTTTTGTGTCTACGAAATGTGATTTATATAAAAATAAATATTTAAATTAAAAATAAAATAATTATAACTCACATATTAAATATTAGTTCGAACAACAAAAGAAACTTGATTTCAGTTTGCTGGTGCTCGACTCGCGGCGCAACATTTTGGCAATTCAATTGTTTTGGCTGCGTAAATAGAACTGTTTGTTTTCCAAATATTTGCAGCAATGAGAATGCTGCAAACAAATGCGAATGATAAGAATCAGATGCTGGTTGACGCGTGGCTCATATCTGGGAAATTGTTAATTTTTCCTTATCCTTATTTGCATATTTTTGGTATCCAAATAAATGAAACGAAAGTTGCCTTAACAATTGTAGGCCAACTTTATTTGCCCGAGTCCGCATTGATAATATTTTTAGCTGTTGGTTAAGCTTCTCCCTTATTTGTTAATGATTATTTTTTTATTTTTTATAATTTTTATCGACAACTAGGTGTTAAAGTTAGCATTGGCAACTGTAAAGCCAGATGTTTCAATTGCTATTATAGTTCCTGAACAACAATTTCCTATATATTTACATATGTATGTGTAGTTGTATAGTTATATATAACATGAAATCAGGCAAACTTCAATTCAAATTATATCGTAATCATCTCAGGTTAGCTTTTTAAAGACTCGGCAACAGAGCGTATTCGTGATAGCTTCGCTTGTTAATTGGGCTCAGTATTTGTTTGGACAATTGATATAAGAGTTTCATTTTTGCCTTGAGGGGATTTCTTGATATTATACGCTGACTCTTATACGGTGTGCTTTCCTTTGTTCTTTGTTGCGTTGCCAACGGACAACGAACAAAGGAAAACTCATTCATGTAAATATTTGGATGCGCAGTATCGTATCTTTCGCTCTGTCCGAGTTCGACACTACTCGTGTCGCCTCACGCACTTGGTACAGTTGATCCCAGGCACATGTGACGATCGTCTGTTAAGCGGAAAATGCGATAAGATCATATGTCTGCGATATGGCGCACACTTCGCACACACAACACAATAGTTTTAAACACTAAATCCATTAGTACTTCAACGGCTTTTACACTGCTTAGGTGCCAATGCCTATCTAATCACATTTGTTCTTGCTGTCGCCTAAAATCGTTTATTAATCTATAATTACACATTAAAGCATTAGCCATGGGCTTTGATTTTGGCTCTCAAAAGATAGCACTGGCAACACACAATATTTATTGTGGCTTTCAACGTTCATTCCTTTTCAGTCTGACTAAAGTCTGAATTGCCTAGTATTACCAGTAATATACTGCGAAATATTGGAGAATCTACTTAGCGTGGAGCTTTAAATGCTGACTGCCTGCATTTGAATTTAAATGTTTTTAAAGCTGATGGATGTTAAGGAGTAAATCGTCGCATAAGATTGCCTCTGAACCTATTGCCGTTTCGAAGTATATTTCTTTTGTTAAAATGCATGTAAACGACCTTATAAGTATGTATATTCTTGACTAACCATCAATCAATCTGGCTCTAGATCATTAATTAATTTATCTATCAGTATTTCTATCGATATGTCTATAAATGTCTATCGATCTGTTAAAGCGCGATCTGTAAGCTTAAATTAGTAAGATACTTGATGAAGTTTGCATTGAATAGTATTTTACTCTTTTCGCTTCTATTAATTGTATACTAAAGTGATCGAAGCTGCTCACATTACAATAAGAGGGGGTAACGAGGTGCTCCAAAAGTCAACACAGACAAATGTCTAGAGAGCTTGTAATATATATCGTCGGGCACTTGCTACTATATTGTTTTTACTTGTTATGGAAACCGGAATATTTTGTATATATCTTAAACAATTCTGTTCTAGGAATTGTTTGTAAGCAATACTCTTTTTGACTGTTCAAAAGAAAAGTGATTCAATTTATTCAATTTAATATTTAACTTGATGATGGAATGAATAGATTTTTGTATTTAGATCATTTAACTTTGCAAAAAAAAAGAAGAAATTTGTCTGATTATCGAAAATTGTTTTATTAGTTACATTTTCAGCTCACAGGTTGGCATTAAACACAAATTTTATGAAAGTTCATAAATTTATAACTTAAAAAAATAATTTAAATTACTTCCATAACTTTGATATATGAAAACACATTATATAATCAAATTTGAGTTTTGATAAATGAGCAATTAGCAAGCAGCTCCTTAATGCATGAATCATCTTTTGGAGCCTCTAGTAGTTCCCCCATTGTGATATAAAGCTAACGAAAAATACATATTTTATAGCTTATGAGGGTGTGTGTGTTTGTTTGAGTCTAGTGTGAAGATTGTGAAGTGAACAGTCATAAAGCTGTCGATCGAAAGTGGAAGGCAAAGCTGTGGTTAAATCGTAGTGAAGTATATACATTTTAGACAGCACAGAAATGAAGTATTTAGCATAGAAATTAGCGTGGCAATTTGTTATATTTGCAGGTACGCGGTCACAAGGCCCATATGAGCATGTAAATCAAATGAAATCGTATCGAATCCATTAATCGCGTATACGCCGCATGGACGCTCGTAAAAGTCAACAGCCCGACTTGAGTCTGTCTGCCATGCGTTAAGCGGTTATTTTTTTTGGCAGCTCCTGACCTGTTTTTGTTAGCTGGTGTGAAAACTAGTTTGGTTGACTGTTTGGTGTACAGTCGCCCCTCCCTCCGAGCAGAGTCACAAATTAAATCAAAACTCTGTCGCTGGTAAGCCTGTTGATTTGATTTTATTAAGCGCGGCGCTAGCGTTGACTGCGCCGCTGGCGCTAACGCTCAGTCGAACAGCTGTTTCTCGTTTTTAATAAACAAACTGGTGCGTCGGTTAGCTCAGTACGCAAAAGACACTTCGTGGATACACATCGCTAGAGATACTCGTGGGGCACGTTACAAGTGCGCGCTAAACGGGCCGTTCGCCAGAACACAGACCCCAAACATCAGCTGCCGAATATTACAAAAATCAAAAACCAAACAAGAAGAAGAAGAAACTCGAAAAGATATAAATAAAGCAAAATAACTAAAATACAAAATACAAAATAAGAAAATTCAAATTACGTTTACTGCTTTCATCGGTCGTGACGTGTGTGACAGTTGGAGCCGTTGAACTTTTTGCATATATGCATAGGAAAGATCGTCAATTATATACGAATACATATATATACATTGTATATACATAAGCATTTCTATACTAATTAAGGCTGTCGCGAAATAGAACTTTGTTTCTGAAAAACAACAAATTATTTGTTTGTGCTTCAAAGAAAATTGTGTATACGCACCTGTTCTCCGTTTTGTATTTCTGTTCGTAAACAAATTTTGTTTTCTTGCTTTCATGTGTGTATAGAAAAATTAAGGTGGATTTAATAAGATATACTTTACAAGTTATCGAAAGCTGCAAATCAGGTAAGATAACAAACTAGGAAAAATATACTTACTTTACAAGTTTTCATTTAATTTACCTGCCATTTGTATGTGAATTGTGTTCAAAAGAGTTTACTATTTGTACAAAAACCATATTTTAAGGACCTTGAACAAGTCTTTAAAGTGGTACGAGTTTTTGTCTTTAAAACATCGTACTCAAGTTGTTTTGCAATTGCTGTGAAACCAGTTATAAATGTGTAAAAATATTCAAAGTGGAGTTCAGAAAACAAGAATATATATACAGACAAAACCAGCTCAAATCAAATCAGTCAATTTTGAAATAAAATCGCAGAACAGGAGTGCGCTCTGAATTATTATTGTAATTTATGGCATTCGTATGTACAGATAGCAACGCCAAAATGTGCTTTACTCGACTGGGCTTGGGCAGCTACACGTGCTACGCTCAACGAGAAGTCGATTACTTGGAACTGCTTGACAACCATTGACGGGCTTTTCAGCGCAGTAATCAACAGGGCTATGCCTGTGTGCGTGTGTTAGTCAGCATTCGGTTGTTGGCAATTAGCAATAGTCAGTCGGCAGCTGGCGGCTGGTGGCTGTTGGCAGGCGGCTAACCCTACATAGCAAAGTTGTATCTGAACGATTGTTAATATATATGCCATGCCACTGATAAGAGGCATATATCTCGTTCCACAGTTCCGTGGCACGATAAAACATCTGACCTTGTTACTCAGCGACTGCTGTTTATCTGGGTTTGCTTCCAAAAATTACTAAAAATATGTCGATGGAGTGCTTAGCATGAGCAAACCCTAGAAATTGGGATTGAAATTTATTTTGCTTTTATTTGGGAAATGTCTCGTATTTATTTCAATAAATAACTTGGTCAAAAATAAAATAAAATAAAGAAATAAATGAAGGCTGCAATTACTTGTTTGAGAAAGTCGTTCGAGTTTATCTCCGTCGACTTTCTCCTTCACAAAATATTTGCATTTTTAATTAAAGTGCCCAGCGGCTGAGTTTTTATATCTGGTTTCTTGCTGCCTTACATCTGATTAATTATATTTATAATCGCTGTTAATTATTCATTGACTTTGTAGCTAAAAAAATATTTGATTATTTAATGAGATTTTAACTTTGTTTTTTTTTTACAGACTAAACAAATGTGAACTAAATGCGTAGACATTTATTTTTTCGATAATAACACACACATCGACACACACACACACATACAACAGACACAAATAAACGTACACACACATACATGCACAGACAGAACAAACTGTGATACCCTATATTTGAAGCTGGCCATTTGAAGCGAACGCAACAAGATACCCCCTAGAGTACAAACCTCAAATACATCCAATAGAAGAGCTCAGCAAAGGTCACAATGGATTTTGATCAAATTCTTGCCAAATGCGGCGACTTCAATCGCTATCAGTTTATGATACTCGCACTCTTTGGCTTTATCAACATCATCGTATCGATGGTATGTACGATTCACAGCTTATTTATTACCTGATGGCTAACTGAAATGTGACGATTATTCATTGCAGCATTATTTCACACAAACTGTGATTAGTTTCGTGCCGGATCATTGGTGCTATCATGAAAAGCTAGTTAACATGACATATAAGGAAATCGCCGACATCTATTCCAAATTCGAGAGTCCTTCGTGCACTCGCCTCGCCGACATCGACGGCGGCAATGTCACTGTCAGCTCGGAGAAATGCGAGAAATGGATATACAACTATGACTTTGGCTATAGAAGCATGAATACCGAGGTGAGTCGAACCTGCAAACATTTTGGGCTTGTATAAGAAACTGATAGTATGAGAATAAAATAAGTAGGAATTAGATAGAGGAGGCCAACAGTAATTTAGTTGTTAAATTTTGAGCACAGTATACACTATATCTTTTAGACTTTAGATATTTATCAGTTAAATTGAAATTCATGTCTTATCACAAGCCTCGCTTGACCGAAAGTTCGTTTACCCATATCAATAGCTTAGTTAGATCGACTTCCTATAGTTCAATATATATATTTTCAAAAATATTTGAAATGTGTTTTAAGAGTCAGTAACTTTAAGAGTATTTCACAATCATGGCCATACTTATTTTCATTGTTTGTAGAAATGTGTATAAGCTTAACGTGTTTTTATTTATTTATTTTCTATTTTCCAATCAATCAACAGCTGAACTGGGTCTGTGACTCAGCGTATAAGGCGCGCATCGGACAATCGTTGTTCTTCATTGGGTCTGTTGTCGGCACGCTGTTCTACGGCCTGTTGTCTGATAAAATTGGACGTGTGCCAGCATTGATATTGTCGAATTTCTGCGGCTTCGCTGGCGATTTCTCTACCATCTTCACCAAGAGCGTGGCCACATTTACGCTCTGCCGTTTCATATCGGGTCTGGCGGCCGATACCAACTTTTATCTCATGTATATCATCGGTAAGTCTATGCCTAACAATGACTAAAATAAATTATAATCATCATCTTTTTCTTATTGTACAGTTCTCGAATATATACGGCCCAGCATGCGCACATTGGGTCTGAATATGGCTGTGGGTCTTTTCTACTGCCTGGGCCTGGTGTTTACGCCTTGGCTGGCTGTTTTGGCCGGGCACTGGCAGATCTACTTGGCGTGCACATCGCTGCCCATACTGCTGGTGGTGCTATACTATTTTGTGGTGCAGGAGAGCGCTCAGTGGCTTGTGACGCGCAATGACATCGATGGGGCCATAGTGCGGCTAAAGCGCGTTGCCAGATTCAATGGCCGCCACGTGACACAGGCGGAATTCGATGAATTTAGACGCCACTGTCAAATGACCCGCGAGATGCAGGGCGGCGATGACAAGAAGCATGCGACGCTGTTGGACATGTTTAGGACGCCACGCATGCGCAAGAACACGTTGATTCTATTCTTCAAATCGTAAGTAATACCATATCACTCATACGATATATTACTTATACGCAACGTATTGCAGAATGGTTATTACATTATGCTACGATGCCGTGTCGCGTAATGTGGAAGGAATGGGCATCTCGCCCTTCATAATGTTTTCGCTAAGCGCTCTGGCGGTGCTACCCTCAAGTATTTTGCTGGTCTTGCTGCAGGATCGTATTGGACGCAAAGGCATGGCATCGGGCTCGCTGCTGGTCGGTGGCTTGTTCACGGCTGCCGCTGGCATCGCTATTGCCTATCAGCAACACAATCACAATGCCATTCTGTTGGCCTGTTTGACAATCGCAGCGCGTTTCGGCGTAGCCATTTCGTATGAGTCGGGATCACAGTATGCGACAGAACTGATACCCACGTGTGTGCGCGGTCAGGGAGTGGCTGCGGTGCATGTGGCCGGCTTTGCGGCTTCCTTCTTGGCGCCCTACATCCTATGGCTGGGCACGTTCTTTAAGGCAGCACCCTCGATCATATTGGGCGTGCTCTTCTTTGCTGGCTCCTTTGTATGCCTGCTTCTGCCAGAGACTCTCAATCGGTAAGTGTGTGAACTTTGTTCTTTCGTAACAAACCGCTAAATTCGTGAATATTTTCGATTCGACAGGAGCCTGCCCACTACTATTGAGGAGGGTGAGGTGTTTGGCAAGGGCGAACGCATGTTCGACTTCCCCTGCCTACATCATCACGACGACGATGACTCCGACTCTGAGATGGAAAAGTACAAACGCAAGCATTCGCTCATCGATGCCAAGCAGCAGGTAGAGTCCGGTCAATATAATAAGCGCAAACAGTCGCTGATCGATGCCGATCGCGAGGAGCAGGCCCTAAAGGATGCAAAGCACTGAGCCAATCCGTAATGCCTATGACTAGCTTGTAGTTTAGTTAAACAATTTTCTATTGGCCCATTAGTAAGCACTACTTAACGCTATCAATCAAACAACTACAATAACAATAGTCCTAAGTAGACAGCTGATCTATGAAATACTGTATTTCAATTGTAGCTTCTTCAACTTAACAGTGCCGCAGCTATCATAAAAGAAAAAAAGAGAATACAAATCTAAAGCAGTGCTTAGTTAGCTGTATGAATACCTCATAAATAACTATTCAAAGATTACTTAAAAACCACAATCTGTGTGCTCAGTATCAAGACAACATTTTCGATACATATTTCTTTCACATACACACCTATGCATGAATACATATATATATATATATATATATATATATATATATGTCTATACATAATTTAAACAAATATATATGTCTTAATTCGTAGGCTTATATACTTATCTAGACTTGTAAGCAGCAATATACATACATTGTGTATGTATATATATATATATATATATTTAATAACTCATAACTTAAATCGAAATTAAGCCAATGAGAATATTTTCCAAAAGCATGTAAAATATCGAAGCCGAAATGGGAATCAAAATCGTATAGTTAACATTTAAGCGGCACAATTTCACTTAACTGAATGAATTGAATACTTATTAAACACATTTACATATATGTAATATGTTATAGTTTAGCTTAAGCGTATTACTTTAATATTTAGAAAGAGTTTATTTTGATTTAATGCAAATCTGATAATAACTACAATTTTAGAAACAATTTAAACAAAAAAAAAAAAAACTCCACATGTATACAAATCTAACGAAATTATCTTTTATTCGTTTTTCATTTTTGGAAATGGAATTTAGTTTTATATTTTCAATTGTGATCGCTATTTGCTGGACGTATCAGCATTTCAACGGAATGTACGGAGTCGAGAAAATTGTTCCAGAGGACCAAGTTGCTTCTGATATAAAAGTTCAGATTACTATATGAATATAGAAAATTTGTTAGTTAATAATATGAGTTAGATTTCAATGTTACTTACGATTTGCTGCAACCTGTTTCCCACCACCCTCCATTGGAATCCTTGGCGCAGTTAACGCCGTCAATTAGATCATTGTCGACATCGAAAGTGCTGAACTTTTGATTCAAGCTCTCTCCCAATCCGTCGCCAGCGTCTCCCGCGTATTTGCCAAGTGACTTTAATGCATAGCCCTCAGTCTCGTTCCCAATTCGGAAGTGGCTGTAAGATGCGCTTTTTATTCTCTGGCCATTGTCTAATCGTATCAAGAGCTCGTGCGGCTGAGACGATGTCATCAGGTGCAACTTTTGCAGTCCAATGAAGAATTCAGTGCTGAAGTTACCAAAGCCCTGTGCATATTCCTCCCAGCGACGATTAAAGCTTATTTTGTGATCCAATCGACGCTCGACAATTATCCAGACCTGATTATTAGACCCGACCACGGTGCACGGCACTTGGAAAGTCTCCTGGTTAGGGAGCGATATTACATTTAAATGGCCAGGATGAGTACAATTGTTCTTCACTTTGTCCACTTTGGTATCTAGTTTAACTCTCTCTTCATTTAGTGCAGATCTATTTACAGTTTCGCTTATGTTTTGTTTGCATATTTTCAGATTTTCTTGATGCTCAGTAATATTTTGTTCAAATGTTCTTAATTTTGATTCCAGTAAAATTATTTTGTCGTCGGAGTTTTTAGTTTGAATTCGCAAACGTTTCAAATTATCTTCTAAATTTTTTTTTTCAGTTTTCGTTTGCTCTAGCTCAGCTTGTGTGACCCTAGCTTTGGTTGTTAAGTTGCGAATCTGCGCATCTTTTTCAGCGAATGCCTCTCTCATACTTCGCTCCAGATCTATGTTTTTGGTTTGTTGTTCTGCTATTAGTTGTTGATTAATAAGTTTAGATTTAGTTAACTCGTCTTTTAGTCTCCTGACATGTTCAATTGATTGTGTTATCAAGCTGCCTCGTTGTTGAGCAATTTTGTTTGTCGTGTTTAAATATTGCAAAACTACGTTTTTCATATTTTCCTTGTTTTTTGTACAACTTGTCTCGTTTAGGTGGGGAAAAATTCTTTGGTAATTGTTCCATATAATTACAGATTCTAACGGAATCGGACAATAGAAGGTTAAAGATATGATCAAAACCAGAAACTTTGCCATTTCAAGTTTAAGTTCTGTAACACTTTACTGCTATTGAATGCGATGCTCTTTTAATCTCGCTACTCTCCGCTTAAACTAAGAGAACTGCCACACTTTCTTGGGGTTTTATACCCGAAATCAATTCAAATTGGATAAAAAGGGTATAATGTTTTTATCCAAGTCTACGCAACAGCCAGAATCAAGACGTTTGCGCTCACATAAAATATAAGTAATAAAATGAGTTGAGTCAAGGAATGGAAAAGATGATAAATTCACCTGAATTGGCAACTGCCTGTGGCTAGCCTCGTTGCTCAGCTATCCAGTGTGGCAAGCTGTGAAATGCCTCAAGTGGCAAGTGGCGTCTACACCTATGGGAATGCGCAGATTCATAAAATTATAATATCATTCATAAGAATTAGTAATTTTTGTACATTATGTGGTTTCGGATGCTTACTTCTGACTATTACAGAGTGATTACAGATGTGTACAGATTGTGCATATAATATAAGACTACATATTGAAGAAAATAAATAAAATAAATTTGCTCTATAAATATTTATATTATTTTTTATATTTATGTACAAATTAAGTTTCAAGCTGTAAACAGCAGCCCAGCGTTGTGTTTAGGATATGTCCTAGTTGGACAAGCTCGGTTCAAGCTTTAATCGTACATGCATAATCTGTATATACATACATACATACATACATACATACATATATATGTATAAATATATGTAAATACATATATATTTTTTCCAATAAGCACTTTGACGTCATAGAGATCACTTCCTTTTTTATTATTTTATATATATATATATATGTATATATATATATATATATATAGAAGTTTATTGAAAAAAAAAAATTATTAAATTGCAATCTAAAGTCCCAATCCCAAAGTCAAATTTCTTAAAAAGTGTACTCCAATAATATATAAATATGATTAAAATTTTGTCGTAAAATAAAAATATTTATGCCGATTTTGTGGACAAGTATGAATTTCAGTCGAATCTTTTGAGTAAAGCTGAAAGAGAGCTGAACAATAATTTATCATTAAAGTACTCGTGCTCGGGTGATATGGAAAATATAGTTTTTCTTGAGACGGCCTTAGAGTACTTACATCATTATATATATATATAAATTAATATGTTGCTGGTCCAGCGATGAACTAGGCGTCGGTGGCAGGTCCAGCGTTGATCGGGTATTTATAGTCTTAATCAATAAGTTGCTGGTCCAGCTATGAGCTAGGCGTCGGTGGCAGGTCCAGCGTTGATCGGGTAATTATAATCTTCTTATGATGATTATGTTGGAGGGTTTGACTTCACCCCCTTTTCTATTAACTGGCCTTGTGGCTCAGCAATGATCAGAAATATAACAATTTGATTACGGCGGTGTGCCGGAGTAGTGCGGGTTTATTCTTCAAACTTCAATGCAAAACTGATTTTTAGCTACATAGAATATTTCACTTAAGCTAAGCCAAAACTCGCATCACACCACAATGTCATGGTCGGCAAGCCGACTCAGCAATCTTAGGCAATAACGGAAACTCTTGCAGTAAACAAAAGTATCTGGTTACCGCCGCTGACCATTGCAGTTATAGCGCGCTGATACAAAGTATGCAGTGTCGCAATTGCGAGGGCTGTTTCTTAACTTACGAAACACGCGATAGCGAGGGTTGGTTATAAACTTATGAAATACCCTATATTAAATGTTATGTGTTAACTACTCCCCCTTCAAGTGTAAGGCCGCCCTCGGCCGACCCAATTCCGGCGACGACTTCTCGTAATTGCTTCGCAGACTTCCTTGCGTCGATGAACCGCCAAAGGGTGAGGCCAATGCAGATTAAAGCACAGCATATACCTCCAATGATGAATGCCACACGATAAGCTTGATCAGTTCCGGCGTCTTTCTTGAATTGCTGTATCTCCTCCAAATTACGTTCATTTAAACGATGAAGATAAGGGAGGCTGAGGACATCTTGGCTGGCAGTGATGTTCAGCAAGGGAGAGTTGGCAATGCCCGGGACTCTATTGCGTACGTTGTTGTGGTTGTAAAACAGAGTCCCGTTGATCGCGACTCGGTCCCCGAACGTAATGAGATGCGTGCCGTGTACTTGGATTTCAGTGCCGTTATCCACCTGGATCCTTGCGGACCCGTCGTTAAGAATGATGATTCCATCATCTACGTGGGTGATTATTTCCAGGTTGCTCGGCTGGATTTCACAGTGTGCCGTGCCACCTGCATGGAGCTCTTTGGCACATGAACTCTCTAATGCCAGACGACAAAAGGTGGCTCCAGGTGAAGCGGTGCAACTCTGCAGTGTGTGGGTTTTTCCATCGCATTCGGCTATGACGTTGTCAGGCAATCGCAATATGAAATTCTGATTTAAATTCCAAAAAAAAAATTTTTTTTTTTTTTTTTTTTTTTTTTTTTTTTTTTTTTTTTTTTTTTTTTTTTTTACGTTGGGCGCCAATTAATATGTTGCTGGTCCAGCGATGAACTAGGCGTCGGTGGCAGGTCCAGCGTTGATCGGGTATTTATAGTCTTAATCAATAAGTTGCTGGTCCAGCTATGAGCTAGGCGTCGGTGGCAGGTCCAGCGTTGATCGGGTAATTATAATCTTCTTATGATGATTATGTTGGAGGGTTTGACTTCACCCCCTTTTCTATTAACTGGCCTTGTGGCTCAGCAATGATCAGAAATATAACAATTTGATTACGGCGGTGTGCCGGAGTAGTGCGGGTTTATTCTTCAAACTTCAATGCAAAACTGATTTTTAGCTACATAGAATATTTCACTTAAGCTAAGCCAAAACTCGCATCACACCACAATGTCATGGTCGGCAAGCCGACTCAGCAATCTTAGGCAATAACGGAAACTCTTGCAGTAAACAAAAGTATCTGGTTACCGCCGCTGACCATTGCAGTTATAGCGCGCTGATACAAAGTATGCAGTGTCGCAATTGCGAGGGCTGTTTCTTAACTTACGAAACACGCGATAGCGAGGGTTGGTTATAAACTTATGAAATACCCTATATTAAATGTTATGTGTTAACTTATATATCAAGTCGTTTTAAGTTTCAAAAGCGGAAAAATAACTTGAAGCTGTACAGATAGCGGGATGTATGAACAACAGAGAGCAGAGAAAATAAAGATTGCCTAAAGACATCTTATATGAGTTTGAAGAAGTTACGTATAGGAAAATGTGGAACGACTGAATTGAGAAGCAGAAAAATATTTAGAGACTTTAAGTTGTCATTTAAGCTATCTTAGAGGGCAGATGAGATATTATGTAAATATAGTTCAGTTTAATTGAGTTCAGTTCAGTTTAATTAAAATCAAAATAGATTAAGCGGAATACATGTATATATAATTTAACGGTTAAATCCCGATTACTATGCATTCTTTACATGAGTAATACTTATCAGACCATTCAGTTACAGGAACTAACATTGCGTTAAGCTCATTATCAGGTTATGGGGTTTTATTACTGAATCAGTTTCAGATGGATCGGCTTAGGTAGCCAGGAGCTAAGCATCAGACTTTTTATCGCCAGTTTCCGTTAGGCTTTGGCGGTGTTTCTTGAAGCATGGGAAATACAAGCAGCCCTCGTTCATAGCAAAGCGTTCACCATCGGCCAGGTTTTCAGGTAGTTTTCTAGAGAACAAAAGCACAGTTATTAAATGGCTTACGCACTTTGGATAAGCAGTGGGAATTACTTGTGTAAAGTTTCCGGAAGCGTCAGACATAGGCCAGCGCCAAGGAACATAAGACAACTTATGAATATCGACGGCAGCGGCTTATAAAACTTTGCCAAGTAGATCACGTAGAAGGACAATGAACTCGAGGCAAGCCCAATCACATGTATATTGGAGACGGCACGCCCTCGCACACTCGTTGGTATTATCTCGGCGGCGTACTGAATTTCGGCATCATAGGACACTGTCGACCCATAGCGACCCAGGCCGATCATAATGGCCAGCAGGAGAGCGTTTTCCTTCGGGTCCAGGAAGGCGATGAGGAAGCCTGTGACTGTGGTAATAATGCCGCCCACCAGGAGTGCCCCACAAGCCATGCCCTTGCGGCCGATAATATTTTGAAGAAGCAGAATCGTGCAGCCAGCTGGCAAATAGTTTATCGACGTGAAAGAGAAGAGCTTAAAGGGTGATGTGCCGAGACCCTCCATATTGCGGTTTATCACATCATAAGACAGTGTAATAATGACGCTGTTGGAGTAGACAAAATTAGAGAAGAGCCAAAGGCTGATAGCAGGCAAAAGCTTACGATTTGAGCAGCAATGTCAAGGTGAATCGTCGCAGACGCGGTGTTCGAAACATTCCCATAAACGTGTCCTCGTGCTTAGTTAGTTTCTGTTCCTCGATCACCTTCTCGCGATAGTGCTTAATGAACTCGTCAAAGACAGAGTCCTCCACCTGTCGCCCATTGAACTTTGCCACCCACTTGAGGCATTTCACGGCTTGATCGTATCGTTTCTTAGTAAGCAGCCACTGAGCGCTCTCGCAGATTAAGAGCGGATAGGCGAGCACTCCGAGGGCGGGCAACGAGGCTATCCATAGGTAGTGGCGCCAGTTGCCAATCCAGATGGCGAGCCATGGCGAAGTCATCAGCCCGAAACAGTAGAAGAAGGCGAGTATGATGTTAAGACCAAAGGTGCGGCGCTTCGGACTGAGGTACTCGAACACTAAGAGAGAATAATGTCTAGTTATTGTGCTATCCACCTGAATGAAGATGAGTGAAGGAGTACCCACCCAAAATATACATCAAATAGTACATAGTGTCGGTGGAGAGACCCGACACAAATCTTGAGAACGCAAACCAGGGCAAGGTGTGCACAAATGACGTCATAAAGTCGCCGGATGCTCCAGCTACGGTGGCCATTAACATGGCTGGCAGGCGGCCAATGCGATCCGAGAGATAGCCAAATGTAACGGTGCCCACCACAGAGCCCACAAAGAAGAACGATTGACCCACGGCCGGCTGATGCGACTTGTCACAGACCCATTTCAGCTCAGTCGTCAAGCTCTCGTAGCCGCTTTCACGTTCGAAAATCCAATTTTGGCAAGTCTCCTGCTCGTCAGCAATGCCTGTGCCATTGACCACGCCATTGAGCAAAGTGCAGGAGGGATTAGTCACATTTGAATAAATAGAGCGTATCGACTCTGCGCTGAGACCATGAAGATCATCATGGGAGCACCTAAACGAGACATTTAACAAACTCAATCAGTCAACAAGGAGATCAAGGATATGTTCACTAAATACGTACCAATGCTCCGGCGTAAATGTTATAAGGGTTTGCGAGAAATAATGCAATGAACTCAATATATTCGTATACCCGTACAGTATTAAGATAACAAATTGAAAGCGTCCGAAACTTCCGCACTTTTCGAGCACGCGATCGAAATCCATATTTCGTATCAAACACACTTTATACAGCAGATATGCAGAAGGAGTCGAGGATTGAACAGTTCCCCATTAACAACATGCTCCGAGTCCAACAGTCAACTGATTGTTGATGCTCTGCTCTTGACTTGCTATCTTATATAGAGTGATCGCCGTTAGAAGGCGCTCAAGATTAAGGTGAGAATCGGCTTTAGCTATCTCTATTGGGCTATAAAACTTTGAGACTTGGACAAACACAGTAGTCGTACAGCAAGACAAACTGTCAGAGTCAGCTACTCTCTGCCCATTGATTGCCTACAATACGTAGCAGCTATATGGTGCTATAATTATTTACCTAGCATCCGATTTACCCAAGCTCTATAGCCATATTACGGCATATGATAGCTGATATAGTGAATGTTACTCGAGGAATGTCGTCGGGGAAGCCGTAGAATGTCTTGAAAGGGGCTTTTTCGAGATGTACATTTCTCATGATTTCTCTTATCAGCCGTTAAACTCGAAGAGAGTCGAAATACCGAGTCAGTGGGGCGATCTAACCATTTTTGGCAATCGCAAAAGTGCTTAGTGAAGGATTTAGCATCGGATGCTGTAAGTCACGTCTGCGCATTAAGCAGACTTAAGGCAATTATATATGGCGTCTGACAAGTTTATCGCTCGGCTTATAAACACCGCTAATATATAGTATAGATTACAACTCTATTGACATTGTGAAATTCCCGGCTTCCAGCGCACGCCAGATTTTATTAAGCATGGGATGCACATCAGTGACAAGTTCCGAAAGCATCGACGCAATAATTATAAATCATAAAGCTGATCTTTGGCGTCTAATTCTCTGACACTTGTGGCTGGCTTTCTGATGATTTAAACATTTATTAAATCATAATGCTTAAATTGCCCCAATTCAACCATAAAGCGCAATAAAAAACTAGCAGGATCGGCTCACTCGCAGTACTGGGTACGCGTTGCTACACGAGATTCCATCTTTATGAGTGTAAGAAATGCAGTTGCAGTTTGAATTATACTATAATGATAAGCTTTATTTTCAGAGCTATTTAGGTAAAGTTGCTGTATGAGTATTTTCTATGGTGGCAACAGATATCGTTTCGCCGTCCTGTATCCGCTTCTGACTAAAGCAGGGAAAGTAATACCACTTTTCGCCTACACCGAACGTCTCACCATCCGTCAATGTTTGGGGCAGTTTCCTATAAGTATATTGGATTAATATTTGAATGCAATAGCGGGAAATAACTTACCTTTTGACTGTTTCCGGCAGCGCTAGACATAACGCGGATCCAATAAACATGAGAAGACTGATAAAAATCGAGGGCAGAGGCTTGTAGAAAGTGCCCAAAAATATGATGTACGAACTAAAGAAGCCAAAGGCATAGCCCACGACGTGTATGTTAGACATGCCGCGGCCGCGTACACTTGTGGGTATTATCTCGGCAGCATATTGAGCCTCCGCATCGTAGGCGACGACGCCTCCATATCTGCCCAGGCCCACCATTAGCGCCAGCACCAGCGAATGCTCAGCTGGGTCTAAGTTGGCTATCAAATAGCCCGTCACTGCCGTAATGACAGCGCCCACAAATAGGGAGGCACAGGCCATGCCCTTGCGCCCGATGTAGTTCTGGAAGAGTATTATGGTCAGGCCGGCTGGCAGGTATGTGAAGCTGGTGTATGAGAAGAGCATGAACGGCGAAGTGCCCATGCCCTCCATGTTGCGGCTGAGTATGTCAAAGGCCACCGTGATGATCATGCTGTGAAGAAATCGTTGTAGTCTAAGCAATTCTAATGCCGCCAAACTTACGACTTAATGAGCAGTATGATAGTAAATTTGCGCAATCTTGGCGTCCTTAGCATGCCCATGAACGTATCGTTTGTGGTTTTCTGCTCCACGTTTATCTTTTCGTGATAGTGCTTAATGAACTCGTCAAACACATACTCGTCCACTTGGCGCCTATTAAACTTGGCAATGCGTCGCAAGCATTCCGCAGCCTTCTCGAACTGACGCTTCGTCAACAGCCACTCGGCGCTCTCGAAGAGCAAGCACGGATAGCAGAGCACGCCCAATGCCGGCAACGAGGCAGCCCACAGATAGTTGCGCCAAGTGCCCACCCAAATGGCCACCCACGGCGATATGACCAGGCCCACACAATAGAATACAGCCAAAACGATGTTAAGACCCAAAGTACGATGTTTGGGACTCAGATACTCGAATACTGTAATTAAAGATAACTCATTTTGAAACACCTGTAATGGTTAATACTAGCAGAGGTAAACGAACCCAGTATGTACATCAGAATATACTGCGTGTCCGTTGACAGGCCGGCCACAAAGCGGCCAGCCGAGAAAAGAGGCAGTGAATTGACAAAGGACGTGATGAAATCACCAAAGGCGCCCGTCAGAGTGGTCAGCATGCAGGCCTTCAATCTGCCAATACGATCTGCCAGATAGCCAAAGAATATGGTGCCCAGCACGGAGCCAATGAAGAAGAACGATTGACCCACGGCCAGCTTGTAGGCATCATCACAGACCCACTCGAGCTGTGCACAATATTGCAGGATGCGAGTGTCAGTTGTGCTGCTGCTTCATATGTTGCATACTTTCAGGGTTCACTTACCTCGGTGGTAATGCTCTCATAATTGCTCTCACGCTCAAATTGCCAGGATTGACATTTGAATTCCTCGCTCATCGACTCATCTGAATTCCACTTCGTATAGCTGCAGCGGTCCAAGTAGGAGCCATTTATCGACACATACGAACCTGACGTTGCTTCAGCCACGCAGCTACAAATGACGTCAATAAAAAATATATATAAATATGTAAATGCATTTTAAATTAATTTTAAATATTACCTATGCGGCGGCGTAAAGCTGATGATGGTCTGCGAGAAGTAGTGAAAGGACGACAAAATATTCGTGTAGCCATAGAGCACGAGCAATACGAACTGGTATCGCCCAAAGCTTCCACATTTCTCCAAAACACTCTCGAAATCCATTTTGGCTGGCTTGCGAACGGCAACGTCTAAACCGGTCGTTGCCTGTCGAGCGTGTGCCAAAAAAAAAGAAAAATCGCTGCAAATATTCCCATATACACACACACACATGCACACACACATACACACGCACGCACACACACACGCAGCATCCGTGCATCTGTAGCCTGCAATATCTGTGCGCGCAAATAGCAGGCCGACTAAGTCGCTGCCCCTGACTAAAGTCTGGAATAGATTCCGTAAAACAAACAGTTGCTGATCTTAAATGATTTTATCATTCATATGTAATGAATCTATAAGATAAGACCTAACACAACCGCCTGCCTGTTCAGGTTTTTGACTAAATTCATTTACGATTGCTAATACCCTAAACGAAATAATTTATTCACTTCGCAAAACGTAAAACTGTTTGCTTTTGTCCACACCTGATTGCGTGCTGAATATATATATATATATAAATATATTAGCATAATTCGTATTTTGTTACCCACTGACAGCTTGTATAGGGTACATTCTAGTCAATCTGCTTAAATAAAGGTGGTATCTTTATACGCTCGAATTACGATCGTATTTTAATATATAAAGGGCTTAACTTTCTTTGTGGCAACTGAGTAAATCAAGTGGAAATAAAAGCAAGAAAAGGAAAATGTATTTTTCAGATTTCGCTTCTTATGCGTATTACTGGAGATTGCTCGATTGCATATTCAAGTTTTGATATGGTTACTGAAATTGTGCTATACCAGGAAGTATTTAAAGCTTTGAATTTATATTGAATATATAAGTATATATATATTTCTACATTATTTTTTAAACATATATAATATAAAGTGTCTCATCTAATCGGCTCTGCTTTGTAAGCACAACGAGGATTCCATTCTAGTCTTTGAATGCTCCGTTAGCTTTGTTAGCCAACGCGCTAAGTTGTCTGTACTGCTTAAGTATATTATATATATAATATATATAAATTAATGTCTTACATTAGATACTCTTTTCGCTATCGCCTGACTATGAAATTTCATTATCATACATAAAAAATATTTGAGAGAAAGGAAAGTTTGTATATTTCCAAAAAAATATCTTAAATATACTGGGAAATATATATTGGCCTCATCGTTTAATGGCAATGCATTAAAAATAAGTTTACTTCAAAGCGCAAGAGTTTACATAAAAAATCATGAATGTAATTCATTCTACGAATTTTTATTTTCTCACTTATATTTTCTGATAAGAAAAATTTCAATTTGTTAGCCAAAGCTTTTTTTGACGAGAACTGAGGAAGTTTCTTTAAATTAAATTTGAAGAATCTTTGGCATTAGCTCCATAAGCTCCTCAGCTAAAATCTCTTGAAATCCCATAAAATATGCGGATTGGTGGAATTCTGAATGCAATTTAAAATGTAATCCAGGTAACACCAATGCTTTTCGCGTTAAAAGACACTCAAGAGACAGACAGACAGAAAGAGAAAAAATTTAATATATATAAATATGCAAATTATTTATGAAGGAATGTAGTAGAGTTGAAAACGCTTAAACTGAAGCTGGCATAAATATGATTTATTATTTTATAAACTTTTAAGATACAATACATCTGTTATATATATAATAAAAATATATATAGTTTGTCAGAGGCGAACCTTTATTGTGAAGTAAAAGGTGAATAAACCTTCTGTGAGAAATAAAGAGAGCGAGAGAAAGAGACAGCCCTCGCTTTGCCGGATTGGCTGATGCAACATTTGTTTTGCATTACAGCCGCAGCTGTTTTTGTTGCGACGCACAGCTGATGGCAGCTAGTCGACATGTTGCCAGCGAATGAAGCTACCGCAACATGTTGCTCAGTGTTGCTAAGCATTTGTTTGGCGAGCTTTTGTTTACAATGTGTCAAATGCTTTTTCTATTACGCCAACAATGACAGAACCTTTTATGTGAACTCTTGAACTTACATAATAAATACATATGTAACGGTAAACACTTTAATAAAATTGGACAAGTCAAAAATCGTCACAAGCTTAAAGTATCAATAGACACAGATTTACATCGAATCCTCAATGAATTATATTAAAAACTAAAGAAAATAAGAAAGTGAGCAACTGAGGGAAGATTGCATATGATTTATAAAGCTCAAACGTGAGAATGCGCACAAAACGAAATGAAACAATTCAATGCTAATTACACTTCTTCAGTCATGCGTTCTCAATCTACTCTTTCGAGAGCAGAGCTCTACGGTTTCTGGCAACTTTTTATGCTAAGCTGACTCAATGGGAAGGCCACAGTATGAATATACCCTTCTTAGTTAGTGAACGGGTATAAAATGTTAATTAATATATATTTATTTGCTTTCGTTTTCTATGGATTATATTATGTGTACAAAAATTGACTATTTATAAATCAGCTTCTAATTGACTTTAACTTTAGCTACATACAAAAGTCAGCTTAGTTTGGGTATATGAAGATATAATCAACCGATAGACCCAGCCGCCCCGAACGAAAGCCGGCCAAAGTGAATGTACAAAAGTCCACAAATACTAGCTCATGCACACAGTATGTATATGTATGCATATCTAGATTTGTCTTTGTTTGCAATGTGTACATTGTATACCCAGGTTTGGCTATTGTGCAAGAGCGCACACGCTGAGCTCTTGCTGGGAAAGAGATTAAAACTGGATTCGGAATGGGAATTGAATGAGTGTGCCGGGAGAAAGAAAGCAAGATGAGAGCGTCGACTCGCTTCATATGCCATAGAGTGAAATGTTGGCGGATCAGTTGAACTCTGGCTGAGTGTGTCGACAGATTGTGCGTGTCCAGAGCTGAATTAGTCGCAATGATGTTGCGGCTTCAACTTGCTACGTTGCTATTGTGGCTGCTGGGCAGCGTTAGCTGTTCAGAAAAGCCACAAAATGTGCTGCTGCTCCTGGCCGATGACGCTGGCTTTGAGATGGGCGCCTATCTGAACAAGTACTGCCAGACACCAAATTTGGATGCGTTGGCAAGCAACGGATTGCTGTTCAACAACGCATTCACCTCCGTGAGCAGCTGCAGTCCGAGCCGTGCTCAATTGCTGACCGGACAGGCGAGTCATGCCAGTGGCATGTATGGGCTGCATCAGGGCGTGCACAACTTCAATGTGCTGCCAGGGGTGAGCTCGTTGCCCAACGTGCTGCGGGAGCAGAGCAATGGCCGCATATTGAGCGGCATAATTGGCAAGAAGCATGTGGGTGCCGCCGCCAACTTTCGCTTTGACTTCGAGCAGACGGAGGAGCAGCATTCGATAAACCAAATTGGTCGCAACATTACCAAAATCAAGGAGTACGCCCGCGAGTTTCTTGCACAAGCCAAGCGCGAGGCCAGACCCTTCTTTCTGTTGGTGGGTTTTCATGATCCGCATCGTTGTGGACACATCACACCGCAATACGGCGAGTTTTGCGAGCGCTGGGGCAGCGGAGAGGAGGGCATGGGCACGATACCGGACTGGAAGCCCATCTACTATGACTGGAGCAACTTGCAGGTGCCAGCGTGGCTACCAGACACGGATGTGGTGCGACAAGAGCTGGCCGCCCAATACATGACCATCTCGCGATTGGATCAGGGAGTCGGATTGCTGCTGCGGGAGCTGAAGGCATCGGGATTAGCTGAAGATACGCTCGTTATATACACCTCGGACAATGGTCCACCTTTTCCCGGTGGCCGCACAAACCTGTATGAGCGTGGTATTCGATCCCCGCTGATTCTCAGCTCGACACAGCCTGACGCTCGGCGTCATGAGACGAGCGCTGCTATGGCCAGTCTCCTTGACATTTATCCCAGTGTTCTGGATGCTCTCCAGCTGTCGCCGCCGAACGGAACACGCTTCAGCGGCCAATCGCTGTTGCCTGTGCTGCATAAGGAGCCCGAGCCTGTGGAGACCGACGCAGTCTTTGGTAGCCAGAGTTACCATGAGGTGACCATGGCTTATCCCATGCGCATGGTGCGCAACCGCCGTTATAAGCTCATACACAATCTGAACTACTGGGCAGATTTTCCCATTGATCAGGACTTCTATACGTCGCCCACGTTCCAGCAGATCCTTAATGCCACCATCAACAAACAGGCATTGCCTTGGTATCGCACTCTGCAGCAGTATTACCAGCGACCCGAGTGGGAGCTGTATGACATCAAGGCGGATGCTTTGGAGCGCTTCAATCTTGTGGATAAGGCCAAATATAGCGCCACCTTGAAGCAGTTGCGCCAGAAGCTCTTCAAGTGGCAGGTGGATACAGAGGACCCTTGGCGTTGTGCTCCGCACGCAGTGCTGCAAGATCAGGGCGTTTTCAAGCAGGAACCCGCATGCCTGACCCTGGGGCACGAGGCGTTGCAAAGGCCCAAACGTCGGCGGCTCACGCAGTACGAACAGTATTTCGTAGTGTAACTAGCCGCTCTATAGAGCATCGGCTTGCAGCGTATCTAGTCGCCCAGCTGATACGATCAATTAGTCTTCAACTGTTCTAAGCACTTTTTCGGTTTTGTATTTTCTCTTATCAGATTGAAAATAAAATGCAACTTAATGTACTGATAAGACCTTGGCACATGCTCATATCAAAGTCTTTTACAATCATTAGTCATTTGGGCCTAGACGTACTGCTAAACTGATAAGCATTGAAATATCGCCGGCTAATTGCCCTGATTTTTGTATAAAATATAGTTTTTTATTAGTCATTCGAAAAGATTGAAGGAACAATAGAAAAATTACATTACTTAATTACACCTGTGTGGAGAGTTTACTTTATTTGGTTTTAAAATTTTGCTATTTTGTGATTCAACTATATTTAAGAGTGGCTCAAGATACGCCATATGAATCTATGAATTGCCTTAAAATTGAGAAACACGTTTCTATAATAAGAATTACATTGGCACGACAGTTGATGATGATGATGTACACATACACAGATTCTAATACATATGAGAGGTTCCGCTACTTATTACATATGATATCACACAAATCTCTAAAATCATTACAAAGGTATAGAAACATGCCTTTGATGCTTAAATAAAAAATAATAATAATAAAAAAATAAATAAATATGTATTTGATTTCAAAATTATCTCAGCTTTTAATCGTTAAAAGTTGCACTTGCACAAGATTTTAAAAAACATTTTTTGAAATTTTAACATATGATTATTTGAACTATATTAATAATTATTTAATACTACAATTTTAATTTTTTTATTTTGGAATTTCATTGAGATTGAATGTTAGTTGATTTAAAGTTAAAAAAAAAAATAAAATACCAAGAAACAAATAGATTAATCAACTAGTTAGTTAAAACTGTTTAGAATACTAAAATTATTTTTATTTTTTAAAATAATTTTTATTTTAGTTTTAAGCTGTTTATTATTACAAACGGAAAAAAGGTTTGCTAAAAAATAGTAAAGTTATAAATAATAATTGAATTTTCGCATTTGTTTCCGAACTGTGTAGGACACATTACTCTATGTTTGGGTAGTCAGCATGGGAGGCAGCGCAACCCCAGTCTAGAGGAACTCGTTCACACTGAGGAATTCGTTGTCAGGGGTGGCATCATGACCTCAATGGATGATGATATGCGCAGGGGGTGTTGCGTCACGTTTCAATGTCATTCCAACTGGGTCGCCTTACTCTTTTAGGGTTGGGTTGGTTTCGGATTTGGATACGTCGGCTGTCCCATTGTGTTCTGTGTGGAAAATCGAATATTTCAATGCGTTTTTTCTGTGGCGCCGTCAACGTCGACGTCGTCGTGTCGGGTCTCATCCCTGTGCAGCATCCGAGTCAATGTTACGCAACATTCGTATTAAGACCTCGGGGCTGGGCCAAGGCTAAACTGGATGACAAAGGGGCGGAATGGCATGGTGTGGAATGGTTGCAATGCTCGCTTTAAGGTCAACGTGCAAATAACAAAACACAAATTTGGTTTTTCTTTTGTTTTTTTTTTATGATTTTGAACGAAAGACACATTGAAAATTAAATGTATTCAATTAATGTTTTTTTTTGGAATTTTTTTTTTATGTTTTGCATAAATTAGGTTTCAGTTTTTAGCGTTATTCTTATATAGTTTGTCTGTTGTATTATTTGTATGTAAGTAGTTATGTATATATATATTATTTTTAATTTCTTTTCCACCTCACAAATGCATAATTACAATTATTATTGTTTTACTCTTGCCTTCCATCAGTGCGTCAATAAAACATTCGCATCTGCCTCTGCCTCTGCCTCGGTCGGTTGAGCCAAAATCTCGAAATGGGGCTGCCGCCTGGAAATGTTTGGCAAATGTCGCCAGTTTTCTATTCGCGTTCGTAAATTTAATTTTTCTGTTGCTCATTAACTAATTTATTATCAGTAAATATATAATCGTGTATACGGCTGCTTATATACATTCGTGCTTGCATGTATATCGCTTGGTATGCACCATTCTATGTATGCCATCTATATGGGGCTTGACTCATCTGCTTTTGGATACAGATACAAATACGGATACAGATAGAGATACAGATACATATTCTTCTAGGCATTTATTGTTAGTAAACTCATTTTGCTTTTTGGTTAGTAATTGTTTTCGTTTTGCTATGCTTCGACTTGACTTGACTGGTTTTTGAGTTGTCGCTTATGTTAACAGTTATTATCAACGTATTAATATTAATAATTATTTTCAAATTTTAACTAGTTATATGCCGGTTTTGCTTAGGAGGATTCTGTTACGTTGTTCATTACATTGCTGTTGTTATTATAAATATAATATTTGTCGTATTAACGCTGCTGCTCAGTATAAGTTATAATAAATACATAATAATAAATATACATGTAGATAATATGCTTAATAAATATATCTATATATATATATATTTATATATATATATATATACTTTTTTGTTTTATGTAATAGTTATGTATATAAATAACAAAAAACAACACACATAAAAAGGAGCAAACATTTGAGGACTTCAATATTTGTTATCGTATTACATCCTTGAATTTGACAAAAGTTCTTGAAATTTTACAACGAACATCAAGACAGTTTATGTGCCGCCTTAGGGGATAGAGTGTAGGGAGTATTGTTTTCGCACAAATATCAGTTAGGGGTATACAATAAATATATATAGGTATATAGTAGGTATACATATATGCATGTATATATATATATATATATATGTTTTAGGTAGGTAGAATTAGGTATGCTATATAGAATTTGGATAGAGAGCGCAATGGAAATTACAAATTAGAAATTACAACAATCAAGTAAGTGAGAAAGCAAAAGACTCGCAAACATATTTGTGTAAGTATGTAGTATGGATATCTAGCTAATTAATATGTTGGATTGACATGTTTCCTCTCAATATATGTATGTATATATCGCATATTGTGTTTTGCTGTTCATATAGCATAAGAAATGTAATTCAAAGTAGAGCAATTGCTGACATTCTTAAATTGCTAACGCATGGAAAGTTCTTATTAATTTTGTAACATTTGAAAATTTAGTTAGTAGTACATACACAATTACATACTTTAATTTAATTGTAATTAATAATTTGTAGTTATTGTTTTGCCAACTGGTAAAATTTCGCATTTTAATTTAGTTTGCTGTCGTTTTTTCTTTTCTTTTGTATTTTTGTATTTGTTTTTCGTTTTTTGTTTCGCATTTGCGCCGTTTCAATAGATGTTTTTATGGCCTCGTGAATGTGCTGTGCTAGCTAAGCCGTTATCATAACTCTAAACCATATTAATTCGCGTATAACCGTCTACATTTGTATGTTTTCTTTTTTGCATTTATACTATGTGCCAAGCTGCGAAACCAACATTCAGTTTATTTATGGTCAATACAGGCAATCTAATTGGGCAGGGGGACCTGCACCTGCACATAGGACTGGGGGAAGTAGCCGGTTCGGCCATTGACGGCGCCTTCGTACCAATTGTCGTCGACGCGATTGAGTAGCGTTATGATGTCGTTCTCCTTGAAGCCCAGTTCACCTGGGTTTTCGGGGTCAAAGTCGTAGAGGGCCTGGCAGCATGGCTGCTGCTGGCGATGTGGTGTGGCGGCCATTGACTTGGCGGGCGAGCGCATCGGCGAGGGCAACGGCGAGGCGCTCGAGCTAATGTGGGACGGCGTGCCGTCATCATTGAGGCCGCCGCCACCGCCGTCCAAGTTCAGATCGAGCAGCGTCTTGGGCACAAATTCATTGCGTGGCCGGCTCTCTGCCTCGGCACGTTTTTCCTGTAGCGTTTCCTGCAGGCCACGCAGCACATCGGCGCATTGAGAGTGAAAATCGTAAAGTGCTTCAGCGAAGGTCACGAGTTGGGAGACATGTTCGGTATCGTTTTCCAACAAATTGAACATGCCTACTTGTGCCAATTGCAATGACTCGGCAAACTTGTCCTCAGCACCACGAATTTCATCATCTTTGGCCTGCCGACGACGCTTACAGTCAAAGTCGAGACGCCGGCCCTGCAGCTTCTTTCGATGGTGCATGACCTCCTTTAGGTCTTTGGTCTGCATATGATGCAGGGGCTCCAAAAAGTTCTGCTTGATGTTGTCGTCCAGCGAATACTTGACGTCGGCCATTTGTTTTAGCGCTTCGCCGAATTCGACGAGCGCCTGCGCGAACACGCTGTTGTCCTCGCCGAGCTTCTTACCATAAGTCAACATGCATTCAGCCAACAGACCTTCAGGCTGTGGATACGTATTGGATTTAGCTTGTCCCGACAGCTTCGAGATGCCTTTGACGGCGGCCATTTTGGCGCGTGCCGTTGGATTTGGCTGTAGGAACTCCTTGGTCTTCAGCTGCAGTTCCTCCACTAGCTCCACGGTCACATCCGTCTTACGCTCCATATCCATAAAGTCCAAATCCAGCTTGGTGCCCTCCGCACCGCCCATTTTCTCCGTCACATACTGATTGGCTTTGTTGATCTGTTTCTTCAATCCAGCGAAAGCCATCGTGTTGCTGTTGCTGCTGTTGTTGGTGCTCTCTGTGGCTTGATGTCAACGACGCGGTTGCTGTGAACGGGTTTGAGTTAGTTGACTTGCCTGTTAATGCTTCAATTTATTTAATAACCCACAAACTATCAGTAAATGATAAAAAAAAAGTGAATTTGATTTCTCTGCCCAACTACGATACGAATCTATTTTTAACGTTTGGACGACTTACGCGGCGTGCACTCTTTTTTTTTTGTTGGGGGTGGAAACGCTCCGTTCTCGATGCTGGGTGCTACTGGGGCTGACGTCGACTGAGGTTGTTACTGGCTGGAAGAAATTGTTGAAAACGCCAGTCGCATAGATTTATGTTATAATTTTGCACTTTCACTTGTTTCGTTTGCGCTGCACGTTCTGTGCTATCTTCACACTTCTTTTTCTTTTACTCTCTGCTGGCTAAACCTTGGAGTATAGCCCGACGATTGGCTGCGTAATGTTTGAAGGACTGTCGTTACTACTACTAATCTCCCTCTGCCTTGGGGCTGGTGTGTTGGACGCGGGGGTCGTTTTTCCTCGTCGAACTAAATCGATTTTTTGCTGTGTACAAAAATTTTAGTGATGCCATAAACATCGATACCGATACTTTTCATTAGCTACTCACTTTGCGTTAACATAATGCACATATGTTAACTAACATTGTCCTATGAGCTTAACATACGTTTATGAGGTAAAATCGATCGATATTTAATTTGAAAAATGACGCGGGCAGAGTAGCATATAATGAATACGAAAATAAATTATATATTTTGTAGTTATGTGTTTAGTTAATCAAAAGTAACACACTTACTTTTTGTGTATTTCGCGTTTGAGTCTCAGTACAATTTTTAAATATATATTTTATACAGTTGTGCATTTTTGCCAAAGGCTTAGTAAACTGCTGCTAAATTCAAATATGTGGCAAGCTTATCATAATATAACGACAAGTTGCTGCAATGAAGGCTGTTATTTGACATAAAATTTGTCTAAGCAAATGTTAAGTTAGCAGCGAATGAAATTGTATCATTAAAAATCTATTTTTAATCTATAATTTGTGTTTACTGTTTACTTTTTTTTATCAGTATATGCATACATTCCACATGCAAAGATATATAAATATTCTGTTTAGTGCTAAGTTCGTAAAGATATCAAAAAAAAAGCAAAAACAAAAACAACTTAAAAAGCGCTAAATAATAAAATAAACACTGCATTTTCTTTCAATTAAATTATATTTTTTCACGTTTTGTAGATTTGTAGCGATTGTTACATATGTTCTTTAGATGTATGTATATACATATAAATTATTTTGTTGCTCAAAATGATGCAAATATTTGCGCAATTTTTAATTAATTTGTTTACTTCAAATACTCATTTCTTATTGTTGTTTAACTTTCTGCAAAAGTTGTAAGTAATAAAAATTATGAATCATTTCCAAAGCTTTTGAAACTTGAAGATCTCAAATTTTGCACACGAATAAATAAAAATTTCATATTTAATTAAAATTTTAGCGCGCAATATTTCAATCATTTTGAACGAGATCGGAAAAAAGACAATTTTAAGTAAAATAATAATAGAAAAACTGTGAAAAGAAGTGTCAAGTCAAGTCAAGCTGACGTCATTTGGTGACTCGACAGTTTTTGCGAGCTGCTCGGCTTTCGCTATTATCTTAATAGATAACCCCTGGAAGTGGGGATTACGCTACTACATTTGATAAACAAACATTAGAGCATGTAAATCAGTTCAATTGCCAGAGCCAAGATAAGCGAACTGAATTGCAGGCTAACTATGTGTATATAAGCCCATTCCGATGCCTGACCAGATATTAGTCTCTCTGAAACTACTACGACTGAGCTCAACTCAGAACAAAACGAATCGAATCGCCTCAAAATGAAATTCGCAATTCTTTTACTCGTTGCCAGCATCGCCTGCATTAATGCACAGGTAAATCTATATTGTGGAGCTACCCTCTTGGCATGCAGCTAATTGATGACTTTATTGTAGGCCTTCGGTCCTTTTGCGGGCGGCAATCCTTTTGCAGCTGCATTTAATCCGTATCTGAATGGAGTTTTCGGTGGCGCCGCGCCTGCTGCGGGTGCAGTTGGCGCTGGAGTTCCTACCGGACCTGCTGCTGCGGCACCACCAGCGGCAGCGCCCTTCGGTGGCTTCTCCGTCTCTTCCTTCTTCCAGTCCATAGTGCTGCAAAAGGAGGCAGATCGTCTGCTCAGCCAGCCCAACTTCCCAGCTGACCTGGCCGAACGCGTTCTCAACGTGCTGTCCAATGCCGAGTTGGCCTTTGCCAACTGCAACACCGCCACGATGCCCTGGCTGCAAATCCGTTGCGTCAAGCCAGCCCTGACCACAGCCAAAAACGATCTGAAGCTCATCGATGACGAGTGGCAGGCACGTCTGGCTGCCACCACAGCAGCCCCAGCCCCAGCACCAGCAGCAGGCGCAGCTCAGCTCTAAGACGACTCCATTGGATACCCGAAAAACATACTTTAACTGCAATACACCAGCATAGATTCGATATACTTTAAATAAACCTTTTGAAAGCACCTAAGCTTCAAGTTGTGTCCTTGGCCCCGCTGCCTCAGTCGCTCAAGCGTTTTGCATAGCTGTACTTTATTAAATTTGTTGCTATTACGAAATTTAGCAGAGTTCAAGTCGTGCGATTCGAGGGGGATTTGGGTGCAAATATTTCGCTCCTTCTGCTTCCCCTGTGCAGGGGAGCTATTTGAGGGGCTAATGTCGTGCAGCTCAGTTCACAACTGTCCTCGAGCGGGCCAAGTAAAAACTTGACGCATTTTGGCCAAATATTTGAATTCCTTCACTTTATTTGCTCGCTTTTGCGGCATTTCTCCAGTGTGCCGCCCCTAACGCCCCCAGCCCTTCGGCTTTTTTGCTCTTTGCGTGAACATTCTGAAAATGGGCAGCTCAATTTTGCCCTAGTTCTATGTCCTACTCTTCAAAATGTGTCCACTCAGTGCATGGCTTTGAGCGCTTACCCAGCCAAAGTGGCCCATCGACTGACCGTTGAAGAACCAATGTTGATTTATGTGGCCAATGCAGCTTCACTTATCATTGTCCTAGTTATGTCCTGACTCAATACCTAGCTAGTTTCGCATTGTTGCTGCTGGCACATGAATTTCGGGTCCAAGGACTGTTGGCATTAAAGGGGATTAAATGGTTTGGCTTAACGAGCCAAAGATTTGCCGCAAATGACCAAAAGCTCTCGGCCCATGGCAGATTGAGCCAAATGACGCATACGCCTCGTTGGCGTTCCAAATGCGGTAAAGCACATTCAAATTCAAATTCAAATTCAAATATGTAATTAAATGTAAATTTTGAAACAGCCGTTGGCCATGTCAGCGTAGCGCTTGCTACACACACCCACACACACACACACACTCAGATATACACAACAATGACAAGGCGAATTACAAGGATCAAGGCGAGTGCAAAGTTTTGTCACTTAATTGAAATATTTGCCCCAAGATTGAAACTCGAGTTTTGTTGTTTGTGTCATTACAACAAATATGTCAGAGTGTGTGTGCGTGTGTGTACGACTGTGGCATGGCTGTGAGCCTTGCTAAGTTTTGCGGTACAAGCAGCCACCAGCCACGCCCAGTTCCGCCAAGCCCCGCCCCACGACGCTTTGCTGGTAATGCAAAAGTTGCGGCATTTCAAGTGCTTAAAAAACAGTGGACAAAATGAAAGCAGGCCGCAGCTGAGCAGCCTTCTGCCAAATATATGCTAAAATTGGTTAGCCAAACAAGGGAAAAAAAGAAAACAACAAATAAATAAAAAACATGACGGCGTGGTGCACCGGGAGCTGGTCCATAAGCGCATGTATGTAAATTTGTGTTGGGCTTGCGGATTTGTATGCAAAAGTTGCGCCCCAAAAAGCAGGCAACAGCTTCTTGTTTTTTTCTTGCTGCGTCTCGGACATGTCGAGCTCGGTTGGCTACGTGTGGGCGTGGCCGGGACAGAGCGAACTGACAGCACGTTCGCATTTTTGGTCAAAATGAAGTTAGCCATTGTGGAGCAGCAGTTAAACGTTCGTCGCCCACTGACCAATGCCGCCGTGACTCACATCCGCCTGTAGTTGTTCCTAGTGTGTGTGTGTGTTCGTTCTTCTCACCTGATAATAGAGGTGATATATATGTGTTTACACTAGCTTAGCAGTTGAATGCATAAGCAATTAGCTACTTTTTAGCATTTCCGTTGCCCGCTGATAAGCAATTATATTAGAAACAGAAAATCTGTGCGCCTATAAAACCTGAATTGGGTTAAAGCTGTTAACGACCTCGCGCTGTCGTGGCCAGAGATATATGAACGCGCCTTTACAAGCCATTTTACAACATTGTTTTTATCTAGCTGAACGCCCAGCCAGATAAGATATAATAGATGCTTCTGACACTGAGATTAGGAACAGTTGCTCATTGAACGCACACAGAGAATGTCGACGGCAACGGTGATTCTGATCTCAGTTTGGGCTTGCTTGGTACGCATCAGATTCGAATTCGACTCAAACGAAAGCGGAAATATCCCATTTGTCTCTGCAGGTGCTGACATACGCCCAGGACGCATCCATTGAGCTGGCACTGCAGCGTGGCGCCATAGCCGAGCAGACAGTGCGTGAAGCCATCGAGCAAAAGCTGCCGCCCACTGTGGAGGCCAAACAGGATGGCGCCTACATCTTGGACACCATTAAGGTGGGCCTGAAAAGCTGCGAAACCCAGCTAAGAAGCAACAAGCTGGTCGCCGAGTACAACAACTGCGTGGGCACACTTCAGGGCCTGGCCATGGCCTCTGTCGGCGAGCTGGCCGGCCAGCACTGGGCCAAGTCGGGTGCATCACGTCCCACGCTGTTCTGGTGAGAGTGTGCCTCATGCCACATGCCACATGCCACATTATCTTTAAGTAATTGAAATTTAGAGCCAGCTGTCACAAATAAATGCTCAATCCAGATGTGTGGCCAGAATGCAGCCGTCTTTACTGGTTGGCTGCAGCTCTTACTGCAGTTGACGCACTTTGACACGAATAGCTTAAGCTTCTTCAGTCTGAAGGCGCTATACATATATGTCGTTAGCATTAGCATCAGAGAATCAGCACTTGGTGGCAGAATCTGATGAACTTTTGCCCAAATTGCTGACGGGCAAAAATTTAGCTTTGCTTCTTGCTTTGTTGTATTCTAATTAGACTGTCGAGTGTGTGTATGCATGTGTCTCTCTCTCCCTCTCGTTCTCGGTGTGCGTATGCGTGTGTGTACATGCTCATTAGACCAAATGTGCGGGAAGTGCTGAGGGGGCGGGGTCGTGTGGCGAATATAACTGAGTAATTATCATCATTAAACGAAAGACGCAGCAGTCAAAGCAAATAGCGACATTAACGTCGCTGAAATTTGTGCCAAGGCAGATGAAACAAACGGGAACTGACGGAGTGGGAGTGGGACTCAAGAGTTCAGCTCGTATTTCAACTCGATGTACGCGTGACGCAATTTTCTTGGCATTGACAAGATTCGCTATCCGAGAAGCTAGTCAGATTTACCTTACAAATATAAAGTTACTTATCTTAGGAAATCAATTAAAATGCCCATTTCGAGTGAATATTTCGAGTGCAAAGATTCATGCTACATATCTGTTTAGAGTCAAGAAATTCAAGTTATTCACCAATTGGGGCATGGCTAGTCAAGGAAATATGAATTTTTGTACAAGTTAAAATATTTTCTTAACTCATCCAAGCTAATATTAGCGCAAGATTAGTTTAGCTACAACAGTCATAATTTATTTATTTTTTTTACACTTTTGTATCATTGACTGATTTATTTTTTACATTTTGTGCCTTTTGTAGGCAATTGCGGACATTTGTTGATTATTGGTAATATGTCTAGGCCTTTGATTCGGCATCTGAAGTGGTTTCCGTATCTCCAGCAGGTGCATCTGGCTTGGGCTCATCTGTATTGCCGAAAACACAAAGGGGGCACTAAGAAAACCAGATAAGATAAGCGATAATGCGAGTGTCTATAGTTAGATAAGATAGATTTACCTTCTCTTTGAGCACTAGCCGATACTTGGGATGGCTTTTGTGAGTGAATAAAAATATTAAAAATGCTCTCTCGAGTAGTGCGCGCCAGCTTACCTTATGCCATAGACAATTGGATTGTAGACGGCGCTGGTTTTGGCAAAGGTGGCTCCCCAAATGGTGGTAAGTGGCGTCAGACCCTCGATCTTGAACAGACCAAAGTAGCAGATGACCAAGTACGGAGTCCAGGCCATGAACCACAGCGAAATAGTCGTCAGTGCCACCTGAGTGTGTAATGAAATTCGAAACAGTATGTAAGTTAATTACTTCAGCCTTACCTTGGCTAATTTGCCCTCAGCGCTCTTGTCGCAATCCTCAGAGCTGCGCAAGGACTTGACGTTCATCTTTTTGGCCTGCTCGCGCATGGCCTTCTCATGGGCGGCCACGGCCTGCAAATTGGACTGTTCGTTAGGAGGGGAAACGTGTTCTGCCTCGCACACTTACCGCAATTATAAACCAGTACGAATAACATATGAGAAACAGCGGCACATAGTAGACGAATATCGAATAGGTTATTAGATAGGAACGCGGATTCCATTGTCTGGTCATGTAGTCAATGCTGCAGGCTGTTAAATTGCCCTCCGGCACGTAGGCGCTCCAGCCGATCAGGGGCATTATGGTCCAAAACGTTGCCATCAGCCAAATGAACAGGATCTTCATGATGGACAGCTTGATGGTCATGGGCGTTCCGTTGATGCCCCTGACAATGACATTGTAACGATCGAAGGCGATCATGCACATTGACCAGATCGAAACACAGCCAAACATTGAGCCACAGACCGCATAAATATCGCACCACAGTGGCCCCAAGATCCACGTCTCATAGTAAAAATTCACCAGCATGACCGGAGACTGTGAGGCCATCATGCAAAAGTCAGAGAAGGCCAGATTCAAGACGAGCAGATTGGCGGGCGTGCGCAGCGACTTGGTGCCGCCAAAGATGTAGACGACAACTCCATTGCCACAGCACGAGATGATGAGGATGCACAGAGTAAACAGACCCAGGATCTTGCTCATTGTTGCATCCATTGGTGCGAAACGGCTCCAATACGGATTGACCAGGTGTGCCATATCCGGCAGCACCTGTAAACGGAAATTCATAGATAAATTAGCTTGATAATGAAGGATGATGCAATGCATGATCTGCATTAAGTATGTTGCAATTTAATAAACATCAGATGCCTTCGAGCTACCCTCGCTATAGCCAAATAAGTTTTTAATTAATTAGTTTTATTTTATAGCTCTATAAATTCATTACAAAAAATAAAACATTTCTTTTGTGTTAGGTAAATCAAGGGCCAAACTTACATTGTCCAGGACGGAGCCATTGCCGCTCGCCTGCGCCTCGTATCTAGGGCCAAGTACTGTGCCTGGCAAGGCGATGTCCAATGGGTGTGGCAACAAGCTGCGTTCCATGCTCAGCTGCCGCTCAGCGAGGCGAGGCCACACACATCAAGGTATTCTTTCGGACTAGCCAAGCTGTTGGCCAGCAAACAGCTGCTTTTATAGTCGGCTCTTTGAGCCAATTAGGCATAGATCGATGGAATATGCATAAATGTAAATAGCTGACATATCAAAGTCACTTATGTTTATTTCATTATTATTTCACACTTTGCCAACGCGGATGAGCTTCAGCTGGTCGTTCAGTTTATTGAAGACTTTCGGTCAGAGCTGAGCTAAGAATTTTTTCCCGCACTTGTGGCAGAGCTTTTGCCCATTCGAGTTGGGCTTACATTTAGAACACACTGAACACAGACTGTGGGTCGGTTTTGAAGTACCTTTTCGACATTCGGGAAATAAGGAATAGTGTCTTTCACTGAAGTCTTCGTGTGATATATTGTTCAGCTGAAACATCTTCTCTTCATCATCATCATCTGTGCTGGGCACATCATAGCGCACAATCCTAACTTGTTCACCCAGTATTAGCTCCTTGCAGCAGTCTTTGATTTGATAGTACGCATTTCTGAACGCTTTAAGTTTGCGCGCCTGAAACAGAGATGTTCCCAGAGTAAAATTCAACTCGAATCATTTTGCTCAACATACCGGCGACAGATCAATAATCGACACGCTCTTGCCATTCTTTCCGTACGCGCCCAGCATTATGACATGTGATGTGTGCAGAATATGATTGGCATCCGCCCAAAGCAGCAGCTCCTTGTAAATGTGTTCGTTCATGGCTATGATGTAATCGAAGTAGTAGAAGTCCTGAACAGTCAGCTACCGAAAAGGAGAACACATCAAACTGACACGACTTTTTATTTGGCATCATCAAGACTAAATTACCAGCCGACAGTAGTGATCGGAACGCAGCCCATGTTCTCGCAGAACTCGCAGACATAGTTTGTGCGGTCGCCTACCGATGTTCCAGGTGCGCAGTGCTGCACTGTCTACCTCCCAGTAGAGACTCGTCTTCACCATAAGCGTCTGCATAATGGTCTCCGCCATTGGCGAGCTGCACGAGTTGCCTGCCCCAGAGACACGGATTGATCAATGAAATGGAGCCACAGACTCGTGCCAACAGAAATCCAGCTGTTCCGACACTTACCCATGCAAACGAAAAGTAGTTTCTTAAATGTCATATTGTGTGTTTAGAGTTCTAACTGAGAATTTAGTCCGTGGATTAAAAAGTACGCGTTTTACGATATATTAAAGATTGTTTATCTGACCTAAATTATATTTGGCTAAAACTTTTTGCCTTGATTTGTGGGATTGGTTTAGGGATCACAAGCCTGCTGAGTTGAAAATGGTTTTGGGACTCATTAGCTAGTCGTTGCTGTTGTCAGCACACTCAAATTAACACAAATGAGCCGTGTCACTGTTAACGTACGACAAGACACGAACCGCGACCACAAACACAACCCGCCTCATGAACTTTGCCCCAAGCACTAGTCTCGCACCAATTTGGCACAGTCTATTTTCTATGATTCGCATTGTGGCATCTGAAATGGTGCTGCCACAAGTTTGCGTTGCATGTGTGTTGGTGTTCATGTGTGTGTGTGCGTGTGTGTGAATGCATTTCTGTGCCTGTTGCTGTCCTTCGAACTGGCTGTCCTTTGCGCTACGCTCAACTCCAACTTGTCGCTGCCTGAAGCGCACAGTGTGCCGCACCAAGGCAAATGTCTATAACGGCACACTGTTGATTATCTGTTACAGTGCCTCATAATAATGTACCAAACACATTTAAGTAAACATTGCCTACTCCAAGCCAAGCGCGGCAAAGCTATGGAAACCCAATTTAAGAATTCTATATGACAGCTACGATAATCGAATGCAAACACAAGTCTAGCTAGCTTGAGGACACTGTGCAAAATGGCGATTTAGCTGCAAGTCGCCTTCACTGTTGACTTGGCAAATGTTTGCTTTACACCCACTTGCCACCTCATTCGTGTGGCAGTCAAAGGGATTAAAAATATTGGGCTGCCAGGTGGGGCGGCGTCGTTACACAAAGAGTGTCAAGTGCTGGTGAGGTGTCCGCGTCGCGACGCATGCAGCATTCTAAATTGGCTCCCAGGGGAGGGGCAGCAGTGAGCGTGGGCGTGGGCGGGGGCGTGGTTGAGCAGGGCAAAAAACTGGCGAGTTCAGCGAACTGGACCGCTGCCATGGCCCACATATGCAAATGCAGATGCAATGCATCGCCGTATTCAGTTCCCCATCCCCTCCCCTCCCCCCCTCTTGAGTGCCATAATGATAGACCATGCAGGCAGGCTATAGCTTTTGCTTGAATTCTGGCTGCATTTTTCTGTGCACACAAATCGCACAAAGGGTCTTGATTCTTTTTGTTTTGTTTCCATTTCTATGTGTGTGCAATAAAAGCATTATTTAAGGACTGCTGACTGTCGACATTTTGCGAATGTTTCCCCTTTAACAGGCAGCAGAAGTTTGCCAGCTAAGTGGGGCAGGGGCAACTGTTTGGGCGGCGAACGCTGCCCATTGCCAATATCCAATTGGAATTGCATTGAACTACTAAATTGAAAACTGAAAAGCATATTTCACTTATCACTTTTCACACAAAACACGTTCGGGAACAAAGCCAAGGGACTGGCAGAGGGTGAGACCGAAATGAAATTGTTAAAAGTAAAACACAGCAACAACAGCAACGACGACGACGACGACGACAACATCCTGGCTGACTGGCTGCCCCGGCAATACAATAATACTGTTTGTATTCGAGTGTGCATGTGTGTGTGTGTATATCGGGTGTTAGCCGATCAGTGGATAGGTGAAAATGGTTGCGAGTGGAGCGGCGCATTGTTGTTTTAATTAAAAACCAAGCCAGCACTATTTCCTCGATAGCAACAAAAAAACAAAAAAAAAAGTGTACTGAAAACGAAATCAAAGTGCGCAAAGCTGGGAGCAGCAGCAACCGGTAGGATAGATGGAATGAAAACTGTTGAATATTTAGTGCAAGCTGCAAGAGTTGGGCAAAAAATGTGAAAATTATTGAGCACAAAAATGTCTAAGCGCAGCCAGACACAGAGTGCCGGAAATGTTAACCAGCTGTTGTGTGGGTGGGTGGGTGATGATATTTATGTATGCAGGCCTGTGTGTGTGTGTGTGTGAAATCGTAACCCAAATGCTGTGGTTTTTCAAATGGGTATACAAACACGGACAGACAGCGTAAGCAGAAGTCGGCACAAAGCCGCATCTAATGGCAATTTAAATGAAACAAACAGCAAATGAAAATGAAAATGAAAATGAAAATGAAAATGGGAAACACAGAAATCAACGAAAAATTGCAAGCAAACAAAACAACAAAATGAAGCCTGTTGTTGCCGATGCTGCTGCACTTTGTTGACCGCAAATGCAATTTACAGCACAACAATCAGCGGCAAACGCACAACGCCGCAGCGTCAGAAAAGAAAGTAATAAAAAAAAATGCTAAACTTTGACTGCCCTTGTTGCCACTCCTTTTTTGTTGGCCTTTTGTAGTTGTTGCTGAGTTGTTGTTTCAAAATCAACAACTATTTTGCCATCAGCAGTAAAAAGCAGCACATGCAGCAACTGCATTAACTGGCCAGGCGTTGCAATAGAGGCCCAGAGAGTGGTTGGGGTTTGTTCTGTTGGTTCCGGCTAACCCGGCTATGGCAGAGGCAGCATCATAGTTTTGGCCGCACTCACACAATTGCGCTTGGTTAGCCACACACATGCACACACACAATTAGAGGCAACGGAAGCGTAGCGGAGTCTGGGTGTGGGCTGAACTCTGATTGGGGCTCAGCCTGTTGTTGGGTTTGTGTTTGAAATTAAATTTGGCGCTGTGTGTGCGCTCTGCTGCTGCCAGCTAACCCCATTAGTTGCCGGATTTATCTACATTTTCGGACAATTCGTGTTTTCTAAATAAAAGCGATTTTATTTGAATTTGGGCTTGTTATGATAAATGCATATGTAGCGAGTAGTACGGAGGGAGGCGGAACAGTCTACTTTGCCTCCGGTGCACTCATAAATATTTATGACACAGTTTGCATGCGAGAATATGTCACCAGTTGCGAATCGGTCGGCTGGCTTGGTTGGCTGTCATGATTGAATGGGCCTTTTCCCCGCGGGCTCGCTGCCTGACTGGCTATTATACTATTGTACCTGTGGCGTATTGCCTGGCAGTCAGCGTCAGGTGAAGTGATAGCAGGAAATAAATGAGTCAATTCTGTTTGACTTGTCATTCTGCACTACTGAACTGTGCTGTTGCTCTCGCAGATGCTACAGATGCGCACCATTAATGAATAATGAGTCTAAACAAAATAAAATAAATTAGAGCGAGTGTATGCTGGCAAGCAGTGCACGACTAGCAGATGCCCTGTCTGGTGCGAGCAGCTAGCTTTTTTAAATAAAAACTAGCTCTATCTGATCTGAAAATTTCTTATGTAGGTAGATTCAAGAGTATGAAATATATTTAAAATAAATATATATATATCGTCTTATATGAAGTTAGATATACCTAGCGTAAGAAACAGCTTTAATTGATACATTAAATCTAAAGGCAGATTTTGGCCAGTTCTAAATCTAAAGGCAGTTTTTGGCCAATTCTTAACCAGAAATAAATAGATTTTGAGGATTCATTTTCTATTATTTCATATAGTTGATCACTTCTTGAACATACCTTGTGTGGGTGTATACCCGGGCATAGCTTATTAAAAATCAAAACAAAGGACTTAACTTGTCTGTTCATCAATATCGCAGACATTGGCCCGAGCTGCTGCTGAGATTGCGATGTCGAATGCGATTGGCTGTGGCCGATAATGCCGCACGTAACGGCAATTCAGTAAATGATGATGCAATGACTGCCGCAGTTGGCTTTTTGGCCGCGGCACGACAGTGGCACGTTCCAGACGGCAGTCAATCGTTTGCAACATCTCGTTGCGGCTTCTTTAGTGGGGCTCGTAAGTCATTTAACATTTTGAGGTATATTTAATGAGCCAAAAAGTTTTTGCCGCACATAAATTAAAACTCGACCGGCCCCAAAAACTGAGCCCGACGAGTCGACCAGTCGAGCAGCCGCAGGTGGCAAGGGGCAGGTGTTGGCTGACCAATCCACTAGCGACCGCTCGACAAGCCAATGGCTCTATTAGCATGCCCATTAAAATTAGACAAATGGTTGCCATTGCCGCTCCCGCTGCCGTTGCCGTTGTCGTTGCCACTGCCGTGGCCGTTACCATTTCGCATATCGCAATGCTGGCCCAGTCTGCAGATTTATGACCCATTGAGTGGGGAATGCAGGCGGCTTCTTAGCAGCTTCTAGGCTTCGAGGCGAATTGGCCTTGATTTTGGCGTGGCCTGGGCTTTCTTTTCTTTTCTTTTGGATTTGGTTGTGCCGCAATCATATATGCCACTTGAGAAATGCCATTTTTTATGATAAATGATTATGTTGTCAGCTGGCCCGCACCAGTTTATGGTGGTCAAATTGGCGCGACCTCTAGCGGGACTCGTGTGTGAAGGTCAGTGAAAGGCATTCGAGAGTAATTGGCGGAAGCGCTGCTGTTCGGCTTAGTTTAAAGCCATCCTGGCCAAATAATGGCTCTTAAACTTTCTATTCATCGATACGTATTGAGGAGTGTGCGCGAGTGTGTGGGAGTGTGTGAGTGTGCATGAGTGTGTGTATATATTTGATTGAATTTGTTGGCTTGTGCTCCACCTCTATTGTGCGCGCTCCGTAAGCTGCTTCCATTTGGCAATGCTTGTGGGCTTAGCTCAGCCTTTTGGCAAATTTAACCCTTCACTTCATTAAACGAATTTCCAATCCTTTGGGGTGCACAAATCACTTTGCCGCAGATACTCACAAAAGCTAAAGCCAAAGCCAGAGCCAGAGCTAAGGCTAAGGCGACTGGGGGTGTGGCCATAGAAATTTGACAAGCAGCTAAACAAAAGCCTAATCGTGCAGCTGCTGTCGCCCGCCTGGGCCACACCTTCCACTGACTTCTCGGAGCTGCCGCCTTTTGGTTGTAATCCATCAAGCGGCTTCGGTTCGGAATTCGGGCTACTGTCACTACAACAACGCCAACAATAGTCGCAGCAGAAGGTGGCGGAGTCGCCGTAGGTTTGGCCAAGGAAACAGTGAACAGTAGCTGAGGCCCGACCGAAGTAGGCAGCAAATTGTTTTCCACCACCTTTGCCTTGTCGTCGTCATGCCTTTGTCTCTTGTTTATCCTGTATGTTTTTTGCTCCTTCCTGCTGCTGCTCTTGTTATTTTTATTGTTGTTGTTGGTATATTAAGTATTTAAGCAGTTAGCCGGTTGGCAGGAGATGGATCGCATTCGGCCAGTTTGGGGAGTCTATAAGTCATTCCAGTTGACATTTCATATTTTTCCCAGCCTTTCCTCTTAGGGCCAAACGACTGACAAAGAAGTTGTGACAAATTAGAGCCAAACATTAAAGTTACCTTAAGTAAGCTCTCGGTCATATTACTATTTTGCTTAGGTTGTTCTTTAATTGTTTGTTGTTACTGCTGCGGACAGCTTGTGGCTGCCCCAAAGTGCAGCCAGCTGAGACATAGATAGCAAGTGTCGTTGACATGTCCAAAGAAATTGCCTAATTGATATACATTTCATTTGCCTGACAGCTCCAGCTCAACAACTGAGAGCTGACCACACTATAATCGTGTCAAGTGAAAGACATGCCAGAAAGTTTATAATACAAAGGAGTTTGATAATGAAGAGGAAGAGGAAGAGGAAGAGGAAGAGGAAGAGGAAGAGGAAGAGGAAGAGGAAGAGGAAGAGGAAGAGGAAGAGGAAGAGGAAGAGGAAGAGGAAGAGGAAGAGGAAGAGGAAGAGGAAGAGGAAGAGGAAGAGGAAGAGGAAGAGGAAGAGGAAGAGGAAGAGGAAGAGGAAGAGGAAGAGGAAGAGGAAGAGGAAGAGGAAGAGGAAGAGGAAGAGAAGAGGCAGAGGAAGAGGAAGAGGAGAGGAAGAGGAAAGAGGAAGAGAAGAGGGAAGAGGAAGAGGAAGAGGAAGAGAGGAAGAGGAAGAGTAAGAGGAGAGGAGAGGAAGAGGAAGAGGAAAGAGGAAGAGGAAGAGGAAGAGGAGAGAAGAGGAAGAGGAAGAGGAAGAGGAAGAGGAAGAGGAAGAGGAGAGGAAGAGGAAGAGGAAGAGGAAGGAAGAGGAAGAGGAAGATGAAGAGGAAGAGGAAGAGAAGAGGAAGAGGAAGAGAAGAGGAAGAGGAAGAGGAAGAGGAAGAGGAAGAGGAAGAGGAAGAGGAAGAGGAAGAGGAAGAGGAAGAGGAAGAGGAAGAGGAAGAGGAAGAGGAAGAGGGAGAGAAGAGGAAGAGGAAGAGGAAGAGGAAGAGGAAGAGGAAGAGGAAGAGGAAAGAGGAAGAGGAAGAGGAAGAGGAGAGGAAGAGGAAGAGGAAGAGGAAGAGGAAAGAGGAAGAGGAAGAGAAGTTCCTCTTCCTCTTCCTCTTCCTCTTCCTCTTCCTCTTCCTCTTCCTCTTCCTCTTCCTCTTCCTCTTCCTCTTCCTCTTCCTCTTCCTCTTCCTCTTCCTCTTCCTCTTCCTCTTCCTCTTCCTCTTCCTCTTCCTCTTCCTCTTCCTCTTCCCTTCCTCTTCCTCTTCCTCTTCCTCTTCCTCTTCCTCTTCCTCTTCCTCTTCCTCTTCTCTTCCTCTTCCTCTTCCTCTTCCTCTTCCTCTTCCTCTTCCTCTTCCTCTTCCTCTTCCTCTTCCTCTTCCTCTTCCTCTTCCTCTTCCTCTTCCTCTTCCTCTTCCTCTTCCTCTTCCTCTTCCTCTTCCTCTTCCTCTTCCTCTTCCTCTTCCTCTTCCTCTTCCTCTTCCTCTTCCTCTTCCTCTTCCTCTTCCTCTTCCTCTTCCTCTTCCTCTTCCTCTTCCTCTTCCTCTTCCTCTTCCTCTTCCTCTTCCTCTTCCTCTTCCTCTTCCTCTTCCTCTTCCCCTCTTCCTCTTCCTCTTCCTCTTCCTCTTCCTCTTCCTCTTCCTCTTCCTCTTCCTCTTCCTCTTCCTCTTCCTCTTCCTCTTCCTCTTCCTCTTCCTCTTCCTCTTCCTCTTCCTCTTCCTCTTCCTCTTCCTCTTCCTCTTCCTCTTCCTCTTCCTCTTCCTCTTCCTCTTCCTCTTCCTCTTCCTCTTCCTCTTCCTCTTCCTCTTCCTCTTCCTCTTCCTCTTCCTCTTCCTCTTCCTCTTCCTCTTCCTCTTCCTCTTCCTCTTCCTCTTCCTCTTCCTCTTCCTCTTCCTCTTCCTCTTCCTCTTCCTCTTCCTCTTCCTCTTCCTCTTCCTCTTCCTCTTCCTCTTCCTCTTCCTCTTCCTCTTCCTCTTCCTCTTCCTCTTCCTCTTCCTCTTCCTCTTCCTCTTCCTCTTCCTCTTCCTCTTCCTCTTCCGCTTCCTCTTCCTCTTCCTCTTCCTCTTCCTCTTCCTCTTCCTCTTCCTCTTCCTCTTCCTCTGAGAGAGGAAGAGGAAGAGGAAGAGGAAGAGGAAGAGGAAGAGGAAGAGGAAGAGGAAGAGGAAGAGGAAGAGGAAGAGGAAGAGGAAGAGGAAGAGGAAGAGGAAGAGGAAGAGGAAGAGGAAGAGGAAGAGGAAGAGGAAGAGGAAGAGGAAGAGGAAGAGAAGAGGAAGAGGAAGGGAAGAGGAAGAGGAGGAAGAGGAAGAGGAAGAGGAAGAGGAAGAGGAAGAGGAAGAGGAAGAGGAAGAGAAGAGGAAGAGGAAGAGGAAGAGGAAGAGGAAGAGGAGAGGAAGAGGAAGAGGAAGAGAAGAGGAAGAGGAAGAGGAAGAGGAAGAGGAAGAGGAAGAGGAAGAGGAAGAGGAAGAGGAAGAGGAAGAGAAGAGGAAGAGGAAGAGGAAGAGAAGAGGAAGAGGAAGAGGAAGAGGAAGAGGAAGAGGAAGAGGAAGAGGAAGAGGAAGAGGGAAGAGGAAGAGGAAGAGGAAGAGGAGAGGAAGAGGAAGAGGAAGAGGAAGAGGAAGAGGAAGAGGAAGAGGAAGAGGAAGAGGAAGAGGAAGAGGAAGAGGAAGAGGAAGAGGAAGAGGAAGAGGAAGGAAGAGAAGAGAAGAGAAGAGAAAGAGAAAGAGAAAGAGAAGAGAAGAGAAAGAGAAAGAGAACGAGAAGAGGAAGAGGAAGAGGAAGAGGAAGAGGAGAGAGAGAAGGAGGAAGAGGAAGAGGAAGAGAGGGAAGAGGAAGAGGAAGAGGAAGAGGAAGAGCGAAGAGGAAGAGGAAGAGGAAGAGGAAAGAGGAAGAGGAAGAGGAAGAGGAAGAGGAAGAGGAAGAGGAAGAGGAAGAGGCAGAGAAGAGGAAGAGGAAGGAGGAAGAGGAAGAGAGGAAGAGGAAGAGGAAGAGGAAGAGGAAGAGGAAGAGGAAGAGGAAGAGGAAGAGGAAGAGGAAGAGGAAGAGGAAGAGGAAGAGAAGAGGAAGAGGAAGAGGAAGAGGAGTATAGAGAGCTTCTGTAGGAAATCGATCTCCCTCTCTCTCTTCTCTTATTGAAAGTTGATCAAAGATAAATTAATTCAAACGTAAATGTCTTTATTTCGACATTATCTATTTGTAATTGTCGTTCATTTGTTCTATCTTTTGCTTGTAACTGAATTTGTTTAAGCTGAACTTAAAAGTTTTTCAAACGCTTTCGTTCTGTAACTACTGTTGCATCTGCCCCACCACGTGCATCAAATTCAATGCTACACGCACATGACTTGGCCACAAACTTTATTATTTGTCCAGGACATCCAACTCGCATATCCCTTGGCGCTCTACAGAACATGCTGCTAGTAGTCCCCTGTCGAACTGCAGCAGCAGCGGCAGCAGCAGCTGGTAAACTTTTTTGCTGCTTCCGAAAGTTGCAACTTTTCTCATTTGTGCGTGTGCATTGGTAAGTTGCTGTCTCCTGTCTACTATCTGCTGTCTGCTGTCCGCTGTCTGCAGCCTGTTGTCTACTTGCTGCAATTGCACTTTGCAAATGATGTCCAACTGCGCTGCTGCTGTTTGGTCGTTTGCAGCTCTCTGTCTCGCTGGCACGTTGGCCTGAAGTAGCACGAAACTAATCCGCAACATGATGACAAGAAAATTGAATTCTTGCAACTGTCAAATTGAATCTGCCTGTAGCCCTCCTGCTGGAACACAAAATCAAAGCTTCAACTTTTTTGGCTAAAGCTAGCTGTCTCAACTCGCGCGCCCCCTCCCTCGCTCTCTCTCTTTGCCGACTTAGATGCTGCAGCTTTTTGTTTCAGCAGCGTTCGAGGGGGCAATTTGGCAACGTCAAGCGCTGAAAACTAAATGCACAGCCTGCCATGCCGCTGCCCCTCCGAAACTTTTCGTACTTTTTGTCCGCTTTGCCGCCTAAGTGTTTTTTTTTTCTGGTTGCCTGCCTCGACATTTTGCCATTGAAAATTTTTACTTATTGACTTGCCTTTGACACTGTCAGCGGCACTGGCAGTGGCTGGGTATGGGACAGGGCAGGGCAGGGACTGCGGCTGCAACATCGACATCGACATCGACGTGGCTCATGATAATGACAGACTTCATCGATTACGCGATTATCGCAATGTCACTTTAGAATTTTCGAAAATTTTCCTCATTTGAGTGGGCCAAAAGCTTTTAGCGAGCATTTTAGCACACGACCACGCCCCAAGGGCGGCGCATTGCGCATTTCGTGGATGAAATTGCTTTGCTCCAAGTGTAATTTCACTTAAGCTCTTAAGCAGCTGCCACACCCCCGCCGTCGACAGCACTTTGAGAAATTCCCAAATTTGTATTGCAACTCGCATGTGTCGCCACTTGAATTGTGTTTGGCTGATTAGCGCTAAAAGGATTTTGTTGCCCCAACATTGACAATATCAAAATCAACAACAGAAGCATATCAATCGTCAAAGCGTTTGTCAATTTGCTGTTATTTACACGGTAATTGCGAAACGAAATCAACAGAAATTATTTAGTCACGGCTTCCGCTTTATGCGAATTTGTCTGCTGCGGCAAAAAGGCTGAACAACAAAAGAAAATGCAGTCGCCCAAGATTGCGGAGCTCAAATTTATGTTCTACTTATGTTTGCCGTGTGCGGAGGTAAACAATAAAATAACGAGTCGTCTGCAAGCAAATTGCATAAAAGGAACACGGCAAATGTGCTGAAAGGGCAAAGGAAAACAACATGCATAACTACCACACACACTCACACTCACACACACACTCGTGCACACACTTGCATATTTGTATATGCATATTGCTGTTGCCAGCTACCTTAACTTACAGATTCCCATTCCCAGTGCCATTCCGCATGCCATGCACGTGCCAAAGGCAAACAGGCAAATGTCTTACGCTTCCTTGGGCTGCCTAGCAAATATGCGACACGGCAGCTAACAAGACACAGCCAGAAGCCAGTTGGGCCACCAGGTGGGGGCAGATAGTGCTACTAACAGTTGCACCAGCCTGGATCCCAACTGGCCCACTTGGCTCACCTGGCTCACCGGGCTACGACTGTGCCAAATTCTGACTCTGTTTAGCATATTTGTCCTAGGGGCCAACTCCATATATTGATGATGATGGCGCTGTTGTTGTCTTGTTGTTCCTTAAACAGGGTTAGGCAGGCACGGCTCAGTCGGCAAATGCACAAATATTCGCTTCACACTTAAAGTAAGCCGCATTATATACAGCCAACCTGTGTGTTCAATATATAAAACGATTTCGGTCTGCAACCAGCTCGCTTAGCCTATTCATATCAGCTGATGTCACAGTCTTTGGTGTTACATAAGATCAGGTATGAAGACTTTTTAGCTCAACTATTCAGTTGATTAACTTTTATTCAATTGAACCATGAGGTTTCTGCCTCAACTATTTAAAGTGATTTAAAAGTTTATCCACACATTTCACAATATATACAAATGTATTTAAGCGTTTTGTTTTCAAATTCCAATTAGTGGGCGACAGTTCGAACCGAGTCCAACTATATTATGTGAATTTGAAATGGGCTGCCAAATGCGCGTTGGCATTAAAGCTCCGAATCGATATGTTGCGTGACTTAATTAAATTGCAATGCCATTGAACAGCCACAGCAGCGACACACAGTTTGCTGCCTTTTCCACATTTCCCCCATTTTCCCATTTTCCCATCAACGCCATCCATTTAGATAAACAATACAGGTAGCCACAGAGCACGTGATATGTAAACGTGTGCAATTAAATTTTTGAAATATATACACACACACAAAACGCCACACGTAGACAGACGCATATTAACATAGACAAGCAAACAAACAAACAAACACACACATACACACACACACACAGAGATACTAAAGCATATATAAATAGACATTTGTATATATTTATGGACACATGCGTGGCCTAATCGCTTAATGCAGCTGATGAGATGAGCCCCAAACGTTGTTTGCTTCAATTGGAATTAGGCACGTTGATGCAGCTAATTTTAATGTAAGTCTCCCTTCACTGACCACGCCTACGCTCACGCCCCACCGCAAGCAGCCGTGACCATGCACAATCAGCAAATGGCATATGCTATAATTATCGAATTGATGCAGCTGTTGGGGGAGCGATCAGATGCACAGTCTTGGCAAATGCCTTTATTGTCGTGGCCATAAAAGAGACTTGCAAATGGCATTTGAAATGACATGTGAACGAACTACTATCGCACCCCCACACCCTCCCACACACTCACATCCATGTGTAAGCTCTGTCTTACAGACGCAAATACGAGCTTGGTTGAAAGGATAATGCGCTTGGAGTGTGACTAATGCCGACGTGATGATGATTAAGTTGTTGTCCCAATGCGTACGCGTCGATGGCGCCTCATGGGCGGCGCCTGTGGGCGTGCCTGTGTTCAACTATTAGAAAAGTCAGCGATTGAGCAATTCCCAGTCCCAGAAGCAGTTCAAGTCTTAGTCCCAACTCCATTTGCACTGCCAGAGCCAATTTCTCCAACCACGCACGTGATTCAATTAGACTCCTGGCCACGCCCATGCCGCCGCCGTAGATGTCGCAACATTTTTGCCAATCAGTCAATGGCCCTTCGGGATTTGTGGCGCCGACTTCTAATTATGCTGACAATTAGTTCAAGACGTGCTGCCTTTGAACTCAATCACCAAAGAGTTGAGCCAACAGAATGAGCCAGACACTGAGCCAGATTATAGTTGATAACAAACAAACTCAAAAGAGACAAATCTCTTTAGGAGCTGCAGTGCTCGAATGGCAGCAAAATGCTTCAAATCGTTGCATATTCCTTTTCATGACGCATATTAGATTGTCGCACTTGCAATTGGAATTGCAGCTCAACTGAGGGGACAAAATTCTGACAACACTTTGCGTATGCTGACAGTTGGACAATTGGCAGGGAAACTTGGAAAAAGAGTCGGTGAGCAAAACATGGAAACCGACGAAGAAGGATATTTTTGTGGTGCTGGCGACGCTGATGCTGCTGGTGGAAACTGTAACCTGAGCTGCCAATCAAACAAGAATCGTGGAGACAGACACGATAACAAGCTGTCCCTGTTCCTGGCTCTGCAGCAGTGCAGAGTGCAGAGTGACAAACACAAACTGTGGGATAAATCTTGCCAGGCAATGGGCAATCTTCTCGCACTTGTGCCCTCTCCACTGACAGCAGCAATTGGAGCTGTGATTCGTGTTTGCTAGCAAATTGGTCAGCGGATTGGCCAGCATTTTTGGCGATATCGTCGCCGTCTGTCGCACGTGTCAATGCGTCTCTGAATGCTCAATTAAATTTACCTTTCCTGCCGCTTGCTGCAGCAAGGCAACGGAATTGAATTGTAATTGCCAATTGCCAAAGCCCGTTTACTGATTGCCGCTTACAGAATTGAGAATCGAGATTTTTACATTGGTCTGTTGCCCGTTGGCCACTTGAGGGACTCGATGGATTTGTGCTGTTTGACATTTGGCTGGCAGGGCAACATTATAAGTAAATCGCAAAATTTGAAATTGTTCGCCGCCTCATGAATTTTTCAAAGCTGCAGATCTGGGCCAAATGCAGGCTTATTGATATGTCAGTGGGGCGTGCCACTTCAGCTGCAACTGCGAAAAATATTGGCTGCCATTTCTATAAGTCATGTTTACAAAACACTTACAAGTCGGCCAGGGTCCGTCCGTTTGCCTGATTGGCTGATGAATGAGCGAAGTTAATGAAAGTTTATTGAGCGTCGGGCACCCACTCGAGCGTTGGCTGACTGGATTGACGGATTGACAGATTGAGTGACTCTTTGAGCTCTGAGCCCCATTTTGTCGAGCTTAATGAATTTTGCCAGTTGAGCGGAAACGGAAATAAAGCGCCAACATTTTGTAATGTGTAGCTAAACAAAGCAGCGAACAGCTGAAGCGTAGGCCTGGGCGTGGGTGTGCGTGTGCGTGTGCGTGTGTGGCTGTGTGTATATTAACTGTTCTACGTGGCAATTGCAAAGTTTTCAATTGTGTTGGCCTTTATTGAAACACTTTTCATTTGCTGGCTCTTTGGTCTGCTACCATTTGCCAGCTTTTATCGCCGTCATTAGGCGGCCGCGCGCCTTCTGGAGTCAGAACTCTCAGCGTGTACCTCGCACCTCACTCCTCGCACCTCGCACCTCGAGCTCCTGCATATTGCTTTATCATTGTTTGTTTGCCTTATCTCCGAATTTTTTGCCCATTTGACTTTTGTCTAAAGTTTTGCGAGCTTTTTCTTTGCTTCGCATTCATTTGTGCCTTGTATTACTTTTTCGATGATACTAACAACAAATTTACATGCAAATAACTTTTTCAACTTTGGCACTTCTGATGCCACAACAACAACACATGCACACACGCAACGCCTCAATTGCCACTTATCAGCTCATCGATGAGGTTGAAAGCAAAAAAAACACAAACTTTTGTGCCTCTCGCTTCAAATAAAAAACAAAGAGAGAAAGTTTCTTTAGCTTGCTTTTGTGCTTGCTTATTTTATTGGCAATTGGCAAATATCTGGCATTAATATGCGATTTTAATAGGCCATTAGTTATGCCAAAGCCGAGAGCTTTTAATGGCCCTAAAGGGTTGACAGCCACGCCCACACACGTGCCAACATTTGAGCTATGATATACCCACAGTCGCATTAACCGCACCTAGGCTAAGTGCCTCCGTGTGCGTGAGTGTGGTTAACTCAGCTATAATCGTAAATTACGAGGGGAACCGCACGTGAAACCGCATCAAACCTGTAATAATATCTCCTCTGCCAGAGCCTTTGATACACGACACCACAGTGAGCTGTGCGGACTTAAAGTGTGAAATATTTGCCTTGCGCCCGGCTGATTGAGCTGCAGGTGCGAAGCTGGTCAAAAGTTGACATTTGGCCCGCAGCAAGCTGAAGCTGCTGCAGCAGTTGCTCGCCCCATAATTGATTTGCTTCGCTTCTCGCACTCGGTAATTAAAACGCATTCTCGCAGCAAGCGTAATGAACAATCTGTCAACGCGACGCGACGTCAGCGTGGCTGGCCCTTTGCGAATGCCTGACGCTGCTTTAAAGCCATTTAAAATGCATGGCATGGTTTAAAATTAGCAATGCACTGCGAGTGGCGCCAGCGAGTTGAAGACCCTTCGCAATATTCACTGAAGGGAAAAGCCACGAGCTCCCTGCCTCTTCTTGCCTCACTCTCTACCTACGCTCGTGTAATGCGAATATTAAATTTTCATTTGGGTGTTAGCTAAGCACTGGCTTAAGGACTCTCCCGCTTTGGTTCCATGTTTGTGTTGTTGTTGTATGCCGCTGTTGCATATGCCGCTTGGCTTGCCCCCTGCTGCGTGCCGCATGGGGCAGGCCCTCAGTTCCGCCCACTTGTATTGGTTAATTTTGATTTGTGTGCTGCATTTTGTATTATGTGGAACTGGGGCACCGTCGTACAGCTCGCAGAGCCCCTGGCCAATGCAAATTGATTTCGCCAAACGATTTTATCATCATCGTCGTTGTTGTTGTTGTTGTTGTTGTTGCTGTTGCTGCTGCTGCTGCTGTTATGGGCTCTGTTTGCTAACCAATTTCGCTTGGCTTTGTTTTTTGGCAAGTAAATATGCGTTTCAGCAAATATTTTTGCATGCTAAGTGTATGGCGTGTTGATGTGCTCTGTGCTGGTCTGAGGTTGTTCCTGGCTTTTTTTATTTTAAATACCCTCTTTCTAGTAGAATATTATATGAAGGGTATAGCAGAAGTTCCATTAAATCAAGCTTGAATTACAAAAAATGTGAGCTGTTAGATAATATTATAGATATTTGTAGTAAGCAATCATTGAATATGTAAAGTTATTAATTGATGCTCTTGAGCTGCCTAAAGTTTTCTAGGGTATTTTGTCAGCGGCCACAAATATTTTTGCACAATTTTTGTTGCTATCAAAATGTTTGTTTTTAATTCCAGTTACTTTCCGCATTCGCCAATTTTATTTAAGATAAGACAACATAATGACGCTAGAGGTGGAGCAAAAGCCATTGTTAAACCAGCGAAATTACTCATTAAATTTAATAGATTTTTCTGAAGCAATGGACTCAGCCATAAATCAAATTCTTTAACTAGTATTAAACACATGCTATGACTTTATATATATGTACATATGTAATAACACAAGTTTGTTGAGAGCGTTTTTCTATAAATATGAATTAATTTACAATTTATTAAGACTCTCTTGATCACATCATTGAATAATTATATAAATATGATATATATTAAAATGATTTCGTATTTAACTTTGATTAAAATTAAACTTGACATACTTAACAACAAATTTAAGAATGTAAAATAAAAAGCAAGTAATGTAAAATAAGAGATTTCCTCCCCCTTGAATAATTCTATAAATATTAATTATATGCCATGCTTACATATTTAAATTTAAATAAAACTGAGCTTGAAATACATAAAATAAACTGTGAGTCAGCTTGAAACGTATATATTTTCTATTCTAAGCTTTAAACTTCCAAGGAAATTCCATGCTATTCCTATAAATATTACTTAAACGACACGCTGCCAACCTGTGTCTATGTGTGTGAGTGACTGGCTATTTAAATATTACAGTGCAAAAGTCGAGAATTAAATTTGCATTGAAATTAATCATTGACTTTAACATGTTCACAAGTTAAATGTGCTTTAATAATTCATGGAATGCCATTGCGATATATCACAATCCCATTTATAATTTAAAAGTGTTTAAAATATGCGCACACACACACACTTGCAAAGGCAACAAATTGATGTGATTCGGTAAATGATGCCAGTTCGGTCTTTATTCCTGAATGTTTAAATGTATTTGTGATGTTTATGTGGTCGGCGTCCGGCAAAGTGCGTGAGAAGCGGATGTAGCAAACCGGAAATGGCCATAACAAACAACCTCATGAATTAATGCGGCTTAACACTGTTTGTTCGGCATTATGATACGCAGCAGTTTAATTTATTTGTTGTTGAGATGTTCAACATTGGGACATTTGTAATGCAATTGATTTCAATTTTCTACCTGGCAAACAATTGATTATGCATGGGTTAAAGTTGAGTTATTAATTCCGCTTAAAGCAGTATCAAAATATGGATATGAACCAGGCTGAGCCGAGATCATTACAATTTTTCAATGGATTTTTGTTCGGGGTGCCAACTGTTTGGCTTGGTAGACGACACGTCCTGGCACTATCCTCGTTTGCCTGTCAGAGCCTTTTTAATATTTCGCTGCTGACATCTTGCCATGTAGGTTGTCCTTGCACCCGCTTCCTCTCCACCACGCTCGCGCTCACTCCTGCTGTCTCTTGGCATACTTTATTCACTTTTTGTTGTTGAATTTCATTAAAATTTGCACCCATTTGCCATAATTTGTTCCTTATTTCATTTCTTTTTTTTTTTTGGTTGTCATACGAATGACAGCCACGCCCTGCATCCTGCCCCGAACCAGGGTAGAGCGCCCAGGCCGTGCCACAGATGAGTCTGACAAGCAAATGAAAAAATGTACAAAAGAACCTCACATTTTGTACATTTTGTGCATGCGATGTATGCGAGAAATAAGTAAACATTAAAAACATTCCTTTGTTCTACTGAAAATGATAAACTACCAGATACCCTGTACTGATAACTTATTACTTTTACTATAGATATAGATCATGATTGTATTCTAAAAGAAGATTAAACTATCAAGGGGAAAGTAATCAAGAGAAGGTTTCTACTGTGTTTTCTTCGAGACTAAGGCAACTGTTTAGGAATTGAAAGATTACTTTAAGGCTATAGAAATAGGTATCTCTCTAAGAACTTGAAAGAAAGTGTGAAAATAAATATTATTTACACACTTGTCATGATTGCCACTATAAAGATACAAACTCTTATGAAGCTGTTGATGCGGACAGTAAATATTCATTTAAATTGCTTCATTTGCATGTGGCGAACATCTTCATAATTTGATTGCGGATTCGTATGCTCATTAAATTAATGCAGGGTATCCAATGAGAGGGCGTCGCTATCGAACCCTTGCAGCACTTGGCGCATCATTTGTTGTGAATCAATGAAATGCCAGGCAGTGTCAAAAGTGACAGCACCTCGACGTTGCATGCCACATATATTACACAAGCACACACATATACATAAAGTCGCACATATTCATAAGGAAAAACACTATCGTTGTGTTTGCATTGTGGTTGTGCTCCATTAACCAAATAATGCACTTTAAGGTGAGCGCATTTATTTGCAGCATTTTTTGTGCGGCCAAATTTGACACTGATTTTTCATGGCGGCTATGTTGATTTTACAGATACAAATTTTACAGTGACAAATCAGTGCAGTCGCTCGATTTAACGAACCGCATTTACTGCCAACTGCTGCATCACTCATACGCACTGTTTGACTTTTGATGGGGCCTGAGTGGCATGTGAAGTACATATTTTGCCAGTCTGTCCGTGGGGACCCGTCATTAAACACTGCCAGTGTTCATTTATAAGAGCTAATGCTAATGCATTTCGCATTAATTTCCAAGCACGACAGTTGGCAGCAAGATGCATGCGAAGATGAAAATGAATTGCTCGAAATTAGTTAAAACGCATTTGACGTTTTCTAAGTTTGGCGTTAAGTTTGGGCTGCCAACACGTGCGTAGCATGCCACGAAAGGGGTGGGCGCGCTGGCATTAATAGTTATACAACAACGGACATATTGATAAATGAGCGTATTTTCGAAGCGCTATTTGGGGCTGGAGTAACAGCCGAGCAACAACAGCAACACATTCAACTATTTCAATGGCAAATGGCTTGGGGTGGGCGCAGCAGCAGCGTTTGCGAAAAATGACTTTAGTGCCAAGCGTGAGAATTTTCAGTATTTGCTGTATGCTCACACACACAAACACACACACATGCGCGTTTACATGGGGTGAGAAACAAATGCTTGCAAATATTTCTGCAGCTGTGATTCCCTCCACTTGCTTTCTATCGCTTGGCTTGGCCACACCCAACAACAACAACAATCTAGAGAAAAGGAAGTGAGGAGGGAGGCAACAGAGTGAGAGCTCCCCAGGCATGGAGCTCGGTACACTTGTACACAGCGGATTCATTCCTCCATCGAATACGCCACAATGAGTCAATTTTTTAACATTTATTTGACAGAAATTTTCATTTATTTTGCTTAGCTTATTTCGACGCGGGCAAAACAGGAAAAAAAAAAGAATTTAATTAAATTGAAATTAATTTGACAGGATATTGCAGGCAGCGCGCAGAACTATTAATAATGCCACCATGTGAATGTGGGAGTCTGAGTGCCACTGTGAGTGCATGTGAGTGTTGTGCTGTGGCAAGACAAATGCGCGCCAAATAAATTCTCATGTTGCGCTTTTGAAGCTGCCCGTCAAAATTGCACAGACGAAGCCAAGCAAGAGCCAACACAGACGCCGACAGACAGTCAGAGAGAGATACAGACATGGACACGACATTGCTGTAGACAGTGAGAGGGAGCGAGCAAGCGACAGAGAGAGCCGAACCACCCACCCAAACGCTAGGCTGGCAGCAATAAATCATTGCATACACTACGGCGGCACACAGAGTGGAATATTTTTGCTAGCTGCAGAGGCGGCGCAACGGCACATAATTAATTAAATTTCACTTTTAACAGGGCAACCATTGAGCAACACCAGAATTATCACACATACGCGAACTGTTGTGCTATTGAGCTCAGCTCTCGGTCGGTGACTTGGCATTGACAGACGCACAAACAGATAGAACCAATAAATTTTAGAGAACCGCAAAACGTGCCCCACATATATATCCTATACTTCTCACAACGTACGAAAAACGTAAAGACTTTCACTTAGGTGCGCTATAAATCGCGTGTTGCTTACATTTTCGGTGTCGCCCGGGTGCCTTTTCGGTACGCTTGAATGCTGACAGCTGTGTGGCTATGCTTGGGCGCTGGGCTCTAGGCGGTTAGGGCTTAACTGGGCGTGGCATGTCATTTAAAGGTTGTCGCTGGCCAAGAGCAAGCACCAAATGCCACGCGCCACAACGTGCTTAAGTCAAATAAATAACAAACATTGGCGGACAGCCTCTAAATTTATGGCCAACCAGAAACAAACGAAGTTTTTAAAGCCAAAGAAATGAAAATATTTTAAGCAGCTTCAACTTTAAACTTGCGCCCAAATGAGCCAGAATTAGACGCCTGCTGAACTGAGTGACTGCCATAACTGAATGGACAGCTTGGATTGCGAGGCCTGCCAGGCCTGCCAGAGCTGTCTCTGCCTGCCCTGCCCTGCATTTTTGATACCCCGACTGAGTAGACGACAATCATAGCTCAAGTAGAGCTGTCGTCTCCAGCGTGCACATCATTGGGCATTAGGTATGCATGCCATTGCGCATTGGCGGAATATGAGCCATGGGACTGCCAAAGTTGTTGAGCAATGCGCCCAGAGACAATGACAAGGACGAAGGACGTAGATGAGCAGCGATGCGTAGCGCCAAATGGTAGCCTGTGCCTCGATAATGAAGTTAAAAATTCCATACATACAAACACAAGATGACTGACAGACAGACAGACAGACGGGCAGACAAGCAGAGGGGCGAACGGAATAAAGCTTAAACGTGGCACTGAGACAAGCCTGCAGTTGTTTTTGCTGATGATGCTGCTGCTGCTGCTGCTGTTGATGTTATTGTTGTTGTTGTTGTTGTTGTTGCTGCTGTGCGGCATTTGGCGTTGGTATTTATGAGTACGTTGTCCTTGATATGCGTGCGGAATTACTAAATGTCCCTGACTTGACACTAACTCACACGTACAGGCGACACACACACTCGCATCATCAGCCTTTCATTCAACTCGCTTCCGTTTGCCTGCGTCTGAGCTGTTGCTTAACACTGACTGCAATATGTTTGCCAGCCATGCCTACATCAACATCAGCATCAGCCCAGCTCCCTTGGTAGCTGCACACGAAAACCTTTCAACACTCGTGCATAGTGTAATCCAAGGAATATTCGACAATATCTGGATCAAATAGACTTTCAGTTTTAAAGCCAGCTGAAGGGCAGCTCAATGGGTATGTAGGATGACATCTTCAAATACGTTCATAGCAACAACTAATTAGTGCAGTGTTGGGAAGAGTATTCATCCGTCGTCGGCGACTCGTTTAATTTCCATCTATATGCCAGCTACAAGGCTGGTGTGCGTATGCTTGTGCTTACATATTTTTTATCTTGAACGTGCAGCTATGTCTGGGCCGGCTTCGAAATTTAAATAGAAATAGCATGTTGATATTATTCGATGTAGGTTTTTATTTAATTTAATATCCGACTGGAGTGTATTTGCATCTTTATCTCGTTCTCTTCCTCTGCATGTGTGTATTTTTCTTCCATAAATACATATGTATTTTAATTTATTTGTATGCAAGCAACAAGCGACTGCAAAAACTAACACCAACAACAACAACAACGACAACTTCAAGTAAATCTACTCGACAGCTCTTGGGGCTTGCCTCGAGAAGTGGCACTTCCATTACAATCCCAGTTGGAAGTGACTCTCGTTGTAAGCTCAGCAAGGATGCGTGTTATGCGAAACAATGTCGATGGAAGTGCTGCAACATTGTCATGCTCGAAAGTATGCTGCATTTTATTCGCTTTATTTGCCAGCTTGCAAGCTGTCCCAGTGCTTAGTTGCGTATACGCACCGATAGCCGGTGTTAGTGAACAAAAATCACAATTTCAGCTAGACAAACAAAGTGCGCCGTTGGGATATGAGCGTGGCAAACGCAACTATAGCACAACTGACACCACGCCACGAACACGCCCACGCCCACAACCCCGCATACGCAGGAGAGGACGGTTGAGTGCCAACAAGTGTAAGTTGGCTGCTCGGCTGATCAGCTAAGTGAATTTAACAAGTCAAGTGGCTTGAAAGCCGATGCTTAGTTGTGTGTGCGTATATATATATAAAAGCGTGTGTGTGTTTGAGGGTACATGTGTGGTTGCGTGGCACCTGGCAGATCTGTACTTCAGTTGGCGCATGAAATCAAGCAGAAGCAGAAACCAATTTGTGCGAAAACACAAAGGCATCAGAGAAGAAATGAAATTGGCCAAAAGGGGTGCCTGACGTCGTACAGTTGGATTTTTGGATATTGGGTAAGTGGAAAGTGGAAAGTGGAAAATGGAAAATGGAAAGCATTGCAGAGGCAAACTTTTTAAATCGTCCCAAAAGTCGAAAGTAATAAATTGTGTGACAACTTTTTTCATCCATAAGAACTTGGCACCGGAATTTTAATTCAATCTGACCAAAACACAGAGAAAAAGGACAAAAAATGCAAGCGACATAGCCAAGGTTCAGCCACAATGAAGCATCTCAAAATTATTTAAACGGAAAAATAGTTTCAACTGCAGGTGTGTGTGAGTGTGTGTCCATGGGTGTGTGTTTACTGTTGTGCGGTGCACTCAAATGTTGTACGGTTAACCGGCTCGGGCAAGAGAAACTAACATTATTTGATCCACATAAATGAAGCCCAAAGCCAGTGGGGCATGCAACAGCCAAGCTCTGCCTAGTTGCACTGTGTGCATGCGCGCACGTGTGTGTGTGTTTGTGTTTGTGTATGTGTGCAAGGTTGGTTGGCTACTCAACGTGAGGGACTGCGACTGCGACGCGACTGCGACTGCGTCTATTCCTGAGGTTGAGGCTGCGGCTGAATGTGCGCCGCAGTGGAAATGCACCCGAATAAACACAAAATTTATATGAACACATGGGAGTTGTTGGGCTACCTGCAGGCGTGCCCTCATCCATGGCCACACCACCCACGCATACACTGGCACCCTTTCACAGAACCTGCGTTCGTGTGTGGCGCAACAAAAGAAATTTTGTCGTTTTATGAATTCCTTTACCGTTAAAAGGGGTCCATGGCTTTAACCTGTGCTGAGCTACATTTCCGTTCATGAAATGAAACTGAATAAGTGCTCAACTATTGTTTAACTATTAAATACCCTACTGTTGTTTTAAGCTATAAAAGCAGTCTTACGGTAGTAATTAATCATAAATCTCAATGAGTAATGCAATAAAAGTATTCCCATAAAAGAAAATGAAGATGGGGCGGGACTTATTTCATTTAGATCTTTGACTCTGCAATAAAATAGAAATTCTTTTCAGTAAGTGTTATAATTACAATTTCATATTTCATAATTTTATTAAATTATTTTTGCATTTATTATGTTAAAAACAAATTTATATTTATATACTCAGGTCATCCAGGCACTTATTATTTTCACAAAAAATCATATTATCATCAGTTGGTAACAAAAACTTTTTATACAATTTGAATTTTCCAAAGTGCTTTTTTAATAAAATTTGCTATCCAGTTTTCAGCAAACTTTGACTTGCCTTGCTCTAAGTTTATATCAAAAATCATTTCGCCTATATACCCGTTGCATTGCTGCTCGCAAAATATATTTACGAACGGCAAAAGCAAAGAGAAACAACGTTTTACAAATAGATTTCCATTTTTCATCTGAGCAAATCGTTTTGCATGGCACAATTTTGTGCGCTTTGTTCCAGGCTCGGCATCGGGGGCAGCCATAGAAATATTGTTTTTGGAGCTCAGTACAGTATGGCAGACGAACACACCCACCTACATCTACACCTACACGCAGTTTATGCGACTCATCAACATGGAAACTTTTTTGATTGACCAAAAGTACGGCGTCAGTGTTATATAGTGCAGCTCTGCCAGAGGTCGTCTGAGAGCTCTTTTGACAAATGCGGCTCATGTTGTTTGGCCTCTGGCATATTAATGTTAAAACACGGCTTGCTCCGCCACAGGTTGCTGTCTAAATGCAAAACTTTCTCCTCATTCTCTACCGCACTCCATAATGTGATTGCTCAGATTTTGGCATTTTACGCTTTTCGTTTAGATTTTTATTTTTCATACTCTCTGCTCATAAAATAGAGAGAGTATAATTTGGCAGAGCTGAGCCTAGATCACGTTGATTGTAAAGTAAATATCATGTTAAGTTCTTAAGCCAAATGCTGTGAATTCATGTATAGAAAATGAAGGAGAAACCCTTTCTTTTCCAGATTAGAGATATACATGAAATTTACCAAGCAGTGAGTCAAAAATTGGTAGATTAGCATATAAAAAATTTAGCCTATATACATATATATATATATATTTAAATATACTCTTTAATGCATATATATATATATTCCCATTTATATATTTTGTTTGCACCATGCCAGGGTATCTGTTAGTCATGTAGTTCCATTTAAAGCACTTCTTCAGCTCCGTTTGCGCAATGGGCACATAAAACTCAATTGGGTCGTTAAATGTAAAAATTGTGATAAATAATCAAATTACACGCATTTGATGTTCGCCAAGATTTGACGCTTTGAATTTTTATGCCGCAGATTTTCGGCTTTCCATTTCAGGCCTCGCTGACGAGGCGCATTATTTATAGCCAGCCGTCGATTTTGGTTAAAGCGATTATTGGGCCAGTTTGGTATTGGTTAATAATGCTCGAGTGATTGGCCTGCGTCTTGACCTATAAAGTGTATTAAGTTTTCAATTAGCACGCCTATTCCACTTGTGACAGGCGTCGGTCGAGTACTTTGCTTATGCGTCTCGAATTTCCCATTAAAACTAACTAATTTCATGCTAAATACCAAAGGCTAGCGAATTTTCTCTTGCCAATCAATTTCGCTGTGCGAATTTCTTTTGTGCGTAACAGGTAAGTTTAAAGCCAGCACCACATGCCTCAGTGTGCGTGCGCGTGTGGCTGTCTATGTGTGTGTTGGTGCTTGTTCTAGTTGCTTGTCACTTAAACAGATTAAGCAGTGGTGCCGTCAGGGGCATGTCGTGCCGTCGGCTGTTGATGTCGTTATGTATTTGACTGCCAGAGTTGTTTGTGCGTAGCAATTAAACAGCGACAATCGCCCCGTTGGCAGCAAACCGCTTTCAGTGGCACATTGTTTAGCTGGCGACAGGTCAAACAAACGGCTGCCAAAGGACAACAGGATCCAGCGATAACCCAGTTTGTCTGGTCTGCCACTAAAAGGTCTTCCAGCAATTAACAGGTAAACGGCTATGAGAATCATGATTTTACTATACGATAATGTTGTATTAGTATTTTAATTAGCCGTAAGGATATCAGCACAACAAATGGCCAGTCGAGTACAGGCCTTTGATGTGGTCTTGACATTTAGCTCTGACACAGACCGGCTGACATCCAGCATTCTCTCGCAGTGCGTCAGCGCTAAAAGCACACAGCTCGGGGCTAAGAGTTAGCATTCACGTTGGCATCGACAACGGCAACGGCATCGACAACGGCAACGGCAACGGCAGCGGCAGCGGCATCAAAATCAAAGTCAACGGGCCATTGGTGACACTGTCATGGGGCATGTGAAGGCGATATTTGATACGCGAGGCGTCAAAGCGCTGACAGCTTGCACATTTTTTTTCATAACTCGCTGAGCGTTAGTGGCAGTTGCCAACGGCCGTGGCAAAGTGCCGTCCTATCACATGCTGCTGTGGTTGTTGTTAGTATTGATGCTGTTGTTGCTGTACTAACAGCTTACAGCAAGCACTTGACTGCCTGTCTATTTTGTCGTCAACATTTGGCGCTTTTAGAAGCCCGATCAAAGGTGAGAAATTCATTTGGTTCGCTTGGCTTGCTTCTGTTTGTGCTCAGCACTTATATATTTAAATATACATATACGAAAACTTAATAACTAAGTGAATGTCTAATTGATTGTGATGAAGCGCGCGTGTCTGCTTCATTTTACTTATAGATCGCCGCAGCGTGCCTCGCAGCTGTCCCGCGTGCAGAATCGATTGCGATTGCCGTTGCAGCCTTTGTAGGTGAAGGGCCGGCAGGCGCCCTTGTCATGATACCAACGGGTAAGGGCCTTCGTCTGGTCCTTACTGTTGCAGTAGTTGCCCTCGTTGCGGCCCACATAGCAGTTAACATTGTCTGTAAATGGGAAAGGGAAACGTGCTGCTTAATTGAGCAAACTAATTGGATAATCGATTTATATACATATTAAAAGTATCCATATTTTCTTTGCTTCAATTAGTTCCAACTCTCTGCCCCCGCCTCATTTGCTGCTATTCAATTTGGTTACTCTACGAACGAGCACATTACGCATACAATTTTGACAAAATGTCTCATAAATTCAGCTGGCAAAAAGCGAAAATAGTCTCTAAAGAAAATGGCAAATGTGACTGACAACAGTTTTGGCAGTGGTTTGTCAAGCGAATGGCTGCAATTGGCCAAAACTATTTCTTTTACAATGGCATTGGAAGATAGACGGAAGAGGTAGAAAATCTATATAGTATCTATAGAAATCAGCTTAATGTAATTATAAAAAAGAGAGGGAATGGTACTTAGATCTTATTTGCTTTAAGACCATTTGGAAATTGTATATAAATAATTGTAAAATTCTAAAATACAGAAAGAAATGAAAATATAGAAATATTAATCGACTAACAATTATACTAAAAAATACTATATCTTTCCTTAATTTCATTATTTTCTGCACAAAATCGAATTCATTAAAAGTTGCATTTCAAAGTCAAAGAAATTTGTTGGCCTATTGAGTTTATTTTGTGACATTAATGTAGTATTTTGTAATAAATAAATCGCTTTGGTCCACTCACTTAGCTCTTTGCATGCGCCGCCTCCAGATCCGGCTGCCCCGATTCCAACGGTCTGAGTCAACAGAATGACAGATATAAGGCAGACAAGTGCCATAGAAACGAAATTCAAATTGATTTTCAAATTCATGTTTTAGCTTCTATTTTCTCTTTCGCTCTTCACGCCGCGCGAGACTCAGCGAATACAGCAAACAGCAGCGAAATGCAATTGAATTAGGAACGGCGAGTGAAATGTCTGTGGCTTTGCTGTGGACTCGGTGGCTGCTCCAATAGTTTCGTTGTTTATTTTAAGTAATTTGCGCTACTTTGACAAAAACGCGACGTGGTCCAACGAACCGAGCGAACTGAACGCTGCCCGGGGCATACTTTTAGTTTATATACGAAATGCCGGAAATTGTGGCTAAAGATTTTTCCCGAAGTACAGAGCACGAGCATGAGGCTGTTCCCATTCTCTGAATACTTTTTTGTTTTTCAAAATTTTGTTCTTTTATTTTTATTTTTATTTTTTGTTTGTCGCCGCTTCGCAAATTCGAAAATACTTTGAATAATTGTCCAACCGAGCAGGAATTCATCCATACAGACCCTCATCCATTTATCCATCCATCCATCTGTCTATCTATCCATCGGTTTGTACCATCGTCCAACGTCCAACGATTTATGTCCATCAAAGCTAAGTAGGGGCAGCTATTTTCGGTCGAGGAATGTATTTTGCGGGGTCCGGCAATTGCACTTAGCGTTATCGCCAGGCGTTTACTTTGCGCTCGTTTGCATAATTTCCAACTTATTGAATATATTCCACATAATTAATTTTAATTATTTGTGCTCTCTTTTTCTCCAGCATTTGAAATAATTTGCAAAAGGGAAAGGCAAAAGGGTCGACCCTGGACCCAGTCAAGGGTTTGCTTCCATTGTCTCTAATTACAATTGGGCGGCATTTGTTTTAGATTTTTCAATGTCACACCCAAAGCACAAAGTTCCCATTTGACAAGTGGCTGGACTTTAAAATAAAGTCAAGAGGCAAGCTCGAAAATCAATCTTCATTTTGAATTCAATTTGCTTATTCGTATCGGTGCAGGGTCAGGGGAATACAAAATCATTTATATATACAGTATTCACACTGCTGATGACGCATTGCTGCAAAATATTGAGTTGGAGTAATTGGTCCAACATGTCGTATGATTAATTGGCTTGCAATGCATAAGAAGCGTGCTAATGGAAAATGTGCCGTGGGCAAGGACAACATTAATGATGATGTCACCCGATGCTGTGGCACACAGTCTACATGAGTCAGCCAGCCAGCAGCGAGCAGCCAGCAGCCAGCGCTGTGAGCATTGCCCACATGCTGAGCGTTATGCTGACAGTCATCGGACCAAATGTGAACTGACTTTTTAATTGGACGCTCCGCTTTCAACGGATTTCGCATTGGATATCTCAACTGTAGCTGAGAAATCATCAAAATTGCAACAAGCGCAAGTAAGAGGAAACAACGACCTCCAAAACGGAAGTCTTAACATCCCAGGTATACAAAGTCAGTCAACTGGAAGAGCTTTCAAGTTGCCAACCTGTCAAAGCTGGCCGCGGCGAGCGGGTCGCAAGAGTTTTCAGCGCGTTGCCCGTGATTAGTTAGTCAAAGGACGAAACGGTGGCGTATACGTGATGTATCAGCGACAGTAAATCAATACGTACTTAAATGCGGCTTACACTCAAACGATATGATTTAGCGGAAAACAGAACCAAAAAAACATATAAAAAAAAAACAAAGTAAACAAGCACAACGAAAATTTTGAGAGAAGAGCCTCTTGACTGTGGTATACTCTGTTTAGGCCAGCACAAACTATGTGTGTTTGATATTATTTCTTTGAGCTTTTTGCTCGGCAAGTGTAACTGGTAAATATTTAAAAGTAATGAATTTTTTCAATGCAATTTGAAAATATATTTTTAGGCACGCCATGCAGACAACCCTCGCGCACTCCGGCAACAGGGTATATGAAAAGTATATAAAAAAAAACAAGGCAACATAAAAGCGTCCGTTGACTTCAGCATTTTCTATAGTCCACCACGTAATGTAATGCCGTAATTTGTGATTTTCCACTTGTTTTGACAATTTGGTGATTTTCTGATTTTTCGTATTTAATTTTGACGGACTTCTAAGCGCAGTGGACCAAAAGTTATTTAATGGTTGCACTTGAACGTGCCGCAAACTGATGCCAGTTCAAAGCTGTCACCGACCACCGCTCGACTGCCCTGACGGCTGACGACACTCGCAATATTGAGCCATTAAGAAATGGGCTTAAAACTGGAACAACATTTAGCTCTTATTCATTAAGCGAATACTACAAATTCTGGCAAATTCCTTTTTGCCGTAAATTCTACCTTAAATTCTTTTGTATTTCGTTTCCTCTTTGGCTATATTTTATTATTTGTGTTCGGCTCCGTTTTACTTGGCGAATCCGTTTGTCTTTAAGTCGCTTTCAGTTGGCCGCAAATTGAGGAAATGAGACATTTGAATGATTCACTTCCGGCCTTTACTCAGCGAGTCGTCATTTCTATGGAGACAAAAACGAGTTGTTTTTGCTCCCAAGCTTAAGTCGTTTCACAAAATAAAAAATTTAAGTTCCAAGGATTAGGTCTGTTGCTGTGGGCGGGCTCTTATGTTTAACAAAATAATGTAAGTCGGAATTAAGTGCTTCATTCGGAGCTCAGGGACCAGCTCATGCAGTGCTGGACAATTTCTTTGCGAACCCATTGAGATTGCAACTGCTTAATATTGATTTCAATGAGTTGGAACAGCTAAATGGCAGGCAGTTTCTTACAGCACATTGGCATAGTGACAATGAAATCTGTCGACATTGGCGAACAACAATCGGGCGCTGAATTAGTTGAAATTGAGGCGGGCAGCAGGTTTGTGGCTCTGTCTTCGTTGTGTTTAAGTAAAAATTTTACAATTTGCAATAAAAATTCCAGTTTTGCTTTTCGGAATTCAGTTTATGGTCGCCTCTTGCGACAGGCTAAGCGCTCGGAGCTCGGGTGTGTCCTTGCGCTGCACTGAAAGATCCAGCGGCTACCCGCTCGAAGCTCTCTGCCAGAAAATTATTATGCGTCCTGGAGACCGCGTGCCGTGCGGGCTGTGGGTAACGCTGCGGCATGGGTGTGGGACCAGCAACAATTTAATAACAAAACATATTTCACTTGCATGCCAAAGAAGCTGTAGAGGAATGCGCTGTGAACAAAATCGAATGTGCTTAACTTTCCCAACCATGTAGCAGAGTGTACACCACTGCTAGTCAACACAACAACACAACATACTATTTTAAAGCTTTGACATTTACCAAAAGCAAAGGCTGGCCCAATGCGAGTTATGTGTGTGCTGAGCGCTAAGGACAGCCAGCGCGATGTTGATTTCACTCATTTCCGACTCAAATGGATTTTGATTGTCTGCCCGGGCCTGGTCTCAGTCTGGCTCCGTTCAGGCCCGTGATGGCTGGAACGTGTCTGCCATTTGTCTGCACACTCGTTTGGCAGCCGCTACCAAATGACTTTCTTTTTCTTGGCCCTTTACTGTTGGCCGTTGGCTGTTGGCTGTTGGCTGTTGGCTGTTGGCTGTTGCTTCTGGGGCCATTAGGTTTTATTGTAATGATTTCTATTACCGCACAGCTACTGCTGCTGTTGTTGTCGTTGTTGTTGTAGTTGTTTTTGCTGCAACTTGCAGTTGGCAGTTGGCAGTAGTTGGCAGCTTACGTGGCCATCGCGCTTAATGAGTAGTTATTTCCGCTTATATATCTTGATAATGCCAAGTCGTGCGAACATCGCCTTTTGTGGTAATCGGCTCTGTTCCGAGACACGTTCCCATATTAATTGCTCTTTATACTCGCATTCGTGTAAATTCATTAGCATGAATGCTTTCTAATTGAATTTATGCATAATTTATTTGCTATGCTATACAAAATTTGGATTTATTTATGTACAGCACGCTTATATATATATATATATATATATATATTTTTTTTTTTTTTTTTTCCTTTTTCATTTCGCATTTCGAATTTATGAATTTCATTTTGTGGCTGTCAAAACAGAGATAATAAAATAAGCCCGAGTTTGTGAAAAATGCACACAAAAATTATGTTTTTTTATTTCTTTATTCTCCTCTTTCCAAATTAAATACATAATTACATTTAATGTGCTTTGTTTATTGCTTAAATAGGACTGCCCGTTAGCATGGAAATCTCATTTAATCTGTGAAATTGTATTTTTTACTATTTGCTGCAGTTCTAGTCCTATTAAGCGATTACAAATTTATTATAACTTTACTAGTTGAAGCAGCTGTTCAGCAAAATCAGTAAAATCAATTTGCAATTCGCACTCAACTTTTACGTGGTTTCGCAAAATACTTTCACAACAATTGCAATTTGAGAGCGCTTGCTTGATTTGGCTTGGTTCGTACACATGCGAATGATTATCAATTTGCGAGATTCCGATTGTAGTGGAAAATCGGTTGTCGATTGTCTGATTTGCAAGCGAAAAAAGAGTGAACCACAGTGCACTGCAGTGGAACACAAATTAAGAAATCACATTTACTAAGAATCTTTCAATCAAATTTGTTTTTTCAAGATATTTTATTTACTTTTTTTTTGCATGTATATATATATATATATTCCACGGGCTCAGGCCCGTCCACTCCAGCTTATTTTCATTTTGCATAACTTAAATTTTGTTGCTGATATTTGCATTGCAAATAATATTTGGAAATCCTAAAAGTATGCTATAAATAAATTTAAATACTTGGTATTGAATTGGGTCGTCCAAAAAAAATATGTATAAAATAATTAAGTCAAGTAGTCCATATTATTCATATTAAGCTTTTAATACAATCGTTGCATAACTTTAGCGTTTCATATACGCATTCATATTATTTAAATAATGAGTTTTTGTAATGACCCCGATGTGGATTGAATATTCTGGTATGCATATGCCTGAAGAGCATTCAGCACTCAATACTCACTCAATAGTTTGCTGATGATATGGATATGATATGATGATGTAGGATACACTATAAAAAGATGTGGAGTTAAACCAATGAATATATGACAGTGAGTAGTCACAGCTACTCTCTCTCAATTTAAGCCCAATTTCCGGCTATGCCAACCACTGTGCAGCACTCCGTATGCTCTAAAGCAAATTGAGAGTGCAAACAAACACATGGAAATTGAAGTCGGTTGCCAAAGATATTGGTCGTTTCCCTGAGCGCCGGTCTGTGGAGCACAGCGAACATGTGTTTGCTCGCAATGATTAATGTGGCCAAAATGTATTGATGTTTGCTCATTGATAAGATGGCTGAATTTAAATTAAACTATCGTCTACTGCACTTGCTCACAACTCCAGCCCTTTGGCAGTTGACCAAGTTTGTAGCAAACGGTTTAAAGAGTTTCTGAAGTTTAAAAATAAGAGAATAAAATCAAAGCACGACTAGAAAATGCCCTGCAGTTAGCTTAAGCATCTACATACATGCCAAACGATACCTGATGTTGGCTTTCAATTCAGACAAAAGTATGCATTTCATATATTTTTGTGAAATATATTGAATTTTTGCAGAGCCTTTCATGTGGAAGGAGAGCCAAGCGAAAGTTAAGAAAGTTATGCAAATTTACATGCAACAAAGTTGTGAGCTTGTTTGCCTGCAAGTGATTTATATGGCCAAGACCGCGAACCCGGCAACATTCATTTTACATTCGCCGTCAGTTAGTTATAAATAATGCGATGAACGAAACGAAAGCAGCAATTTCGAAAATAATGCAAATGAAGTCCGGCTTTAAAGTTGCGCGTACGCTCATTGGAACGCAGCCTATTTAAATTCAAATATTAAATAAACGTTTGCATTTGACAGAGAACCGCAAAGGAACTTGCCATCCCGATGTCTGCCATAGTCACGACCAGCTGCGCAAAATGCTGGCTTTTATCGAATTTGGCGTAAAAGCGTTCAACAAATGGCTAAAAACTGTCAAACTGGCGCGAACGTGCTTACACTTGACAAAAACAAGACCCAAACACTTTAAGCGGAAGAAACTTTTGTGTAAGCGAATCTTATTATTGTTATTTTCAAAATTATAGCTACATTATATAGCTTTTTAATATAAATATATACATACTATCTAAGTAATGTCAGAAAGTATGCTGACATCAGTACAATCTCAACCCCCTTTTTTTTAGCTGTGTAGTAAGTGTTTCGTAGCTAGTTTGAATTGCCAGCAGCAACAATGCAAATTTACAAAACTTGTTAATTTTTGATAAGATGTATAAGTAGCGTTAACTTCAACAAAAGTGCATGCAGCTAACAATGGCGTTTGTTCCCCATGGATGTTAATTTTCAAAGTAGTTTTTATGCTTTCGCTTTGTTTTGCACTTTCTGCGAGCGTATATATATATATATATATATATTTAAATATATATATATCTATATATACGATTTAACCGGTCTAATATCGAGCATCGTTATTTAATATAACAGATATGTGATGCTGTTACGCTTGCGTGGTCAGGATAATTAATATTCCTTTGAGGGCTGCTGTATGTTTGACTTTGATGTGCATAATTAATATTGCTTGCAACTGCAACTGGCTTGTGGCTAAGCTAAGCGGTTGCTCAAATTGCACATTGAATGTCATTAATATTCAATTGTTTCCTTTGCAGCTTGCGCACACACATGTGAGGCTCGCCCGCTTTAATATCGAAAATCGTTGCCTACTTTTGAGCGCTGCGTTAGCGGCAAGTGCTGCACATGGCTTAAACTTGGGTAAAGCTCAATGATATTGTTTACGCATAGTTTGGTTATTAATGTGACGCCAATCCACTTCAGTTAACACAAAAATCAATTTCCCCTGCAATCAATGACTGACTTCTGTTGGCTTCCCTGCTGCAACGGCTGCAACTGCTGCTTGCGCTTTTCATAACTTGAGAATCGTAAATGTCTTTATTTGCATGTGCATCAATGTACACATTTGAATGTGTGCGACTGTCTGGCAGTCTCTGTGCATGTTTGAAAAACGAGGAAAATACTCATTTCACATGCGCTGCAATTTTCTCGCCCACTTCAATTATGTAAATTGTGTGTATGTCGAAAGCGATTCACACTGCTTGCCAGCTCTGTGTCCACAAACTCTGTCTGACTGTGTGTGTGTGTGTGTGTGCGTGTGCGCTGTCTGCTATTGTGTGAGCTATCATATTATGCAAGCCGATAGGCTACGCGACGTTCCGTTCGTTTCGTTCCTCAACGTTACTTCTAAAGAAATCCACATGTTCCCGCATTTCCAATCGGCATGTGCATCAGCATCACCATCAGCAACAGCAACAGCAAAGGCAACGGGATTAATGTTGTGCATGCAATTAACATGGCTGGCACGACACGGCATCGCCGTCGACGGTTGTACTGTGTGCCAAACAATTCGACAATTGGGAAAACCAGTGAAAGCAACAACTCGTCCAAAAAGTTGCACAACCAAAGGGACGAACTCATTATAATTTTCTTCATCAGAATTTTCGCTTGCCATTCATTCCAGTCGTTCCGTTCATTAAAAGCACTGAAGTCTACACCTCATGTCCTCCTTCGGTAATTTAATTTATGTGAGCTGGCTCAGCTCCAACCAGTTGCTATAGTCGGCAACCTTTCTTCAGACTCTGAAAGTTTCGCCAGTGACATTCATGACTTAGCCAGGACTTATTGGGGCTGTTTGCTTCGCTCCTTAGCTATATATTAATTACTAATATGAAAGTTTTTTGGGGCTGGCATTTGGCCTGTTGGCTAAGAGCGTAGGGGTACTAGCAAGTGTTTTAAACTTGGCCCAGAAGTGTTAATTCAATCAATGTGCGCAAATACTGCAAATCGAATAGAGTCGAGCGCATGGGCAGCAGACGGAATTCCATTATAGCTGTTGCCAAAATCGAAATTAATTTAACTTTAATTGGCCCTTTGTCTGAAGATGTGGCTGTATTTGCTTTGAGTTTTGCGAGCCGTCTTAATTGACTGCCACAATCGGGCCAGACTGGACCGCACACTGTGGAAGACAACTTGAGTGGATTTTGGAGCTTAGTCTTGTGGCTATTTGTTTACAGTCTGGCAGAAGGGTCCTTCTGAAAAGCCAAATTGCACTTAAGTAGGTCAGGCATTGAGGCTTAAATGCACACAAATACCAGCTGCATGGCTTGTTGCTTTTCAACACTGCCGCTTCAGCCAACCGGTGGTCGGAGGGCGGCAGGTTAGGGCAGCGAGTTAGCCAGATCCTAGAACTAACTTCCAGTTGGCCGTAAAAACTAAATGTGTGCTAAATTTTTCAAGCTTCAGTTCAGCGCACGTAAAGCTGAAATGTAGCATTAAAAAGTTTGCAACCAAAGAAAAAATAAGGAAGCGATTCAATTTAATTAGAGAAGATTTTTGGCAACTAAAACTCACTTGAGCTGCGTTTTTATGTGCCACTTTTATGGTGCAAGTTTCATGTTCGGCATTTTAAATTGAAATGCGCTCCAGCGTCAAATCCCGCCAACTCATGCAGGCACCGGCATCTGGTATTGCTGTCGATACCCATTGAAATTCAAGAGAAACGTACTACAACAAAAGCGCATCAAAGCAAAAACTTTGCAGCCATCGAGCGAACATATTGAATGGAAAACAGGTGAGGCCAAGTAAATTTGATGGATCATCAGACGCCAAAATAAAAAACCAACTAAAAGCAAAATCCCTCATTTTCGTGGCTTATTCGAAAAAGGTCACTGCCGCCCAGACCCGCCCAGACTGAAGCTATATTTCATATTTTATAAACTGGCAGCTAACATTTCCCATTGATTTGATAAGCTTGGCATGATTTTTGTTTTGCCAGCTCATTATTCGTCTTTCAATTTCGTGCGTTGCCGTTTTCAACTTTCATTTTGTGCCTTGCCATGCCCCACAACGTAACAGCTCAAAGTACCTTTTACCTGCTGGATTTGGAGCTCAGCGTTCTGTTTTCTAGGCTGATAATCTTGCAGAGTCCTTTCATTCTGATGACAAATATGTGACGTGGTCGAATCGTCAAAGATGCAGAAATCAGTTCTTCTAGAATTCCTTTGATACACATTGGATATCTACTTTTGACTTGATTGAATTTTAAGACTGGTTTCGTCAGCCAAATGCAGTAATAAAAAGTTAGTTTTAATATTTTAGTTTCTTAAGATTTCTACCTATGCTAAAATTTAGATAACGTTAGTTGACCTTAAAGTGGTTTCATTCAGATAACACATATATATAAGTATACATATATTTGTTAGTGTATTAAATCTTCGTCATTTGGTTTGGTTGTCCTTTTGTGGATGGGCTGCTATTTTGAATACCAATGCCGTGAAAAGTTGGTGGCGTTTCCATTATGAAGACGCAATAAAAAAGTTGCTTTATGCGGCGTCTACGTGTGCTACTCACAGTCTCTTTCTCTCACTCGCAGTCAACATAGCCGTGTCTCTCTGTATACGTGCGCTAAGTGCACCTTGTTGCGGCTGCTAAAATGTAGATTTACCTAAACCTTTCACCTGGCTGCTGGCTGGTAGCTGCTAGCTGCTACCTGGTTGACTGCTACTGGCTGGTTACTTGATATTTGCGTTTGGGTCTCGGATGTTATTCTGACATTGGCAGCAGGCAGCAGGCAGCAGCTCGTAAAAGGCTCTCACTCTCGTGTGAAATGCAAATGTAACGCCTGCATAGCAATGAAGTTGTGGCCCATCATTTATTGGCAGCCATACACACACAAAGAGAGAGACGTACTATATATGCATTGTATTTGGATTTCAAACAATGGATATTGTGTACAAATTGCAAGGGCCGTTGCCGACGGCAGCTGCTTAAAGCCGGCCACCGCAAACGCCCACCAGGTTAAAGCCGCAGACATGATGCCAAACCGAATGTTACGCTTAGGTGTAATTTTTGCATTTAGTCTTTAATTTGTGCCCGAACAGTAGGAACTTCTGCGAAGCTTTGGCATGTTCTTTGGGCTGTTGGCGTCTTAAATTTTTATTGCAAGAAAAGCGGAATCCTTGGTAATTGCTCTCAGGGCGCATATAAAAAGATGTGTAGCCAAGTAAGCAGAAGAAGCTCCCTGGTACCTAGTACCTACACGGCTCGGCACGCAAACTATTACAAGATTGTCTAATGCGCCTTCGCACACATACGGGCAGGCCATATACATTTTTTCTTTTTTTTTTCTGCTTTTGAAGAGCCTCTTGATAGCTCGTTGCGCAGTCACCTGCCACGAACGTCGCCTCTGAGCCGGAGCTAACAGTAATCTGTGCGACAGCAGCTGTGCGCTTTGTGCCGTGTGCCGTGTGCTGTAGCAGGTGTTAACTGGTGGCCAGTCTAGCTGTACTCAAACATTTGTTTACTTACCAGTTGCCAGGCAGTTCAACTGTCTGAATTAAGCGTCTTTACTGCCCTGGCCAAGTTGGCGGCAACTTCTGGCCTAATTGCTAACGAATTTGAGAGCGGCATTCAATAAAGTGCGAGTGCTCTGCCTCTTGCTCTTAAACTTCAACGACCAGTTCATAATTCAGGCAGCAACTTTTGGCTACAATTGTGAATTGACAAGCTTATTAATCGCCTAATCGGCTTGCAAAGTTTCATGTAAATCGGCTGAATTAAGACATGCCTCTGGGGCATGAGGCCCACGCGGCCCGGCCAGGGACTTGCCGGGGGCAACAAACTTTTCGCTTTCGCTGACTGCCAAAAACTTTTCGATAATTGCGCTCGAATGGCCCTTGACTAAAAGGGTTGCTCCACCAGTTACGAGCCAGCATTTGCTTGAACTTGGAACTTGAAACAATCCGTCGTTTGCCTTTGTGGCTGGCAACTGTGCCAAATTGTTTTGTTTCTCGGGCTTAGCTTTAATGAAGGGCCAAGGAAAAAAAATAGGAAAGTACCAAAAAAAGGGCTAATGACTAAAGCACATCGTTGTGCTGTTGTTGTTGGACTGGCTTAGTACGCTGGCTGGCCAACTATGCTGATCTGGGCTCTGCTCTAAGCCAGTTAACTTCGAGCCAGCACATCTATCGCCCTCTAATCACAGCGTTCGTTTGCATTTCACAATCCCATAAATAGGAATAAAGCGAAACTCAATGCTGCTGGCAGCTGCTTCATTCCAATCAGCTCAACTCAACAGCAGTTGCACTCTGGACCAGGGCAATCTGGTGGGAATTAATTTCGGTGCTTGTTTTTCTGTTTACCAAGTCGAATATTATTTTGGCGTTAGCTAAGCCAGCTCCGGGCCGGGTGGCATTGCCTCGTTATAGGTGGCCAGCACAGCTTTCCGTTTAGTTTTGAGCTTAAACTTCACTTTTTATGGTCCACAGCCAGCTAAGTACAGCAAGGACTAGGAAGACCACAGTCAGTAAATAGATAACATTAGTGACTACATACACAAGTTTTCTTCTTTCGTTTGTTCGGGACCATTGCAAGTTTATCAAGCTGGCGCACGAGTTGAGCTCCGCCCGGACAATCCGGCTGCCGGCAACCAAAGCCGTTGCCATAGTCGCAGCGTCCAAATTATTTGCCCAGATTATGGCGCGTGGCATCTATAATTTGGCATATCTTTACGAGCGTCTTTGCATCTGTTTCAACACCAAGCCGCGTATTATGAAACACAATTCAATTGTCTACTTGTTGCGCTCGGCTTGCTCATCAGCCTGAGTCGTATCCAATCAAAGCGCAATGGAAATTCTGCCTGCAATGCCAATTTAGTTATTTATTGTTTCGCCCTGCCCAATATATTTCCAATTCCAAGTTTTAAGTCCCAAAAGCAAAAAAACAAATCTAAAAACAAGAACAAAAAAAGAAGAAAGCAAGAAAATCAAAATAAAATATGCGAATTCTCTGCTTTCACAAAAATGTGCCCAGTCCAAAAAGTTCGTCCCACTTTCTGGGCAACTTCTGATGTTGCTCTTTTGCTGGCACTTTTGCTTTTGCTGTCCGATGCTCACCTGAAACATTTTTGGGTAAACTTTTCGACAGTTTGTTATGTAAACTTTGTTGGCTCAAGGGCTGTTTTGGCCAGCTGTGAACCTGGCTGCGACTCATGCCCATCCTTCAGTCGCTTTCACTTGCTATTATTTGCTAAAAAAGAGCATATTGTTTCTTTAGAAGTCATTTTATTTCCTTGCCTACGGCTCCTCTTGTAACTCGTTCATATTAATAGTTTCTTTTCTCTATCCTCTTTCGGAGAGTACAATACCCTCTCGATTGCTTTGATACGAATGGATACCGGGCAACTTAAAACTGAAACGATTTCCTGTAATCCTTAATGATCTTATAAGAGTATTAAATATAAATCGGCTGAGCGTAGGTTCAAACAGACCCAGCGGCATAAACATTTCCGCTAATCAACTCGACTACGAGGTTCACTGTTTGCATTAGCGATTATGGAAATGTGTGCGTGGAAAGCCACATTATGCTAATATGCTAATAAGCCTAGACGATGAATTTAATAAACATATAAGCAGCATACCGTTGCACACACACACACGATTACTGTTACTGTGAATGTGTGAACAAATATTTGCTAGGCCACAAAATCATTGCGCAAATATGCAAACTATGCGCGACAATGAAACATTTTGCAAAACAGTTGCAAAAGTTTATGTATATCCATTTGCACGGCACAACGCGTCGCAAATAAACAGCCAAATGCAAATAAAAACGGGAGAAAACAAACAAGAGAGAGAGAGAGAGAGAGAGTGAGACAGAGAGAGAGCGAGAGAGAGAACCTGCCAGTAAGTATAAGAGGCTTAGCGACCTTTACATGCCCTTCAACTTATCATGTAAAAATAATGCAACTAAACAGATTCTAAAAATATTCCATTTACTTTACCACATTTTTAAAATTTTTATTCTAAAGCAACTTAAAAAAATTTAATAAATAAAAGGGAAAATAATACTAAAAGAGTTGGTTAGACCCATCTGATTCTTTTTCGGCAAGCCAAAGACAAACTTTTCTGCATGAATTATTTAATGCTAAGTGAATTTAAATATTAAGTGTATGTATATATATACATATATTTATATATATATATATATATATATATATATATATAAATATATATATATATATTTTTTTTTAAAACAATTTTAAAATTATAAATTTCAATAATTAAGCTGAGATGTGGAGCTAAAGAAAGTGAAGCTTGGAACTTTTCAAAGATTATATATTATATAAATAATATAATAGTTAAGTAAAGTTAATTACAAATCAAACAGTAACAGTTTTTCCTAAGTTTTTACCCCCATAAACTATGCGTTACAAGTTTGATGAAAACCCTTTAGAGCCCAACGGAAGGCTGTACACGCGATTTGCTGCATTATGGTTATGGGCCCAATATGCTGCCTCCATTCTGGTTTATGTTTATTTAAATTTATTTTTGTGCGGCGGCAAAAGTTGCAACAGCTAAAATCAACAGTAGTTACAACAGTTTTTTGTTGCACGACCACAATTGTTGCAACAGTGCAAAGTGACAGAAAACTAAGAGCAGCAGCAGCAGCAACATCAACAACAACTGACAAACGTTTAAAGTTTTTGCATTTCACTTTTTTTAGCCACTCGACATTTATGGTGAAGAGCTGTAGAGCACCGTCGTGTGGTTGATGGCGCATAACATTTCCATTTCAAAAATAATATGTTAGCATTTAGTGGGGCAGCTCTTTATTGCGAGATTTGGCAACAGTTGCTGAGATGGTTCGACGTGTGGGACGGGGGAGGGACACAGCCAAAACTCAATTTTGACTGAGATAAATCAGTGCCCTGCGGCCATTGTGGGTGAACCGAGCGAGAGAGGGAAAGTTGAAGAGAGATTGCCAGATTGATTAAAGATGGAATGTGTGCCGTGGGCGAATTTAAATAAATAATTTAGCATGTGTTGGCTTTTAATTAAAGGGCATCTTGTGACTAACCAAAGCCGTTAGTCAAGAAGTCGCTTCATTGCACAGTTTTGGGCAAACTTAAGTGTGATTAATGCGGAGCAGGGTGTTAGATTAATACCTGGCACGCCCATGCACACAGATTTGCGTCTGTGTGAGGGTTTTTGGCAATCAAAAGTCTCTAGTCCTTTGGTGGCTAGCAAAAAGGGGTTTCAATTTGATTTAATGATGCCAGAACAAATTCAACGCGTTAGCGACACCGAGGTGGGACACAAAAGTCAATTCCATCAAGTTTCGGATGCTGCATTGAATATCAACTAGTTCGGACCTTGCCAGCGACAGCAATGCCACTGGGACGCAGCCCACTTAAACTTTTGCGGCGTCGACTACTGCGACGGATGCTGCGTCTCACAGACGCCAATGGCAAGGTTTTCATGTCAGCGTAAATTTCCGTTTCAGTGCCACAAGTTGCCTTTACACACGCACACACACACATTTAGATTATACATGTGTGTGTGTGTGTTTTGTCCTGCAGGTGGTAGACTGTCAATGACTTCATGCATAATAATGAGCTTGAATGTCCTGGCCTACCCTGCCCAGACGCATGTGGGCGCCTGGGGGCAGCAAATCCTTTCGTCCACATTCGTATGCCATTTAAGTTTGGATTTATTGTACGACATTGCTTGTTGAACATATAGACAAGAGTTAAATGTAGCCAAAGGCAGGCCTCGCTTGACCTCGGTTTGATCAAATTATTTGCAATGTTTTCGTAGCATTTTGTGGAAATGTTTTTCTTTCGGGCTAATATTTGCTTTGCAATGCATAACTTTATTATTCGTTAGCCAGCTGCTGCAGTTCTACTGCTCTACGGCTCTTGTGCTCTGCCGATCGAAATAATTCGTTCGACATTGCGTTTTGCTACATTTTGCAATCAATTTCAATTAAATTCCATATGCAATTGTCAGTTATTCACAGGCTTCCCATGCTATCTAATATTCATTTGCGCATTTTGACATATCCATGAATGGTGGCAATTCTCTTATGGAAAACTTGGCTTATTTGATTAGATGCCAAACACATTTTCGATGCGCAATTAAATCTCATAGTCCGGCGAAATAATAAATTCACACAAAGAGAAATAGTAGTTCTAAGTCCAGCAAGAATTAAGCCGAAATATATATATATATATATATTTGTTTTTTGTGTTCTTTGAAATGATTGTTTTTATCTATTTTGTATTTGGTTGATTAAATGCAATTCAATTATGTATATTTCGTTGGGCTGTGTGTTGAAGGAGCCCACGCAAATTGTCTCACAATTGGAATTAATGAACAGTTTAATCAAATTTTCTCCACCGAATCACGTTCATTAATTTTGTACGCAATCATTATGGTGCTCCATCTTCGGAATGTCTTTGCCTTCGCCTTTATGCGCGTCGGTTTACCAAACAAAATACGCACAATCAAGCGAATAGGGCGCAAATTACTTTTCATTACAAGTGTAGAATAATCCGGGACTGACCAGCATGGCAAGTGTCAAGTGCCGGATCCGGCTCAGCTCTGCCATTTAAGCACAACTTCATCATCATTAGTAAGTGGTACTATAATGTTAACAAGCCCAACTGACGGCCACTGCTCGACTAGAACATATCCTGTATGCACGACAAAGCTATCTGAATCATAAGCCAAAATATTTATATAAAAACTGCATTAATCTTTTATATAATTATTGTAGTATTATTATTATATTAATTAGTTTCAGTATTGAAACTCTAACTATTTATATTTGTTGAATAAATGAATTGCTTCCTCAATACTTTTATATCTAAGCTTAAAAATTGACCCAAAATATATTTATAAACTATCTTTAACAAATCTGGGATAAATAGGTTTTCTATTTGGATCACTGTTTATCTTGCCAGTAGATAAACATATAATATAGCTTAAAAAATCGACGATATTTAAATAAGTTTAATTTGCTCTTTTGGATCTTGATGGAGACTTATATATTATTTTTGAGCTGGAAAAATTAAACTAAATTTAAATTTCAACATGTTTTCAATATACACCAGAACTTATTTTTTATGAAAAATTTCAGTATTGATTGATGCTAAGGAAATTTGAAAAAAATAAACTACAAAGTATCCCTAAATAATCAAAATAATCAAAATAATCAAAGCTGTAGAGAGAGAGAGAGAGAGAGAGCTGTAGAGCAACATTTATCAATCATTTATTCATCATAAAATACTTCTTCAATCTAATACTTACGTTGATACCAAAACATTGTACCCTTTTACTAATTTTTACCAAAGTAAAACTAATTAAACGAATATGAGCGATGGATACATGTTTGTGGCTATCTCTGTCTGCTTATGACATACATGGCTACAGCTGCAACATACCCTTTTGTAAGCCAGTTTAATGGGTCCAGGGTATGGAAAGGCTCTCATAATGCTGATTATGGCGCATAAATACAATCAAACGCACGCCAAATATGAAAGCCATCGTATATGGCTGTGGTTGTGCGTGTGTGCCTGACTCCTGCTGCGTAATGAAATCATATTGAGTGTAGATTAAATGGCGGCACGTCGTCATGTTGCCGTATAAAAATCCATTAGATGCGGAAATGTGTGCAGATCTACTATGTGTATATGTTCGAGTGTGCGGGGGTGTATGAGTGTGAGAGTGTGAGAGCAACAGGGCTTGGCAATTATCACAGTAGCAAACGTTCGGCATTCCGACATTAGTTCACCTTTCATGCACCGGGCAGCAAGCACTCAGGCAAGTCCTACAAGTTGATTATACCCTTGACTTCGATATGCGCCCTGGTGCTCGCACTCAAGTAAGTACATACTTTACTTTCATATGCACTTAACCCCAATTTTGTTTAATTCTCTCTCATGTTGAAGAAATCCAAAACGTTGTCGTCCTGCTGCCAACTGCGCTTGTCATTGGCATAATTAGACTGGGGCTGGCAAATGAAAATGAACCCCAAATCAGATTTGGTCTGGTTGCAACATGTCTGAAGCGGCGGCGACGGCGCCGGCGGCATCACAGACTGGTATTCATTGCTGCGGCAACAGACCGGGAAACTTCAGCTATCAAAGGCCGCTTCTGCTCAAAAGATAAGCCTCACATGTGCGAGGGAAAGGTGGGCGGGTTGGCATGGCTGGATGGCTTGAAACTTTGAATCAACTGCACTTGCCTTCCGAGCGGAGATAGTCATTGGGATCTGCTTGTGGTATGCGACTGACTTGTCAAACTTTCAGTGTCTGTGGATTTTGGGTCACTGAGGTGACACGCCCATAACTCATTCATGGCTACGACTGAAAAGTATTTCGGGCGTGCGACAAACAACTATCACAATTTTTGTGAAACTTTTCGTTGCAATAATATATGAATCAACACCGAATAGCAGCATGAAACGCATGTTAAGGCAATGCACAAGTTTCGCAAAGTCCACGCCCACTACTTTCAAGCCCAGACGACATGCTTAACAAAGTTTTCTCCAGCTCTCAATGTGCATGACTTTATTGTCTGATGAAACAGACATTCGAGACGCTGCTTGGTCGATGGCGGCGTTAATGCGGCCCTAATGACATGTTACGTATACGCAGCGTGGGCACCAATAACTCAAAATCCCAAACTCGTAAGCCAATTTTCGTTGATTTAGTTTATCATCAGCATCAGCGTCAGCATCAGCAACAATACAAATGCCAAATGCCTGTGCGTCACTTATTCCCACACGTCTGCCGCAACCGAGCTTGTATCAATTCTCCTGCCCGCAATTCAAGTTGCGGAATCGCACAAGCAATTTGATTTATTGGCACAAATTGCCTTACATTACATTATCGCTTTGAGTTCCACTATACTTAGTAGCAGCCCGTGTATGTTGCTCTGTGCGTTGGCTGATAAGTTGTCAAATGCTTTACCTTAAGGCATTTGTCCCCGCCACCTTCTGTGCTGCTTCGCCCAGGCTCTGCTCTGTTCAGTGCATTTTTCAATTATTTAATGGACAGCTGTCGCTTGAAGAGATTTTGGCTGCACTGCGAACGTTTTGTTAAGAACTTCCAAATGACTTGATTCAATTTCATTTGCATTAAGCTGCTGCTGCTGGACCCCCACCTCAGCAGATCAGATCACAGTGACAAATGGCTGGAGGAATGTTTGAAATAAGTGCGCAAAAAGCATTTGCTTTAAAGAATAAATTCAATTCGAGTCCAGCGACTGATGCTATCTCGCTCTTCGTTTTGCAATTACGCACAGCGCGTGAAACTCAAAACGCCAACAAAGTGGACCCTTTTGGGTGACCCAATCTGACACCGAAATCGGGACAGGTGTCAGCTGGAGATGGGGCGATAGGGACACCGCGGCAGATGCGCTTGATTTAGGTGCGTTCTGTATCCAATCGTGCGCATTTCTTTGCTCCCTTATTGAAATTCAAATTCAAATTCAAATTCTGATTCAGATTCCGGCCAGCGCCTCGTAATTATGTTGTCTATCGCACTCTGTAAATGCAGCCTGACTAATTTTAATTAAAATGCTGCCAAGCTAATGAATTTCAATTACAATTTATTTATTTTTTTTTTAACATTTCAAAGGGTTCCATAATTGCCTTTATCTAAAATAATATTTATATATAGTCAAGTATTATTGAATATTTAAATTTATTTGTTTATTTTAATCAAATATTCATAGTATAACTTATATATTTTGAATATTACTTCAAGTATTAAATAATTACATGAATTTATAATAATACAGATTGTAAAAACAATTGCTCAATGTTAGCTATGTTTTTTTCCCATCTTTCTGGTAGCTTACAGATACTTTGAAGTGATGAGAACTAATTCATTTACATCATTGGGCATCTGCTGAAACAAATTGTAGTCTTAGAGCTTCCTCCAATTACTTCAGGAGAACTCTATCATGTCTTTTGGCCCATTTGGCTTGCAACAAACTAATTACAAAGCCAAAGGTATGAAATAGCAAATATATTTATATATAATAGAAATAATATAAATAATTTCATAGTAAAAAGAAAATTCCTAGTTGTAGCTAGCAACTGAAAGTTACTTAAAGTTGCTTTTCGCATTACCAATATTTTGTTTTCTGACCAAAATGCAAAACGCAAAGTATTTCGAGAGCTGGTTCATCCGCTGGCGTAAAGAGAATACGCAAGCAATATGATGAAATTCCTAGAAATAATGTAGTCTTTGTGGTTTGGTACAGTTTACATTTTTGTGGGGCATAAATACTCTCAGAGCTTGAGCAGCACAGGTTTCCACTATGCAAAACAAGGCCGAGAAGTGCACCAGCCAGCCGCAGGCTCTTTATGAGCTGCTAGTTATTTCAACGATGCTTTATTAATTAATTATTTGCAGCTGCTTCTGCTGCTGCGGCTTTGTGCAAAAGCGACTTCATAATGGAAAGCAATAAATTCAACTGAGAATCTTTTGTTTCTGTTTTCTTGCTGTGGGTGTGCTCTTAAAGAGCTGCGTCTACCTGGTTACTGCCAATTAAGTTTCGGCACGTATCTTGCATGTATGCGAAAAGTTTTCGCACCAAATGAAGCGAGGGTCAAGCCGAACGGCGATGTTCGTGGCCATGGCCAACTAAACTGTGGCGCCACTGGCCATCGGCCATCAGCCAGGTCATAAGTTGAAAGGTTGAGTCGACATCAGGAAGTTCATTAAATAACTTTCTTCTTTTGCAGTTTGCTAACGATGTGTGAGCCGCTGTTAAACTCTAACCAGCCACATCAAGTAAACTCAGGCTGCTCAGGCTTCAAGCCGACGCCACTGTTGCTAGATTATTTTAGGCATTTTTTATACATTTACCTGTATGCCAAAATAAACCATGATTTCACTTTGATATTTGAATCTACAGCAACGATATTTCAATTAGTCTGCCTTTCGATGCAAAAGGACTGTGGGTTATTTCAATAGTTTGCAAATGTCATGAACTGCAATAGAATAAAAAAAAAACAAAAATATCAAAGAACACGAAACAATCGCAAAAATTCAATTAATAAAACTAGTTTTGTACCTTTCCTATGATTGCAGTACGCAAATGCGTATATGCGGCACGATTTTACCCTATATACAATTTTATGCAGAGAAAACATCAGTTTATACTCGATTTATGTTAAACATACCAGAAAAAAAAACTCTAAGCTTAAAGATAAAAATATATAAAAAATTATTTAAACTAAATCAGTGGATTAAAAGGGTATTAAATCTTCGGCGTTAGACTACTGTGTTTAGCATTTGATATCAACATTTGGCAGTTATTTCGCAGTTGGCAAATATTGCAAGTCAATTGCAGCAACAAAGTTATTTGCGACATGCAATATGCGGCGCAGCAGTTGGCAAATAGAAAGGTTATAGCAATGTGTGGGCTGCAACATGAGCTGCATGATCGAGCCTAGAAGTGACCATGGATTTGGAAGGCTTTGGCTGGGTTCGGTCTGGGTTTGGACTGCTGGGCTTAGGGCAGTGTAAAAGCTTTTTCACCTACTGCTATTGGTTGCATGAGCAATGAGGCTTGAGTGCTCAACAAGATGGCCAGGCGGTTTTTGGGACACGCTGCTTGGTCAGGCGGCCGCCATTACAAGCTGGCCATAATGAAGGCCGCAGCTAACTTGAAAATGCTGATTGAAAATCAATTGAAAGCAATCACGATGCGCCCACTGCAGGTCGCTTTATGAGCGTGTCTAATGTGCATTGGCGCAGCTGGAGCTGGGCGCCATGTTAACGTTTTTAGTCGTAGTCGTAGCCAGTGCCGCCCACTTAAAGCCCTGCCCAAACAGTTGTTGCAGCCAGCGCAGCTGCTCTCATGTTGCATTTAATGTTGCCGCTTGTAATACCGCATGTTTTACAACGCAGCAACACGCAACATTGTTGTAAGCATTAGTTTCCAAATTTGTTATGCAGCAAGACGAAAAAAAGGGCATGCAAATATTTGCACTTTTGCAACAGACGTTGCGTGGGAGGCAACGCACATAAAACTCGCACAGATGACACTTTATGCAAATAAATTCAAAATTAGTTTCTATTTCAATATCTCAATTTTATTTTATTTCATTTCATTTCATTTCTTTGAAGGCTAATAATGCCAGCAAAATTCTAAATGATTGCAGCTTTAGTTTGTTTCCAACGAATCTGTGTAACTTAAATTTAAAGATAATTTTGCAATTAGTTTTCTGTTAAATTTTGAAATTGGTATTCTTTGTTAGCCAATTGAGAGAAGTATTGCAATAAACTTAATTATTCATATTCTGAAAATTCCGTCCAGTTAGTTAGAACTATTAGCATTTCTACAGCTTGCTTAATAACTCAATCGTATCGTCATCTGTGTGTAACAATGGCATCCAATTGAGCTGAGTTTTGCTGCTGTCGATATGCAATTTACTTTTAATTTGCGCTGGGCTGATGATGGACTTAGCAATACGCTACATACTATGAAGATACATAATAAATGTAATTTCAAAAACAAAATTTCATAAAAAGTAGATTATTTTCTACATGAAGTTGAAGCCTAGTCAAATGCTTGAAATGGTACAAAGACTAAATAATCGAGGGATGCTAAAGTAGGTATTTAAGCCCTTCAGACACATATGTTAAGAGACTATAATTTTGCAATCTTCTCCAGTTGCTCTCATGTACTATGGATAATTATTTTCGGTATAAAATGCTAGGTAAGTTAAGTAAATCAAGTGATGTAATTTCATATGCATTCAGTTATGTAGACCTCGACACATTCTTCAAAAGGTATTTACACAGTTTCCATTGCAGCTGTACAAAAGTCTAATTAAGTCATGGGGTCGGCTGCTGTTGCTGCTACATCCAGAGGCTCTTTGTGTTGCAACATTTTTGGTTTAGGCAATGGGAAATTCTTCATTATAAAGTCAGGCAGCGAAAATAAAGCACAGCAGCAACTATGAAAAGGCCAAAGGCAAGCAAACGCAACAGAACGAAACTGTTCGTAACTGGCGCAGATTTGATAGCGCTGTGGCCAGCTTCATTTCTGGTTGCACGTTTTGATGCTTGCTTCCCTGTGCAGTGGACATTCCGCGCTGCGCCTTGTCATCCCATGTCCTAGCCTGCCGCCGTGGTTGTCGAGCCCACAGGCCCGAGCTCACAGGACGCGGCGCCCACAACGCTTTTTGTGCCGCGTCGCCTTTGTTCGTCCCCTTTGGCTTTGTTTTGCTTTGTTATGTTGTCGGGGCAGCTAATTAAAATTTTTTTAAGTGTAATATGTAGGCAACTTTCAGCGTTTTTCTGATTGCCAAGGCCCATAAATAAGTCTGAATATTTTACCTGGCCATATTGCCGTTTACCTCGCCCTGTCCTTCGCACATTAAGTTCGTGGAGCATTAAACGCATTAATGTCCAGCAAGGGCCCTTTATGATTGTGCAGCCGGCCACGATTGGTTCGGGGCATAGATACGAGGTAAGCAGGCTGGAGCATTTTCCTCGTCGTCCTGCCTTGAGGCAAATGACCTTGTGCCGTTCCAGACAACCGACTGCGACGCAATTAGCTGCACAACTTCGCCTTAAGATTAATGGCACTTTTTGGCAGAGTCCCTTCAGTTGTCGCTGCCTTATTGACTATCGCACCACTCCGGCACTCGCTTTGTCGGCGGTGTCAATAAAACGCTTGTTCTTGCGTAAATAAAAATAATAAATGATGTCGTTGGCCCTGTCGAAAGTTCAACCAAAAACGGCAAGTAATTAGGCGCATAAATTTTATGACAACTGACAATTGCACACTTTGCCAGCAATCCTTGATAATGGAAACAGTTTGAGTCTCGGCAGCGAAAGTTTCAAAAAATCGGTTTAACAATAGCTGAAGGCTAACAGAATATTTAAGAAGAATATCCACATTTGAAGTAGTAAAAATATTTATAAAATTATATATTTACTGAATCCAACTGAATTGAATCGAATTGAATTCGTGTTCCGCTTGTCCAGCTACGTTTTAGACGTTTTATGGCATATCAAATTTTTGCCTCTGACATCCAATTTCATTCAATATTCATTTCTGGTTACAGTAAACTTTTCAAATACAATTTTTTAAAGGATTTGTTATGCCATAAACTAGCCATGAATTGGTTGCGTCGCAAGCTTCCTTGTCCGAGCTGCAGCTGTTGGCAGAAGTGTCTGTCACTGTGCTCGGCCAAGCAGTAAATTTGGTTATGTTTTGTGCTTTGAGGCGCTTGTGACATGCACATGGAGGTCGTGTTGGCCGGACGGAACAGCCAACCCGCTCGTGCTCCCACTTTGCCCAATGTGCCCCAATTGCCCTCGGCTACTCAACGGAGGCCATCAATTGTCAATTGAGCGCACGTGTTGCCGGCGCTGCCTTGGGCTAATTGGCAGCCTAATGTCACGACGCTGTGGCCGGAAAACAGAATCAGCTCGAGATCAGAGGCCTTATCAAGAGATTAAGACTTTCAATCGTTTTTGCTTACACTAAATATTAAGGCTCGCGACTTAGAAGTCGCGGCTCGCTGTGTTGCCGAAGAACTTAAACATTGATTCAATTTCGTTGCGTATTTATTTTTATTCCTATTGATTGTTATTTCAGTTAAAGGTAATTCAGTCGCTGGGAGAGTTGAGATGCTTTTGCCAGTGCTGGTAATTGTCTATGATTGTCTGCGATGAAACACACTGCGCGCCGTCTGAGGGGGAGCGGTGTGGGGCATAAATAATTGCTGCTGACAGGTTGATAAATGAGTTTTCAGCCAAGTTAATGAAACTAAAACATGGCACATGAGCTGCCTGCCAACCTGTCCAATGCTATGTACCTCTGGCCGTAACGCGCTTTTAAATTAAGATAATGCATCGAGCAGCGCCACGGTGCGTATGAGTAACGCAATTTCCGGAACCAGCCCGACGTCATGGCATAATGTAGCACAGAACTCCCTTAGGATACGGCAAGCTTTTAGCAACAGTTTTCCAGCTAATGCGACTGATAAGCGCACATAAAATATTCGCAGCCATTAGCGAGTTGCATTCGCGCATTTTTCACCCGAAGCCACGCACAGAAAATATTGTTTTTTATTCTTTTATTTTGCCTTTGGTCGCCCACTGCAACGGCCCACAAGGCGTGGCTCCGTCCAATTGGCAGCTGCTCGCGCTGCTTTTGCCCAGTTGCCAGTTCGCTGCTCCCAGTTGCTATTCCCAGTCGTCTACTGACAAAACGCTTAGGTCTGAAAAAGTTTTGAAAAACAAAAGCAGCGCAGAGTGGAAAAGAGTGCGCTAGTCGCGAGAGTTTATTAGGCTACGCAGATACCCTGCTCACCCTCGTTGCGCAGCCGATTCTCAGCCAATGCAGAGGATTTAACTCTAATGGATAAACTCAGAAGATGTCTATCTATCGAGATTGCCATTCTCCAGCCTAAACTATATACAGTTAATAATACTTAAGCAAAATGATGATGCTCTTCCTATTGCCCAAACTTTTCGGAGCTGCAAAACACTTTTATGGAGTACGCGAATTATGTGATGCTTGTAACCGTTGACCCTATCGAAAGCCACGCCCACATTTTTAGTTGCAGTTTACGTCGGTCCACAAATCCGATTTCATTATGCAAAACGTGCGGCGAATAAAAATTAGATTTCGCCCAACGGCAACATAAATGCAGACGGAAAGACGAAGGTGTCATTAGTGGCTGTGATGTGCGTGCTGCAGTGCTGCAATGAGGCATGCATACGCATACGCACGCACACGCACAGCCACACAGACTGTCATATATATGTGCATAACTTAATGCATCCGCATCTGAGAGATTTGCGCATTATCCATGCCGTCGGACTGGCTACAACCCATAGGTTTATGCGGCGTATGCGCAATTTGATTCTGCCTGACACTGCGGCTGTTTATTGTGTGTGTTTGTGTGTGTGTGTGTGCTAGTGGGTATGTCTCACTGATTGGCTTTACACACAAATGTGTGGCTATGTGTGTGCGTGTGTGTGTGTGTTTGTGTGCGTGTGTCTAGCATCCATAGGCAGTTAATATAATCAGCGCTTGACAAGCAATCTTCTGTTAGGGACTGAAGCCTGAGTACCCACTGTTGTAGCTGCTCTTTCGGCTGCTTAGTCTTTCCGGCATATGTCAGCTCACTATGACTGCGTTCGCGTGTGTGTGTGTGTGTGTGGCCGTCACGGCAAATAAGTTGATGTCGTAACAGCTCACTCGCTGCTTGTTTGTCAAGTGTCGGCCCTTTTCAGATTTATTATGTTGATGTCGCTTTGCTGCGTGTAATTTGAAATTATGCGCAGCAGCAACACGGCGTATGCTTAACGTAATCAAATAACTCGAATAACTCATACGCAGCGTATACATGATGCATACTTGCCAGCGCAACGCAGCGCAGCCCATAAAAAACTTCCAGGCGAGCTGAGTGTGCGCTCAACTCTTCATTATCATAATAATTTCTAGCTGATTTCATTGAGAGCTGCTGAAGCAGCAACCACAGCTACAACGCCAACAACGACAATAACAACAACAACAATGACAATAACGACAACAGATATCAGAACAACCTGTTTGGTTGCACGATTGATACGCTCAAGTTGGCTTTTCAATTATGTGCCCCATCTACGTGACTATAGCGCATAATGTGCGTAATGTGTTGGCATTCATAAGTATCTATATTTATTTATATATATATGTATGTAGGCTGCTATATAGCAAGAGGCCTATGGATTGTGTTTCGTGCGCCCGCACGCCTTTTGATGGCTTCATTTTTGTGCCTTTATTGGCACAGTTGAGGCGCAACTTTAACAGGCCGCAAATCGTGAGAAGTATTTAAAAGGTGAGCCTGCCAGCATTTGGTGTGAAAACAAAGCCAGCTATGTGGGTTGAAATAAAAAATGTAAACAAAAGGCCGCATCGCACACATGGGCCTCGTTCGCATGGCCAACATTTGTAGCAAACATGCCCACACTCACACACACAGCCTGGCGCCCTTTGGGGCAGAGAGGGTGCAACAGTGAAATGAAAAACGTGAAAAGTGCTGCAACAAATGGGTTCGGGTTGGGTTTTTTTGGGTTTAGGTTTTTTGGGCTTAGGAAAATGGCACCCACCCGCCCCTCACTCACACACGCACACTGTGACCAAAACAAACGCAGGCGAAACGGTTGGCAAATGAAACACAAATAGCAAAGAGATAATTTCCCAGTGAGCGAATTTCCCCGATGAAACGGAATGTGCCGAACAGCGAACAACACGAATCGACGCCGATGCGAAAGCCGAAGCCCGCCGCAGAGGCTGCGTGTGTGGAAGACAACTTTGGTAGCAAATGTTGGGCCATTCAGTTAAGATGTGCATTTCCAGCGGTGCGAACGTGTTGCGGGCGCGTCAGCTGGCCCAGTAGCCAAATAGCCAAACAGCCAAAGTACCAAGTCTCACATACATTTAGCCAAAGAAAAAGCGCCAAATCGAGTCAAGAAATGCCCACGCCCGATTGAGAGCATTGTGTGAGGCGCGCGCGTCCATCTAACCAAATCAGAAAACTGTCCACAAAAATATTGTAAACAAACGAACTGACGCACGAGCAGAACTATTTATCAGAACGATATACAAACTGTTGATCAAGTGTAAATAAAATACGATAAAACGAGAGAGCGGCAGTGCGTGTGATGTTGTGACTGCTGTGGGACGAAGGCGCAGATCGATGGCATCGAGATCGAGATATCGAGAGTGGGGTTCTTGTGGCGCCCCGGCGACGGATCCCTATTGTATATAGTCAGTCTTTTTCTATAGTATACGTTTAATCTGTGTGTCTTACTTCTCTCTCTCACTCGCTCTATATGTCTCACTCTGAATCTGTATCTCTTTAAGTATGTGTATCGGTGTCGGTATATGTGTGTTTATCCAGCAGCAACAATAAGAAAAAAGTATAAATGTATTATTAAAAGTAATGTTAATAAATAATTCTATGAAAGCCGCTCGCGTGTTACGCTAACGCGACTTAAAGCAAATAAGCACATACACAAGTTTCGGTGCAAAACGGGTAAAAACATAATCGAATAATTGCAAATCGCAAAACTATGCTAGGCATTAGATAAATTATTAGATTTAATTGGGTGTTAGAACAAAATTCTGAACGTAATTGAAACGCGCGCAAACGAATGCAAAATTGCCGGCCGCATTTTCAAATTTAATTATAAAAACATAAATATATTTATTTATATAAACAAACATATATTCATACATATATATATATATATATGTATCCATGGCCAAGTGAAGCGGACAGCGCCAGCATGGGACCAATCCGACGCTAGACAAAGATAGAAACACTTGACAACAGCTACAGCAACAGCAACAGCAACAACAACAGCAACAGACACAGAAACAGAAACAGAGCAGCAACATGGACTACGCCAAAGTGGAGGCCAGCATCAATACGGGCAACATCAGCAATGATGACTTCCTGGCAGTATTCTCAAGCGGTGCCTCAATAACAACAACTACGGCAGCATCATCATCACTGACTCATGGAAATCCAGCTGGCACACTCAATCCTCCGCTGGTGACCGTCGATGAGCAGGTGCAACTGCCGAATCTGCTGGAGATGCCGCCGCCGGTGAATGATACCATCTATCTGCTGAATGGCAGCTTCTACAACAACAGCCTCCAGATGGCGGGCAGCTATTACAATCAGTCGACCGCTAATATGAGCTTCGGCCTGTTGGCCAACAGCAGCAATGGCACGGAAGTTCACTGGGATGGACGCTATCCGAGCGGCTATACGCTGACGCATATTGTGATCGCGTCGATCATTGTGACCATTCTGATGATCATTATTGTGGTGGGCAATATGCTGGTGATCATTGCGATAGCCACTGAGAAGTCGCTGAAGAATATACAGAACTGGTTCATTGCCTCGCTAGCCGTGGCTGACTTCTTTCTGGGCCTCATCATAATGCCCTTCTCGCTGGCCAATGAGCTGATGGGCTACTGGATCTTCGGCAGCTGGTGGTGTGACATACACTCGGCCATGGACGTGCTGCTCTGCACAGCCTCGATCATGAATCTGTGCCTCATCTCGCTCGATCGCTACTGGAGCATCACTAAGGCCGTTGACTATCTCAAGTCCCGTACGCCCGCCCGAGCGGCTGTCATGATCACGGCGGTGTGGATAATGTCGGCACTCATATGCATTCCGCCGCTGCTGGGCTGGAAGGTCAAGATGCCCGAGGGTCCACTGCCGAAGTGCGAGGTAAGTGGTGCACTTGTCACTGGGGAAATTGACGCCAATTGTCGGCAATTGACGGCATGCTAGACACCAATTTGCGTATTCGCAAACAATAAAGACTCTTCATGCTAAATCTACAGACAACACACATGCACACTCGCACACACACTGAGACGCTAACCTCTATTCAAATTTATTGCCTGCGACTTCAGGCTGTGGGCTTGCTGCGGCAGGCACAATTTTCGGTTCATTTTGATGCGCATTGTTATTGGACTCAATGGGCAAAAGCTGCGCCGCGCCACGTCGCGTCGCGGGGCGACCAAATCCACAAATATTTATGCATATGAGTTTTACTGTACGCAGCGTATGATGTGACCGTGTGTGTGTGTGTCTGCTTCTAATTTGATTCCCCCACCGAAGGGAGCCAGTCCCAAAAACTAGGCAATAACCCATCAAGATATGCGTGTTATCATGCGGGTCCCTGTCTCTGCCAGCCGTTGTCTCTTAGTAGCTGCTTGTGAACATTTACATTTTTGTTGCCACACACACATACACACGCGCACATTACTGTCCACATTATAAATGTGTTGCGCCCTTTTTGTAACAAGCTATCTGGAAAATTCACTAGAGAGATTCCTTCCTGGGCAGCCAGCCACAAGCCAAATTTGCCCAAGCTCAAACTGCCGCTGCTCAGTTTGGAAAATGCTTTAAATTTTGTCACAAGGTTCAGCGTGTGTGCCCGTCGGGGTAGGTCAAACACAAACACACACACAGACGCACAGCTGAGATGCAGGGCGCAGCATTCAATCAATATGTCAACGAATGATTGACTGGCAGCTTCGACAAGCGATCAACATGCAGACGCGGAGGAAAATATTAAATTTTGAAATCTAAAGCGAATTTGAGTGGAAGCAGCAACAGCTCCAGGTGCTTTAAGCCAGCTTTTTAATATATGCACACACACATCTACACTTACTCACATGCCTTACATACATCAAGATCATCTATAAATATTTATTGCATCCATAATAAATAAAGCGCATGCAAAAGTTAAACCACATCAAAAATTGCGCTGTGAGTACTCAACTTTCATGGCTCCGTTTTTATATAAATAGTAAAAATGATAATAAAGTGAAAACTTGAATCGAAAGCAAAAAGTTTTTATATAGCTTTGGCATTTCCAATTAACCTTGACGCAATAAAAACTAACTCATTTGAGTGGGCGGGCTGACATCGGTCAGTGGACGGGGAGAGGGAGCGGGTCTGTTATTTACGGGTGCATGACGCCAGGCTCCGCAGGCAAATGCGACACATTAATCAAGACTAAGTGGCCAGGATAACGTGCAGCCAACTGCTGGCCGCTAGGTCACTTGGCCAACAGTCTGCTTCGTTCTTCTCCTTATTTTTCGTCTGTTTTTCTTCTTCCTTTTTTTTGTACCAAAAATGCTTTAAATTTAAGACTCCCAGCAGAGCAGTAGAGAGAATAACTAGTGTTTCGAATAAAAACAAGGAAACTGCCACAAATTGAGATAAATAGATATTTACAAATAAACTGACCCACTTCAAAGCTCAAAAATAAATAAACAAATAGCTGTAATAATTAATGATAATAATATTTTTAATCTTAGCTTGAAGGACAGAGAAGCCAGCGACTTCACCTTGCTCTTACTTTATCTAGATTCCAAGTCCGTATTTACACGTAATCTAAATACTTTATTCACATTTAAGCAAACCTCTAAATGTGTATAATAAACCTTTATATATTTTTTTATACATTTGCATAGATGAGAACGTCACATAGTTGCTATGAGAATGTTTGCTATTTAGCATGAATATATATTTATTTTAGTGTAAGGCACAAGTATGCCCAAGGAACACTAAACCAGAGCTTCAGATTTTATCCTTAATATTGTGGATGATGTTAAACAATCTAGATATGTGGGCTACATATATGATTTGATTAGGGTGTGCAAAGCAGAGAAATTATATACAGCTATGTGCATTAAAATTGTAGTGCCATTTAATACTAAATGTTAGACAATATAATTTAGTAATAAACACAATATTTTGAGAATGATTTGAAACGAATATTAGGATCAATTTATTTTCTATCAATAATATGTTTATTGATTTCAAACATAGGAGCATGTGTACTTCAGATCTTCAGAACGAAAATGCTTAAAACTTAGTTGTTCAGCAAAATAGTATTGGCTACTAAGAAAGGAAAAGAAAATTATTCAACATTAGTTTAACTTTCTATATTATGTCTCACACATATTTTTTGGCTTAATACTGAATATATAGTTACTTAAGTTTACATATCTGTATATATTTATCTGCCAGTTGGATCTAATTTCATACCTTTTCGAAGCGAACTCTTTAAATTCATAATATTCTACTATCTACTCTTGCTTTATCGATAGCTGCTCATTCATCACATTTCTGCCCATTTCGGACTGGAAAAGCTACAAGCTACACACTCACACAGCAAAGCAATTAGCGGCATTGTCGTCGGTGTCCCTAATAAATGGCTTTTAAAAGGCGGCTTAAAACCAACCGCAAAACCAATCAGTTAACCAGCGACCCGCAGCGAACCACCAGCAACAGAATATAATTTCCAACGCCAAGCATAGTGCTGGTCCCTGAGCTCTGTGGCTGGATCATTAAAAATGCCGCCCAGCGTAAAGCCAAACAATAGCGTCGACAGAGGCTACGCCCTGCGGTCGTGGCTTTTGGGGTCGCGAATTTAAGGCTCCAACTTGCAAGCGAATCGAACAGCGCACAAGCAACATAACAATGACACACACACTCACACCCACACCGACTCACACACTCCCGGGCTGAATATTATAATTATGACACCGTGTTGACATGTTTAAAATTGTTGTGCGCTGTCGACGGCGGAGACATTCGCAGCACGTTGAACCGCAACAGCGAACGGCAGCTGGGGAGGAGGCGGCAGGCGTAAGCCACGCCCTGTCGCTGATTTGACACTCGCCTGTCGCATTTAATTAATAAAATCACATTTTCCAGAATTATGTCGATGGATTTCACTGTCAACTCGCCTCCAGCTTCAGCCTTGTTGGCCCCAGCATCCCATCCCCCAGGCGGAGCGTTCGAAATTGGTTGTTTTTGTCGTGTTTGTGTTGGGTAAACATTGCGATGGACGCGTTTAATTGGCGGCCAGCAATGGCAAGGGAGCAACTGTTGAAAGTTTTCACTCTCAAATTTGGGGCGACAGCGGCGGCGGTGCCTGATTAAAGTAAAGTTTTTGCTTTTATTCAGCATCTGCCTAATGAGGTGTTGCAATTACGCACATGTTTGTCAGTCAGTGCGTGTGGAAGTGCGTGCGTGAGTGTGACTGTGTGTGTGTGTGTGTGTGTGTGATCTGTTGTGTTATTTTTGGCCCGTTGCTGTCTAACGAAGCCCGCGGCGTTTGTGGCTCCGTAAATCAACAGCCATTGTTCGTCAGCTGGCTAATGATTTCAATTTAGCCGCGGGACAATTTGGAAACTCAAAGACAGAAAAATTGCGTTTGAGTACACAATTTAGTGCACTCCGCAAAGAGATCTCTGAATGCTCTTAAGCAGCTCATTTTCCACTTGATGGCCAGACCATTGTGGTAATCGGCACAAAAGGACTCTGATTATTGTAATCCGTTAAAGGCGGCCCTCACACAAACACTTTATTGAAATATTAATCGAATACAATATAGCATATTTGGGTAGAGCACAACCATGATGACAAAAGACGCAGCACAATGCCGAGAGCTGGCATAGGACGTCCCAAGACAGCAAAAGCAACCAGAACATGTCTGAGAACAGTTGTCGTCGGCTTTACATTTACCACAAAGTGTGGCCAAAACAACGTTGCGTATGTGTAATGTCACGATGTGCAAGCACACACACACACACACAGAATAATGACCTAAGTCATCGCCTAAGTAGCTCATTAGCGTCGGTTTCACCCAGCTCGGATACTTTAAAAAAAAAAGAAATACAACGAAGTGGAAAGTGGAAAGCAAGCCAGCCAGGACAGCCCGACTTGGCCACGGCTTGTTGGCCAAGCGGCAGCCGCAAGTTGCTTTAAGTTGACATTCAGCGGGGACCGAGCCCGAGGGCCTTGGCACAAAATATCAAAAGTGGGCACACTTTTGATATTTTCTCATTATTTTGCCCAGTACGTGTGAGTGGCAGTCCAGTGGGTGAGTGGGTGAGCGGGCGAGTGGGCGAGTGTGTTCGCAATACTGGTTAAGGTCTTTGTTACATTTCATACACTTGACTGGCTTTCCTTTAAGTCTGTCCTTGTTGTTGGTGCTACTGTACTTTCACATGCCATCAAACTGCGTTCCCAGCATGAGCTGGTGTGTGCTGGAGTGTGTGGATAGCCTTTTTTCTGTTTTTGTTATTCTAAATATTTTTCTACATTTTTCAAAGCCAAGTCTAACCGGAGAAGAAAACGCAGTAAGCTGTTAACTAATGGGCGGAGCCCCGCAGTTGTGTCTACCATAAAATACACTATGCAGCAATTTTTTTTCGGCCATTACCGACTGTGGCAGCTCTTAAGATCATAATCAACGGCATTTACTGTGCAATCGTTTCTTGGACCCACGCTCTTTGCTTGAAGTGCGCGCATTGAACTGCGTTATTACATCCTTGATTTGTTTATAACAGGAAATTGTTAAGGAATATGTAAAAAGAAAAAATGTAAGCGCACCCGCAGCAAAATCAAATAACACGCATACGCCACGTTGTCTCACTCCATGTGCGTGGCTTCCCCACCGCAGCTTAAATCGTTTGCTAATTTCCGCTTTCGCCGGCGCTTGTGGCTATAGATATGCAGCTGTCTGGCAGAAAAAGCGGAGCGTCCTGGCAAACAACTGGTGGCAAGACAACATATTTTAAATGTCCGCTCAACGCACCCCAAAAAGGCTCACTCCACACGCACACACTCACATAGACGCCCCACATACACACATTTGAGTCACATGGTTAGGCGCGCTTAATGCGTGGCATAGGCAAATATTGACATTTGGGCTTATGGAGCACGCACCACTAACTGACGCCTGCTACTTTGGTTGAGAGGAGCCATCCGCATGCTTAAATTAAATTACTGAGCAATTCTATCCGGCTGCTCTTGGCCCGTTATTGCCACTGTGTGGCATTGTTTTGCTGAGTGCCCCACGTAGCAGACGTACGTAGCGTATACAATTTGCGGTTGCTCCCTTCCCGCTGGCTTAAAGTTCATTCGCAGTTCTCTTCCCGCCGTGCGCTCTGCAGCTGTGCCATTTGGCCAATGGCTTCTTCTCGCCTATTTCCTTTTTGGCTTGTTGGGGTGTGTGCCCCGGCCAGCTTCCTCAATTTGATTAAAATAAAGCAAAGTTTTTAAGCTGGGATTAGTGTCAGAAAATTTGTTGGTATACCGCAGTCAGTCAATTGTTTGTCTTTGCGGCGCTAGGGAACCTCTAGCCGGCAATATATATAGAATATGCTTTTTAATATATCCAACAATTTCTCAAGATTCGCCAAGTTAAAGACTCTCGTTTATTGCTTATAGAATTTGCATTGCATATCCCGTGGCTGTCTGAAAAGTTTTTTATTGCATTCCATCAGCTGCTGCAGCCCCGAGGTAACGGCATTCCGACCATCCCGGCCTTATTCCCACATCCTTGAGTCATGCCTTACAGAGAAGACGCCCAGCCTTCGAGCCAGTTCATTTTACGCTGCCAGAGAGTATTTAAATATCTTACGAAATATGTAACGCATTTAATAAATACTTTCGGAGCGCAGCTAACACGCCCTAGATTGGGCGAATACTTTTGCAGTTGGGGTAGAAACTAAGCGTCTTGACTTTGATTTAATAAATTACTGAAATGTTATCAATATTTACATAACTTTTACAATTTCAATTAATACAAAACTATCTTGATTTGCATTCAGATCTGGCTTTTATATAGCTGCATTAATAAGTAACTTTAGAGCATTTCAGTTTCGTTGTTATTTTTATTTCTGATTTCCTTTTGTTTTCCTGGCTCGTGTTTGTTGTTCTGCTTATCGCGCTAGGTACTCGTGCTTGGCTCGAAACTTTACGACTGGCACAGCCAGCAAGAAATAAATGTGCACACACGCACACGCACACACACACACTTGGAATGCAACCTAATACGCGCTGATGTCATCTCATATCAAGAATAATTCCTTTGGCAAAGTTTAGCTTCATATTTTTTGCTGTCGTGGCTGTTGCCCGATTTGGCGAGCTACGCGGCGCTAAGAGTGGCTGGAAAATTCGCACGCGTATTAACTTTCACTTGGCAAGCAACATAAACAAGCTTACGACAGCAGCAGCAACAACAATTGCCTGAAAGCCCAATGAAAATTGAAACAGATTTGAAATTTATGAGTTCGCGCACTCACAGCTCGCCTTGTCTACGGGCAAGCTGAGAGTTGAGCAAAGTAAATTAAAGTTGGCAAACAAATGCGACGAAATAAAATCAAAGAAAAAACTCACAGCAGGCAAAAAAAGGCGCACACAATTAATGATCGACGATCAAATACCCTATACGCATTTAACTTTAATTTAAAACATTCTATGCCGAAACGACTTTAGTTGACTGAAAAGAGCAAACAAGAAGACTTAATACCCTAGAAATTAAAAAATAATATGTTGATTATTATTCGATCAAAGAAACTTTAAATTTAAATTGAAATGGAAATTTAATATCAACACAGTGCAATGGTTACCTTAGGCTTATTCCCTGCTTGAGCATTTGCCTAATTTAGGCTTCAATCATCTTTAACAGCAATTTTATGAATTCCAGCGAAGCCGCAAAACTCTCTGCTAATTTTCACTTTATCAATTTTAAGCCGCTTTTCAGCAACGACCACGAGCTCGCCGGTCAGCCAGTGTGTTGAGCAGTTAATTTATTGCAAAAACGCGAAAAGCTGCGTCGCTTGTTGCAAACTCGGGAAAAGTCAACTGGCGCCTAATTGGCAAAACAAGCGGAAAATCGCAATTTCATCAGCTTCCCTCTCGCTCCCGCTCTGCCTTTCACACTCTCTCTCACTCACTAACGATTTCGATTTGAATAGAGGAAAATAAAACAAATTGCCTTTACGCCTGCCATCGCATTGGTCGCATCACACTCGCCTAGCTTTGTGATTTTCCACTCGACTATGGCTTTTATGAAATCAACTTGATTTTTGTCTATCCCATATTCTCATCTCTGTCCAGGGCATCATATTTTAGTCTCTCATTTGGCGATTTGCGGCCAGCTTAGCTGCCGGCTGTGCGATCCTTAATTAAAGGTGGTTTGTTCTGCTTAATGATGGAAATAAATACCCACGCGACCCAGCACTCACTCACTCACCCACTCACTCGCATACGCAGACAATTCGACTTCATGCGCTCATAATTCCTGAACGAAATTTCCAAAAATTTTCGACATTTATGACAACATTTGCATACATGAACACCATAAATTAACCCCACCCGAGCAGCCAAGCAACCAACACCTATAAACAACGAGCGGCGGCTGCTGTTGTTGTTGTTGTTGTTGTTACTGCTGCTGCCATAACAATGTCAAAACTTAAATATTGACAATGCCATCGACATTGACGCCATCGTCGTAGCCATCGTCATCGCCATCGCCATCGCCGTCGTCAAAGCCATAGCCATCGCAGGCATTGCCGTGCGCTTTACTTTTATAGCCACGCATAATTTTCCGATATTTTCACTTGTGTCAAAGTCAGAGATTTGAAGAGAACCCTTTTGCACAACACGGCACAACATGGTGCGTCTTTTTGCTCAGCTTTTATGTGCAAATTGCGCGCAGTAAATAAAAATAAATGAGTATGAAAATTTTTACTCCTATCAGCAATATTTTTTATTTGCCAGCTCGGCATGCCGGCATTTGCCAAGCTATACCAAGCCGAACCGTTCATCCTGCCATTGCCGGCACACATGCTCCACATACCTCCAACTCTACCCCACGCTGCACCTCACACCCACGCATGCCCCAACGTAATAATCGTAATGAATGGCTTATCACGCCAGCTGGCATTGTCAACGATTTTCCATCGGTTGGCGCCTTTGTTGGTTCGATACACTGGGCTGGCGGCTGTGGGCACGTGGGTGCAGGAAACGGTTAATAAATGAATGAGTTATGCAGTCGATGGGCTTGAGTCGGCGGATCAGCGATTCTGCCAGACGTCGCGACGTCTCGCCCGATTTCACAATCAAATGAAATTTAGCCATAGAATTTAATGCGTTATTCGCCGTAAATGTTGTGCCCCATAAGACGTATATTGATTTACCCAAGCCCCCCACTAGGCCCCACCTCGCCGCACAACAGCCAACAGGCTGCAGCGAGTGTTAGATAATTGCCCAGCCGGAGTGACTCGCCTCGCACACATGAGACCCGTTCGCCATATGAAGATTTATAGCCGAGGCTGCAGCCGCTGCTGTGAAATCAAATAACCATTTCGCTTTTCATTAAATTCAACTCAAAAAGCCCGCTTAAAGCCGCTGACATCAGCCGGTCAGGCTATATGGTGTACCTTTAAGCTGGCATGGGGCTTGGGGCTTGGGGCTTGGGCCCTGGTACTTTGTCGCATAAACATAAACACCTAAAAAGCCAAAACAGAGCTGGAAGACAACATAAATTTCCTTGCCATTCCATACTCTTTCTCAAGCAATCAATCATGTCCCATTGAACTTGCAGTAGTTCAAAATTAAGTTCAATAGATCCGATTTAATCTACTAATACAATAGGTCTTCCACTCCATTTAGGAGAAACGCCTTCTGCTATTATAGGGAATCAAACACTGTCGGGATTAACTTAATTCTGTTTAATAAACAAGCCAATTTAATGAAATTCAGGAGCATGCTCTTGGGCTTAGATGAATCGGATAAGAACTCTAATAAATAATATCAACTGCACAATCAATCAATTGCAGAGAAACTTCTTAAAATTAAGAGATATTTTCTTTAAGTAAAATTGGCATCAATGAAGAAGCTAAAGAAATATAAACTTCAAGTATTTGTATATGAAAGTGTATAAAAATATATTTCTAAAAAAATTGTTATCCATAAATAAACAATAGCAGCAAAAAGCTCCCAGTGGAACCAAATAGTTGATGTACGCTCAAACGCCCCAAATGATGTCATTTTATTTTGATTACATTTATTATGTTTGTTTAATGTTATTTTGTTAAACATATTCTTTTATGATGTATTTTTTTCCAAGAGTATTAAAGGTTCTTTGTGCGCTGCCTTTCTTTGTTTTTGAGCTGTTCGCAGGCGGCATAATCCATTTTAAATAAAATTCCAAATGAACAGACACAATGAAGGCAGCCTGTGACATCCTTTGTTGCTGTTGTTGTTGGCAATGTTGATGTCGTTGTTGTTGCTGTTGTTGTTCGGGCGGCCGTTGCCTTTTTTCCGCCGGATCGGCGAGGCAAACACACTTAAAACATGAGCACGAAAAACATTTACATAAAATCGTCTTAACGCATTTGCCGCCTCATCGTCATCGTCTTCGTCTTCGTTTTTGCTTTCAACATGGCCCTGACCGAGGGACAGGAGTAGGAGTTCGAGCTGAAGCGGACGCAGCCGAGGGACTGCCTGCGCCTTTGGGCCAAATAAATTACATGAAGTGTCGTCGGGCCCGTTCTGTGGGCCATTTCATCGCAATTTAATATGCCCTTTAAAAAAAGAAGAAAAGCAAAAAGAAAAGATGAAGCAGAAGCGCGTCTGCAAGCAAAAGCTTGTGTATAGACAACAATTTTACGGGCGTGGCCATGGCCATGGCCGTGGCCGTGGCCGTGATTGGAGCGAGTCAAGTGCAGTTAAAATTTAGTTGCGATCAGCTTTTCCACTGATGGGCAACTAATTGCATTTGCAGCTGGTTAGGCACTCATTGCAGCGATAACTTTTAATTTGCATTTTATTTGAACAGCAAATCGAGCTTAATTAACACTCGAGCCGTACACGCGTGTCGCTTAATTGAATTCAAGTGAATTGCGTACATGAAATTCATTTTCTAGTTTTAATTTGTTGCCCAACGACAAAACTTTCAAATCAAATTCAACGCAATTTAACAGCTGGGCAGCTGGGCAGTTGTGCTCGCTTGTGCTTTGTTTTAAATTCTCTTGAGAAATCAAAAAATTAGAAAACTTCCAAAATTAAATGGACAAGGGAGTGTCGAGACTGAAAGGAAAAACGAGACCCATTTAACGTGACGCTCATCGAGTGAGCAGAAGCGAAAAATTTCATTTGGCACATGAGCTCAGCTTCTGAAAAGCAAACAGATTTGTGCAGCTTCTTCAACTCTTTCATAGCTGGTAATTATGTAAAAGTTTGTGTACCCTGTAAGCATATGAAATGTGCTAAAAGGGTATGACAGTTTTGAAGCGAACTTAAAGAGCACACAAGCTGAGTAATGAAAATTATTAAAATTTAATATAAAAATATTAAATTTACTTTAGCAAGTTCCAAATGATTTTAAGAAACAGAAAAAATGAGATATGTGCCAAGCAACTAAGCGGGTATACAGGGTATTTCCATACTCACTAACTAGTTTGTTTTCACAGTCGCGCACTTTTTATGATGCTGGGTCAGTCCCCAAGGGTCAATTTTAATTACGCTCATTCAGAGCACACAACGAAATGCCAAATAAAATAAAATAAAGCGAAAAATGTATAAAAGTGAAAAAAAATGAAAAGCAAAGCAAAGCAAAGCGCTTAAAGTTTTTGACAGGCGGCAACGAAGTGAAAATTGCTGCCGCATAATTGAAAGCGTTGCCGAGCTGAAAGCCAGGCTTAAAAAATTGGGTTCTTTGCTTGGTATTTGGGCGCATAATTAAAAATACATTGACATTTAATGGCACGTCGTGTTATAAATATTCAATTTATTGTTTTCTTGTTTTTCTGTTTTGTTGTTGGTTTATTCGCTCTTCATTCCTTATAGCCTGTTCGGCTGAAAGTCATTTTGAAATTCCGCTAGCATATTTGGCCGTTGGGTAAGCCTTTGACGCGGCAGCTCACCTTTTTTGCCAACTCGCCACGCGCTGCATACTTTGCGGCGTTTTGCAAATACTGCGATGCCATTGGCAGCCAACGCGGCGCATACTTAAGGATTCATTTGCGAAATTCCTTTTTTTATTTTGCATGCCAATGCCCTCCGACTCGGATGGGCTCAAGCTTCGACACGCTGCTATCCACGCTCCCACTGCGCCAGCCCCTACATTCATCAATCACCATAATTGAAGTGCTTCAGCGCATATATTGCGCATACGACCCATCGTGCCTGCTAAGTGACTCATTTCAACAAAGGGAAGAGCGAACTGCAATCTACACTTGAATGGTGTCATAAAAGCCGACTTCCCGTTGCTTTTCATTACAGCTATACTCAAATGCGTTAGTCCCCCTTAAATTTCCAACTTTTATATAGATATATATATATATACATATTTTTTTTAGCTTTATCTTCAAATTATAACTACGACAGTCATTGTCGCTCATCATTGTTGCCTGAGTCCTGCCACATACATAAATTCTTGGCGCCCGGAAGTGACTCAGGGTCTCTTTAAAGATTCCTCAGACATTGCCAACTGCATTAAAGCAGCTGTCACGCTGCCGACTTTTTAACATGTTGCCAAAAATGTCGCAAGACAAAGTTGAGTGCGAGATAAATTCATCTACGCTTGGCGCTGAAGTAAAATCCTTTTATTCTGGGACAATAAGTGGCCCGCACTGTCTACGCAATTTTTATTTCATTTTGGCTTTATGAAATTAGTAACGGCCGGGCCTGGCCTGGGCTGGCCTGGCTTTGGTTGTTATTGTAGCTACGCTTTAAGAAATTCCGTTCTAGCCGGAATATTTTGCCAGGGAAAGGGACAGGCTGGCGTAAATGTTAAGATATGATTTGATATTATGGCCAGGCACGCCCCAAAGACAAATGGACGGAAATGGTTCAGACCAGGCAGCTGCCATGTAGCTTTGGCATTTGTTATCCTTTTTATGAATTTGAGCATGCAATGGAAATGCTCGCATTGTAACCCACATAACAACAATAATAAAAGCCCAACCTCACTGACTTAGATGCCCCAAATTAAGTGTTGAACGTCATTGGAATTTTGATTGCAAATACTCGAAGCGAAAAATCCGATCCGATGTGCAGCTGGGAGCAGTACAAAGATAAAATCAATTTAAGCCCCGCAATATCATATGCAGGACATGAAAAGGATACGCAATGCCTCACGGTCAAGACGGTGATAAGAAACGAGCTTATGCCCAGGATATTCTGCATCTAAATGTCGACTAATTTGGCAGCCACGTGTTTTTCATCTGTTAAATCATAAAAGCCCTTGAGAAAGTAACGGTAAGTGGCCACAAATGGCAGCTGGCTTACAATACTTGTGCTCAAGAGTACAAAAGAAGAGGCAAAACTAACTGCAGCTTGGCATGGAAATGAAACAGCTACAGCTTTAGTTTAAGTGGTTGCCGTGAAAGACAGCTTCGGCCAAGTCAGGCCGAGTATGGGGGCAAAACACGAAAAGCAGCCACAGGAAAATCGCTGTGAAAATAAAGTCAGCCTGGCGCCGGGCAGACAACGATAGACGTGTGTAAGCACAGATGCTGCCCTGCTGGCCCTTTCCAGAGCTAAAAGAGCTGCTCTCCCTTTCCCTGACATTTGGCTCCTCGGTCCATGTGTTGCGATTGTTGTGTGACCGCATTGCCCGGCGTATGCTGCACGTCAAGCTCAGTTGCTGATCATAAACTAACAAGCAGACATACACACACACACACACACACACACACACACACGCACACAAAACACATATACGTAAGAGAAGCAAACAGCATTGCATAAGCCTTCACACGTTGCCACCCATTTTCGCTCTAGCACTCATCCAAGCCCAAGACACTACAAATCATTTGCTGCCCCGTACCCGTAGACCCATCTTTACGATTGTCCTGCATTGACTTCGTACTTTTTCCATATGTGCTTAACTATTCTCTAGAAAGGAGGTGAACACGCTTACAGCTCTTACGATGTATTTTTATGAAGCAGAACAAAATTTGCGTAAAATTTAAAATTCACTTGGCTTAAGATATATTCAAATATCTTTCTGCAGCTAGCCCACCTCTTTTGCTTACAGGGTATTTCATGGTCACTCATTTTGTTTCTTTTCTGTTTGCTACTTTTGTCATTGTTTCCATTGTTGTTGCTGCTTGCGTTGTTATGTTTGCGGTTACACTTTGCGTGCTGCGCCTCGGTCTCCTCCATGCAGTCCCTAACCATCCTCCTACACTCTCACTCTCTCTCTCTCTCTCTCTGGTGGCACTCCTGTTTCGGTCCCAGGCTGTGCTGGTGTCCATATCCCCCCATTCTGCCATTTTTTCTGCCTTTTGCAAGCGTCGCGCTGCGGTTGGCATCGCCGTGTCTATTGTGCTAATAGGCAGCACTATCGTATTTTAACAGCTTTTATTTACACATGTGTGTGTGTGCCTGTGTGTGTATACAGACGCATGCACACAAATATGTGGCACAAGCATTTCACTTGTTTATCATGGGTTTTTTTGTTGCTACAGTTGTCGAATATGTATACTCTGTAGCTAAGAGTTCATATAAAAAATTTCAAATTTATCCAAATATTTTGCTTGCTTTTATATACTATCATACAGTGTAAGCCCAGAGCTTATAAATTTAGGTATCGACAAGAGTTTGACAACACTAGCACTGACAATATTGCAGGAGAATTCTGTTAGACTTCATATCCTTTCGACAAAAGTATTTCCATTTGCTGATTGTTTCATAAGGCATGCGTTTCGGCATTGGCTACACAGCCCCGGGCAGCCTTCTTGGTCAAGTAGTCCATTAAAATGGGGAAGCATAAGTTCTCATTTCTGATTCAGTTGTTAGCGGCAGCTGAGACCGTCTGAGCTCAGCTGGGCTCAGTCATCCAGTTGTCAGCTTTAACAAGCTGCATAATGTGTGTGTGTGGCTCCACGTGCCGCCCGTCATCAGCATGATTGGCATTTTCAAGTAACGGTATTTTACAGCTACCTGTCCTTTGTTGAAACATTTTCTTTATTTCTCATTTTGTTTTTTTTTTTGCACATCAATAAAAATACCAAAATGACAGCTTTTATAATTGGCGATAAAATGCCAACAACGAGGGACGACGGCTGACGTCATCTAAGTGGAAGCTGTCCGTCCACGTGTTTGCCAGCTGCGCTGCTGACAATAACATGCAACACATAAAGGTGCTGTAGGAGCAGCAGTAGCAGCAGCAGCAGCAGCAACTGCTGCAGCTTTAAGTAGGCACCATTCACTGACCAATTTGCCAAATTGCCAGATGAAAGACTCGAGCACTAAAGGAAATGCTTCCACATAAATCGAGCTTCAACTCTTACTTTCCCCATGTACAGTCAATAAAAATGTTAACGCACAACTGCCCGCCAGATGATCAATGTGGCAGGCAAATCAGTGAGAAGCATTTGAGGCCTGGCGCTTAGATAGGCCGCGCTCAAGTTTCCGTCTGATATGGCACACATTTTTGTGTTCATATACATTGATGCGGATGTTGCAAGTAACTGAACTTCCCGTTGGGCGCCAGTTAACTGTAATAAACACTAAAAGGCAGCAACTCGAGGAAACTGCACATTTAACGTGCCGCGCCAGCGCCATTTCACTGACAAATGTGGCCGGCACACAGAGCGTCCAGGAAATGGCTAGGAAATTAAAACAAATATAAAATTCCAGCAACTAGGCGGCCAGCATCCCCAACGGCAACAACAGCAACAACAACGACGATAAGGAGAGAAACGACAACAAGGAGCTGTGGACTTGCCAAGCCAAATGAAAATAAATATAGCACAAAACTTTTGCTTGCCGCAAGCCAAGCAACTCAGTGAAGTCCACCGCGGGGCATTTAAATGTGGCAGAGCAGCACTTAAGTAGCAAGCGGGCAAGCGGCAGGCAGCAGCCAAATGCGTCTCTTTGCCCCAGTTGGTTGCCATAAAAGTCAACAACTTTCGCTGCCGCATCGCTGATAAAGGGCACCCAAGCAAGTCCCCAATCCAGAATTTTGTTCGATTGAGTTACGCGTAATCGTTTCGAGTGCTTAAAAATTAAATTAAAAATTTATTTACTTTAAAAATGGCAGCGTCTATGGCGTATTCAGCTTATCAATGTTAGACGCACAACACACGCCCACGTCCATGCCCACGCCCCCCTGCAGCCAGCTGCGATGTGCTGTGCTGCCAAAGACCATAATAAAACCGCAGAGTGATAAGAAATCGATTTGTCACCAGGACGTGAGACTCAATTGGCGCTTAAGCAAACAAAAGCCAACGCAAACGCAGTCATGAGGGCATAAATCACGCGCTCACATACCAATACACAGATAAGCACACAGACACACACGCACACACACTCACGCACTCACATACACACTGCGAAGGGTGCAGCCTCTCTATAGCTGTGTCAGTTTATACAAAGGTGATTGTACTCTGTCTGTGCGTCTGTGTGTCTGTGTATGTGTGTGTGAGTGTGTGACACATTTAAGTTTATTACAGTTACTCCCGCGAGTTGTTTTGAATGAAATCCCCTACAAAATACTCCATGCTTTTATATAAAATGTGCGCCACTGAGATTCGGATTTACTTGTAATCATAGAGAAAGACGCAGGCACAGACACTTACACAGAGAGAGAGAGAGAGAGAGAGAGAGAGAGAGCGCTGCGAGTTAGTGAGGCGAGCCTGAAGAAATTGAAACAAATTTTTGAGTCATGCCTTAAAGTGAGCCTAGTTAAGCCGCAGGCGAGCGTCAAGCAGGTATATTCCCCTAAAGGAAGCCGAAGATAAAGGCAAGCATCAAATGACATTGTTTAAACGAACGCGATAATGAAGTTGCAGGTGCTTGTATTGATTTATTTTCGATTTACAAGTTAATCCCCCGCCCGCCAGTGAAATATAATTTCCATGTGTTTATTTCTACAAAATTTGCTGCTGCGATTGAGCGACTCCTTTCGCTTGTGACAGACTGTTTTGCTTCACGTGACTACACTTCGTGTGTCACAAGCTCCCATTGGAATAGTAACGCTGTCTGTCAGTCAGTCAGGCCGGCAACTGCGCTGTTTCGAATAAGTTGACGCCAAATAATCTTGGTAGCACAGCAAACGAGGCTCCTTCAATATTCACTCAACCCCAACTCCCAATGTTCCCACGAGAACAGGCTGGCTGGCTTCTATGTTGGGCTGCCGATTTTCGCTTTATATGCGCTAGACGTGGGTATTTTAAGAAAACATAAAACAATCAACAAATTTGACAATATTTTTCAATTTTCCTTCGAATTTTAATACCCATGAATTTTCGCATAAGACTTATAGTATAAATATACTATATACATTTTAATTGTTGTATATATTAAGTATTTTGTAAAACAATTGTTGAGCTTCGCTTTTATTTAATGTATAGTTTATGTCAATTTAGGCAAGATAAAACCAAATGTTTTTACTAACCTTAGACAGTCAATTATAACGTAGTACTGATCAGTAATTATTATTTATAAAATTAATATTCATAATTTATAATAATTAATTAACATGAATAGAGAGCGAGCTTACGAGCTACAGCCTTTATTTTTTAAGTTTTTTTATAATTATTTTTATTTTTATTATTTTTATGTTACTTGAATATTAATAATTTTATTAAGCAATTTTTTATATTTTTATGCAATTAATTATTTCATCAGATATCACATTTAATTTAAAGAGTTGAAACAAGTGTTTTTTCTAGCATTTATGTTAGCAGTGTCTTGAAAATGCTAAAAGAATAAAGTTCTTTTTCATGTGATATACTTCATGTAATATACTTCTTATAGTATTTAGGCTAAATTGTATATATATAATACTATAATAGTATATATATAAATATCATTTTAATCAAACACACAAAACTAGCATAACATATTTACAGGGTATTTGAATGTGTGTTCATTGTATTCGTCGGGTCTTTGCCTGGCTGTGTAGCGATTTTTATTGGGTTGCGCTCTGTTCGCTGTTCGTCTTCTGGCGCTTGGTCTTGTTCCTGTTCAGGTTGCTGTTGCTCTTTCAGGTCTCGAAGGTAATGTTTTTTGCTTTAGCTGCTGCACGTGAAATATTTTCGACAGCCACAAAGTAAACAAGCTCACACATTAGCTTTCGCTTGCTTTATGTTATTAGTGTGTGTGTGAGTGTGTTTTTGTGTGAGCGTGTGCAGGGGTATTCGCACACACTCTCAATTTAAACGCTTCATTTCACTTTATTTCGACTGCGATTTCAATTTAAATTCCATGAATTTTCCCTTGCGCTTCGGCGTCTTTTTATTCAACTTCGCTTTGGCTTTTGCTTCTGCTTTCGCTTTGGCTTAAGAAATTCTCATAAGATTGAATGGATTTTGTTGATTTTAATTTTTAATTTGGGATTTGCGGTCTGCCCATTTATTCGCTTTGCGACTGCAGCTCCAGCAATTGCTTCAATGTTTGCCAAACTTTCGCTTTAATAAGAAATGCAACAATAAAATTGCTGCTGCGGTCAGTCACCATTGCGCTTTAAATTGTATCAGCCCTTCTTTTCGTTCTTTTGCCTTCTGCTCAGATCACCCTTTGAAATTGGGTAAGGGACAATGTGAAGGGAAGCCATTTGACGAGAATCTTTTAATTAACTTTTGTTTACCCAGGGGCTAAAAAACTTTTTATTTACATTGACTACGCTTCAATGGAGTCTGAAAGTGTTCAGCACTTGCCGTGCTGCAAAAAACCTTCTATACCACGCGCAATGTGTGGCCAGCAAGTGGCACAGCAATGTAGGCAACGCTTTCTATGCGCCACAGCCAAATCCAAAGCCAAACTGCGTAGAGAACATTAAAATAGATTGCTGTTTGCTTTCAATTTACTAGCGCCCCCATCGCAGCGCCATCGCGGGCTCCATCTAAATCTCAATAGGAATCGCAAAGCCTTTTGTCGCTTGAACGCAACATAGCATGTAAATATTTGCCCTTTGGCTATGAGCATTTTCTGGCCAACAGCTACTCGGCTGCCCAAACGGATGCGGATGATGGCTCAGTTATGTGGCTGGCCATATATTAGCATGCTGCTGTCAAATAACTTCAACTTTCGGCTACCATAAATTCCCTTGGCAAAAAATGAAAACCCGTAGATGAGCTAACCCAAGCAGATTGTTTTGTATGAACTATGCAAATGTCAGCTAGTGGAATTTCAGTGACTTTTACCGCTTGGCAAAAAGTTTGATATAAGCTGTGGTCTCAGCTCCGTAATTGCAACTTTTGTGCAAGGAATCTCTTTCATTAGCCTAATGCCCAAATGGAATTTACAGCGCTCTGCCGAGTTGTGTCATACTAGCGTTGCGGTTTAGCTTATAAGGTCAGGTCCAGGTCAGGCAAAGGTGGCTGCTCTAATGCACTGGCCCGTCGTTCAACCGCTTGCATCTGCATCTGCATATCTCTCTATTAGATTGCCAGTAGCCAACCCAGCTGGCGTATTAGTGGTTGCCAATGTTACAGGCAACGCGAGAAGACGGAAATTCGCAGCAGGACGAGCAGCAGAACACTTCGATGGAGACAACAAAGTAGCTTGATGTTGGCGCAAGGCGACAAGTGGGCAGCAGGAGGGTGCGACCGAGACATGACCATAACTAGCTTTCGGTCTGCGTTTAGCGTGGAAGGCGAGTGACAAGGCGAGGAAAATGCCACCGCTGCTGCTGATGGCACACAGTGCAGTTGCGGCAATTGCGGCGGACAGCGACAACAGCAACATGCCCAACATCCTCGACATAGATAAACAAGCGTCTGCTGCTGCCGCATATAACCGCACATATCGCTCATAAACACCGCCATAAAACTAACGCAAACAAACAGCCAAACAAATATGTGATAAAGACTGCAACAACTAAATATAAGTCGCCAAGTAGCGCCACGACCACACCCATTTTCCAGTATAATGGCCCCATCAGAAGTGGGACTAAGTAAAAACTTTGGGCGCGGACAGCTATCAAAATGCCATATAAAACTGTCACTAAAAACTTATCTGAAATTAGTGCAACGTTTTATTTATGTACTTGTCGCTTATTGCGATATATATATATATATATATATATATATATATATAAATCTATATGTAGTAGTAAAATACAAACTCGACACATTACAGCTCGATTAAGTAGCTGAGCCCTACGGCAGCGTGGCGTATGTGTAACGTGATTTGTATTACGCATACGTAAAACTGGCAACATTTGGCCATAGTTTTAAATAGCGCTTAATCTCTTAAATATATAAACATTTTGGCCTCGTGGATGTTCATTCTAGACAGAATAAAAGAGGCTCCCAAGACGATTGTTTAACAAACAGCATCTTTTAGCGTATGCACAGACGCCTCCCAGGCGCAGCCGCCGCAAAATACGCACATGAGGCACACGAGTCCTCTAAATTTATAAATAAAATATTTATTTTAAATATTTCTGCAAGTAAAATTCTATATGAAATTCGATAAAGCACAAGATTACTTGGAAGTCTTTCCTCCAGAGAACTTGGCAGTCTGTGCATTTTAGCCTACAAAGCTTTTGCTTTAGACTAATTGTTAACGCTTCCGCTAATTAAACGCTGCAGTATGAGAAAATAAAGCAGAATAAATAAGAGATAAAGAAAGCTGAGAGCAGCTAAAAGTAAAGGAAACAAGCAGATTATTGTTGCATTTGTTGCAGTCTCTGTGCTCTGCCATTTGTGTGTGGATAAATGCTTAGCATCGTTTAAGAAACAACAACACCAAGTGAATACAGCAAAAGAAGTATACGAGAAGTATAAACAAACTGAGCGGCAGCCGGCCCAGAGTCTTACAGCATCCGCAATGATGAGCAATGTGGAAGAGCGAGCAACTGTAACAAGCGCTGGCAGCGTTTACCCAGCATTTGGCTTGTCTTCTTTCTGGATGGCCAAAAGAAAGAAGATAAACCCTTTTGCCAAACAGCCGCACTGCCCAACACACAATGCACAGGCACGCAGCGCAGGATGCAAGCTTTATTTGCCTCAAACAGAGCGCAGCGCATTTGTTGTTGCCGCTTTTGCTTATTGTTGCTCTCAGGAAAGTAGGCTACGTCGTCGACATCGTCCTCGACAACCTCGGGCCATCTTCTGTTCAAATTAAACTGAAATTCTTGTCCGCTGTGTTGTCTGGCCGCACAGCTCCCAAGATGCCGTTGGCCTCGAACAATGTTATGAACCAAAGTGGCATCACTTTTTCTAGCACACTCCGATCGACCCAAGCCAAGCTCCCTCGCCCACAGCTGGTATGCCGTTGAACGTTGTAATTAAAGTTTAAGGATTGTGCAAAGTTGAGAATCAAGCGCGAGGTGCGAGAGGTGCGAGAGAGCAGCAACAACGTTGAGCAAATGCCTGGAACAAAGCGCACACATACTACAACATAGAACAGAGCACGACCAGAGCTATATATTATAATCGATAGCTCTTTAACTTCTGCACACAATTGTGACACTGATGGGTTAAGCTTGCGCTTAATGGCCGTCTAAGTTGACACAGGCCAACGGTTAACGGAAACTGAAAGAAAAACTCGATGGCCAAGGCCATATCCATAGCCGATGGCAGGGCCGCCGCCATTACCACGAGCCAACCAACTGGCTACAGTATGAGTATAAGGAGTATAAGGCAGGAAAAGTTTTTTTGTTGATTTATTAAATTAATTGCTGCCACATGCAGCTGCCCCACAGCGCGCGGCAACGAGTTTAGCGTTTATTTGTGTTTAATTTAATTTATACGGAATGCCGCAAAACTTTTTTATGACAACACATTCATGCGAGTTCATGCCATTACGCCGCATGCTACTATCAGTGGAATTTTAGCCTGTGGCATTTAGCAAACAAGCTACTCCGAAAGCCGCACTCGAAAGCATATATATGGAATATATATAAATATTTTGAAAAGTTGCCAATTTGGCAGGAATTATACCTTTTAGCGCATATAAAACCTGAATTTAAAAAACTATTTAGTTACATTCATGTATACAGAATGGAAGCATAGAAAGTGAAGTGGCAGATCTCATAGAACGAGCTGGTATGTCGATCTAGGCATGTCCGACTGTCCCTCCATCTATACGTCCGTCGTATCTCGCAAGCCACAACAGCTAGCAATGTATGCCCTACGCAGTACGCAGTGTTTATCAATTTATTATTTTGTATTATTATGAGTTGACCTTTACGCTAAAATGTATAAAAACATCTAATTTACTGAGGACGTGCCTTTAACGAAGGCACAGATTGTATATACTTTAGTGTTTGGATAAACCAGAAAAACATAGTTCGATAACTAGCGACTTCTGCTTAGGCAAAACACACATCTGGATGCAATCACTATGCCCAGAAAATTTCTTTCAGCACAACAATTAATTTTCCTTAATATAACAAATACTTAAGTCTGCAGACCGATCGCAGTCACTGCGTAAACTGTGCAGTAAGCATTTTGTATGTGACAGAAGCCAAGATTGATTGGAGAGTTCAGGGTGTCTTCTAGTTGGAAAGTTCCCCGACTAGAGTACTCTGTCTTGTCTCTCTTTTGCTTATTCAATATTTATCTTTCTTAAATTATTTTTTTTTTTTGTTTTATTTATTTTTTTTGTCAGAAATATTTCTTAATATAGCCAGAATTGCACAGAATTTTATAATTTTCTTTTTGCCGAGCTTATATAATCTCGTCTGTTTTTAAGACAATCAAACGTCATGTATATATAGAATAGTGTATAATGGAAGCACTGGTTCCCCATAAAACTGTGATGACTTTTCTGTTATAAAGGATTGCATTCATTTTTTATACGAATACAAAAATATCATTTGAATTTTGTAGCAGTTGGCAGCAAAACATATGTATTTTAACATTCGGTTCTTAGCAAATGTACAAGAGTTTTTTATAGACGCGGCATTTCCCCCTCCCAGGAGGGGGAATACAATGCAATAAATTACCTCTACTTGAAGTATATTAAGTGTTTGACATGTATACGCCCAGTATACACTCGCAGAAGTTTCCTTTAGTATTTCCAAATACGTAGTTAAAGTACAATTAACCGGTTGGTGTAAGGTGGTGCCTCAAATTTAAATAATTAATTTGATTTCTTGCTGGAAACTTTGCTTATTTCCACATAAATAGTTCGAACTTCTATTTCTGTCCAAGCCGGAAATTGGGTACAGGTTATAATGCTACAGAAAACATGATTTATACGAACGATGCACACAGTGAACACCCCGAGAGTGAGTCCAGAAATGGAGGAAAATGAATTGCCGCGATACGTGTTGCTGTTCCACACAATTTCCGGAGGGACGGAGACTCCCATATATCCTGCTGCTGTGCCCACCTCATCACTCAGGGCACCTCATCACACAGCTCAGGGCGGCAGCCCGGCGGCGACTTGACATCCAATCGTTTCGCACACTTTTGCAATTGATTTAGCATCGCTGCCAAGCCAACAAAAATAAAGGGATGAGGGGCGAGAGGACTCGCCACTGATTCGCTTGGCACTCCTTAAAGCATGCGATTTGTTGCGTTGGCCAACTTGGGGCATTTAATGGCGTTACAATTTGCCTTTGTTATTGTTGCCGTTCGACTCGTGTGTCTGCTGCTGTTGCTGTGGCTGCTGCTGCTCAAGAAAAATGATGCCACTGAGCCCCATGGTGCAAAATGCTCATTTATTCCACCTTTGGGCAAGGATGGGCAAGAAGTGGAGCTGTTAAGGTATAACAGCAAAAGGGAGCGGCGCTAACCTCTTGAATATGTTGCACGTTTAACGTTCGCTTCAGAATTTATTGCTGGGCGGCTGCGCGGTTGACAGTAGAACCCATAAAAACTCTTACTCTGAGTATGCCAGCTTGTTGTTCCGGGCTGCCATCGTGCTGAAGGGCCACAGGGCGCCGGAGGTGGACCGTGAGCCTTGGGGCGTGGGCTCGGGGTTGCCCGTTTATTGCATTTACAGTTACTTAATTCTTTTACATGAACTTGCCACATAAAACAATAATAATTGCACACCTTTGCACACAGCTTTCTCACACCAACGATCAACCATGCCTCTCCCTCCTGCTCTCTCTTGTTGCAGGTACGTGTTGAAAGTGTGTCAATTGTGCGAGCCAGGTAGGAAAAGCGCTTTGATTGCCGGCAACTTTTTGTAAATTCCTTTAAACTTTCCAAAACTGCTGCCATTACGCCACAGCAGCATTTTTAGGGCATGGCTCAGCCCTCGATTGGTGTTGGTGTTGCTGTTGTTGCTGCCGCTCCTGCTGCTGTCGTTTCGTTACGGCGCGTTGATTGTATTATGAGTGACGTGCACCGCAAAAAAAGCTTTTAAGTCATTAATTTCATTTGGAAAAGCATACTCAAAGGATTTTAAAGTGCACAAATTTTAATTCAAAGCCCAGCCAGGTCTCGCATTTACTGCATTTACAGGCATTTACGTGTCATTAAGTCGATTCACAAACTAAATATGGAAACATCTAGTTATATGCTCATATGCTATAAAAATGTCATTCATTAAACGAAATGAACTTGCGCATGATGCGTGAAAATGTCAGCTGAAAATAAATCTACTGCTAACTAAGATTTATGCCAGAACAGCACGGAATACATACAAAATATATGTGGATATATCTGGGCTGGGACTGAGAAAAATACCAAAAGCCAGCTTTGAAAAGCAGCCAGATAAACCACAAGAAAAGGCACATTTTCTCTCCGAATATATATGTGTGAGTGTGCGAGTGTGTGCCTGTGTGTGTGGGTGTGTGTGTTTGAGAAAATCAGAAAACACAATCTGCATGCAAATGAATCAAATGAATTGGTTTGGCCATTTTAAAGCAAAAGGCAACATTTGCCGCAAAACATCTTCCTTTACATGCGCTTAATGGGCGTCGCCATGCCCACTATTTCGCTGACTGGCTGTTGCTCAAGTCTGCGGTTGTTGCCAAACTTTTGCCTTATTTGATTAAATAATTTCCATTTAACTTCTTACTTTATGCTTACGCCGTCGTCTCACTCGACGACATCCACTCGAGAGGCAGAGGACTAGACACAAGACTCGACGCACCCATACAAATGTGCGTAATTAAGAGCAACAAATATGCACTATACACACATACACACACGCACAACCATTTAGCTGGCAAATTAGTATGGGAAAAACTTAATCTTTGCACCGCAGGCCAAAAATCCTAAGAAATAAAAGGTATGCGAGCATACAAAACACTCAGAGTAAATGACTTTTTGCCACAGGCAACTGCCATTGATTGCCGCCATATACCATCGTATGTATGGCTCTATGTACTCGTATATACATAGACATATACACATATATAGTTGTAAGTGAAAAGCTACTCCTTTCCCACAGCGAGGTAGGAGCGGGCAGACAGCAGCCACGCTTGCAAAAAACCAACGCTAGTTGCCTCCAATGAAGTGGCTCAGTGGACGGGGTCTCATGACAGCTAGATTTACAGTGTGCGGTCACACATACATTTTCTGCATACACTGAGCGAAGTGATCCATTCGAAGATGAATGATTAGATGTCAAAATTTAAATTTCCTTTTTATAATTTTTTTAGCAATTTTATTTTTTCGAAAATATTTTACTAAAAAAATTTTAAATTTCCAAAACTATTTTTTTATTTATTTATTTGAAAACTGTAACTAAAATAATGTAAGAATATCTTTAAAATAATTATATAAAACTAATTTTTTAATACTTCGAGCTTTCTTTTTTTTTGAGTATAATTTCTCTTAAATACATAAATCAAGATTATCTTTATAGCTAACTATTTAGCTCAGTGCACTATGCACACATAAGTAAATAGAGTGTCGAGGGCAGAGGAGCTAAGCAGAGCTGGATATAAATGTCTGGGTGGCGCCGTTTGGCTGTAAGTATGTAATGTGGATATAGGGTTAAAGCAACAAAATCCACACACTAAGAAATGAAGTTAAAGGGCGATGAAGGCAATGGGGCGTGGGTGTGGGCGTTGGGCGTCAGGCGTTGGAGTGGGCGCTGAGTCGCTGTTCGGTAACATGGGTTAGCAAATTGTATTGTTTTTGTGTAAATTAGTTCATTTTTGCTAGTGCGTGTGTGCGTCAGTTCGAGTGTGGGTGAACGATGCGTGCGTGTGTGTGTGTGTGTGTATTGGGTGAGCAAGTTTGTGCGCTCAATCCTCAGCTTGGACGACGTGTTCGGTCCTTTTAATTTGCATGTTTTATGTTCACTTTATGAGATTTGAGTTGGTCTTGTGGTTTAGCATAAAATATTAAACTGGCCACATGTGCGTGTGCGTGTGTGTGTGTGTGTGTGCGTGTGTGTGGGTGAGTTAGGTCTCAAGTTTTGCTGCGATCATAATTTATCGCTGAGCTGTGTCGTGTGTGCAGACCCAATTTCAATTTGAGTTTTTGCCTAGCATCGCCACAAATCTGGCTCATGTTTTGTTTTGTTATTTATTTAATTTATTTATTTATGTCGCTCACTAAAACCACTTTAATCAGAGCCGGGCGACATGAGCCGCTCAGCTGGCCTCCGCATTAAGCCCACTATTTAAGCCAGCCTAGTCGTTTAGTTATAATCCGTCAACACGCACGGCGACATGGCTAACGACGCGCCTCGGTTAATGACAGCCCGTTAGTCGGTCAGTTGGCCAAACTGATTTTATTTATGGCCAAGTTTTATGACACATTCAGCGTGGGCAACTGCCGCATCGCATGCAAAATCCCCAAACGGAGCATTAATGCAGCGCCAGGAATGAAACTCAACTTTAATTTATAAACATTTGCAATGCAGATGTCCTGAACGGAACAAAGGACCCGGCCACAGAGCATTGTCCCTTTGGCAACATGGCTAGACGCCACTTGAGTGCGATTGTTGCTCAATTGCTGTCACACCCACATCAATAATATAGTGAATAGCTATTTGAATCCATATCTATATGCTTATTATAGATGAATTCCTACGTGCAGTCTGCGTGTGGCCACAAGGACGCCGAGCAGCTATCGCAAATGCAATCGAAGCACATCTTAAACTCTTTACACCGACATAAACAGCGAGCGAAAATACGTGCGTGGCATGATATGCTTGTAATTGAGGCCAACGTACCGAATGAATTCGGGGCTTGGCATTGATGAGAGCTGGGTTCGATGTCGATGTGACAGGGCATTCGGCAACATAACAAAACCCATGCCATGCTCATGCCAGCCATGAGCTATGCTACCCAACTGTGATCCTGTCTTGTGGCAGGCGAAGCAATCAACTGTAAAATGCAGCAACAACGCCACTTCTCACACTCACACTCTCACTCTCTTGCTCCGCCTCTCTGTCTATCTCCTTGCGTGTTGTGTTGATAGTGAGTGCAAGTGATGTGAGATCTGCGGCAACATGTACACGAGATTGCTAACAGAGAAAAATAACAAACAGCAAAAATAACTGCAGATGGCACAATGCAGGCGCATATTTCCAACGGCTCTCCACAGAAATTGCTGTCAGCGCAGCATTCTGCGAAGGAGTCACAACATTGAGGTTTTCAAACTGTTTGCTTACAAGCGGCCATTGTGGCGTACGTCAGTCCGACATGACCCTAACCCCAACCCAAATACGTTACCATAAATCTGGCAATGAAATAAGTGTACACTCTTGTATATTTGACATTTGGTCACTCAAACTCGTTACGATAGCGAATGAGTATTCAGGCGTTGTCTCTCAGCCCCTCGCCCTCAGCTTAGCGATTGTCTATCTGCAAACTGCTTGTTTACCCACATGGTCAGCGGCGGGAAAATGGAGGACTCGTGGCAAGCACGTATGTAAGAGTCCCTATGAGACTGTATGCGTGTGGGGGTCTATCACAAGCACATGCGTCAATTTAATAACAACAAGCACAAGCAGGAAAAATAAGCAAACAAGCTGAGGAGAATGTACAGCCAAATAAATGAGATATTACCAATTTGTATTGAATGCCTTGAATGACATAATGGCCAAGGCGTTGCCTTCTTCTTTGATTATTATTGTTGTTGCTGTTGCTGTTGCTGTTGATGTTGTCGATGTCGTCGATGTCGTTACGGTCTCGCTTATCGTGCCATCTAATGTTCATTCGATTTTGCTGCCAGTAATCATTTGTGCTGTCCCCGAAACGCAATTAGGCAAGCACAGAGCAAACACTTGCAAGTCATTAAGCGTGTCAAAGGCGACGCAATACCATCACATCTATTAAGTATACGCAGTGGGGCCAAGCGCTGATAAGCAAATATAATAGCATTTAGCCAACAAATGCTTGAGCACACACCAGAATTGAATATCAAAGAAAACGAACGATTTGTAAGATAAGATAGATCAGGAAAATGCGTTCGCTTGTGCCTGACAAATCGATGGTTCCATCTATCAAAACTTAAACACCCCATGGCTATGGACCATTAAACAGAGTATTGCAGCGCACTGTACGAACTATAAAAGGAAAATATGTCAAAGCATTGCTTTCCATTTGCACAATACACAGCTAAATGGACAAAACATGTGCCATATCGAGCTGCGAGCAAGGTCCTTCCATAGCATGAATTAAATGGACTACAAAGCTACAAAAACAAAAGTAAAACAAAACAAAAAACACAAAGCAACATAAAATAAAAAACAATGCGGCACTGGCAAGCTGGCAAATCGTAACAGCAACAGGGGGCTTGGTAGGTCCAATGGCAGCAGCAGCAGCAACAGCTAAGGAAATTCGTACACAAATTGTAAAGAAATAAAATTTTAGTATGCGCATATTGATTTTATGATCAGAAATAACTACGCATAGCAGGCAAACCAGACTACGGGGTACCGGGCGGGATATATTTCAAAAGTGCAAAGCAATCACGAGCCCGTCTATGTCACTGTGTGTGTGTGTGTGTGCGAGTGCGTGTGTAAAGCAATGTTGAATTGCTGGGCATGAAAACGAAATAAAAAGCGAGAGCTGCCGATGGCAGTTGGCGGTTTGTGTCGATTTCGGAGCCAGTTCCGCCAGCGCACACAGAGTCTGACAGGCTGGCGACAACAGTAAAGTATCTGCCGGCCATACATTTGACAGTTGTAATAAATTTTTGCGTTAGCAACACATTTCTGCCGTTCCGCTGGCCTTTTTGTGTTTGTGAAATAGCGGCAAAGCATTCGCCCACATTTTTGCGCGTTCGCCCTGCTGCGGTATCTTTTAAATATGTTTCATTTAATGTAAATTGATTGGCCGTCGAATATCAGCAATAAATTTGTTTGTGAATTCGTTTCGCTGCCATTGCCACAGTATCAAGTTCAAGGCTAAACGAAAAACTTTCTATTTTTGTTGATTCGCACACACACACACACACACACACATATTTATATAGAATACATTGTCGAAAACACAGCACCAAAGGCGGGCAAAGTTTTTAATCTCATTTGCTCATTCCTCACATTATACGCTTCATAAAAATGCCATAATCCACTAAACCTTCTGCTCCACAAAAGGCCAAGCAAATTTCAAAATGGAATCGGACGCTCACAAGTGAAACGAATACTTCAACAATCTAACAAACAGCAGAGCCAATAAAAACAGCCAATTGCTATAAGCACGAGCCAACGAATATCAAATACACTTACCAAATTGATATTTTATTTGTATATTATTATAATTGTTAAAGCTAATGATGAAATGAGTAGAACGCGAGATCCACTTGGCAAGGCAGACAGCTTAGCTAAGACTCTGCCAGGGCACAGAAAATCTCTTTTAAAGTTTTCAACTCTGTGCTAAATATAGTTATTATTTAATAGAATAACACAAATATAAGTTCTATTCTAGTTCAATACATTGTTTGCCTTTTAATAAATTTCCGATACCCTCGACAAACAGCAATACGCACAAGAAATAGCAAAATAGAAATTCTGTAACCGAACCTGAAGTCGACATTGAAATCGAAATGGAAATCGAAGCTGAAGTCGAAGTGGAGACGACGGCATGTGGTGCTGCAGAGGCAAATGAAAACCTTTAAGGCAGATACCGTCGCACGACGCGGCGCCCCAAATGTATGCCACACAAAGTTGTTTACAAATCTCTTCAGCAACGCCCACAAATTTGTATGCAAGGTCCATTGTTGTTGGGCCGTCGCTTTTGGCATGCGGTTCAGAGGCTGCTGATTTCAATATTTACTTTGACCAAACGGCACAGGAAACAAACAAAAACTTTCTGCTGAGACCGCTTAATGATGCCAGCTTAAAGTTATCGACCCGCCGTGTGTATTCCGTCTTTATTAAATTAAATACGGCCGCCGGGCCGGCTGCCGGCCAGAGCTGGGCGGCACTTTTTCCAGCGGCCATAAATCGACAAGTGGAGCCACGGCCCAAGGGCGATGCCAGCCACACACGCCTGCAATAAAATAGAGTTGAATGCTAGAGGCCGACGTCCTCCGGCCTTTAGCACATGTCCAGCAACCACTTGAGCGCTTTTCCGGGCGCCCACTACCCACTTGAGGCAGCCTCCAATTGCGCAGGGGCTCAAGTTGCCGCTGTGCGTGAGGGTGTGCGTGCGTGTGTGTGGAAGAGTGTGTGTTAGCTGTATAATAATTATGTCACTTTTGGGTAAATCGATGCAGAGTTGAAGACAGAGCTAACGGCAGCTGACGCCCACTTGAGCAGTAATTTGAACTTTAACTTGACTTTAAATGTGGTGGCAACAACAAGCGCCTGAGCCACGTCTGGAAGCGACCTTATGACTGTCCTTTAAATGACATTTACTACGACTGCAGCAGCAGCAACCCACAACAGCATAGACAGCTGCTTATCCGAAAGTTATCCCCCTCGCAGGACGACAGCTCTAAAGCGTGGGCAAAAACAAAAACAAAAATAAAAATAAAAGCAAAAGCAACAAAAAAAGTGTCAAATAAGAAACTAAATCGCATGTCCGCCACGCCATTCTCGTAGCTGACCCTTTTCCGCATTGTATTTTGGCAAGCAGCTCGAATTGAAGGCTGCTCATTTATCGCCCTATACATATATATATATATATATGTATATATAGCCTTGTGGGGGGCTCTGCTGTAGCTCTACTGGGGTCGCTTTTAGCCCCAGGGCGGCATTTAATTACGCTCGTGTTCGCTGTAATGAGCCAAATTGCTTTTTGCTGTCAATTAAAGTAAAGTTTTCCCTTTAGCCGCCAACCATTAAGGCCAATCAAATGTGGGAGCCAACACAACGAGGACGCGAGCAACGTGAGCAACTGAGATTTTTGTGGTAATACCAGTTGTAAACTGAAGTATTTGTGATAGTTGCGCACACACAGACACAGACAGAGACACAGTTACAGGCAGACGCACATCAAACGTCTGGTTCTAATTTTAAACCACTACACACACACACAGAGTTGTATATATGTCTGCATTGTCTCTTACTTTCACTTCCACTTCCGGCGTGGCACAGTTGCCACAATTCGCGCCGTGTTCTAGTTTCGTTCCGCCCAAAAAACTGATATTAAATGCGCGTGTGTGTGCGTGGGTGTGTGCAGTGTCTTAGAACACGTTTGTAAACATCTTAAATGTGCTTTTAATGAGCAGCTTCAATACCGAAAGAGCAGCAGACATCCAGGCAGCTGTCAAGCGCTACATGTTCTCCCCTCACCCCGTGCAATCAACCGCGCCTCCGTCCGACCTCCTAGCTCGTCCGCCTAGACGCCTTTATGCTGCGCCAGCATCGACTTGTTTCTCGCACTCATAGCAATCGCTTTAGTGCGTTGTATTTTAATAATGTTAATTAGCGCTCTAATTAGTTGTTGCTTTTAGTTCGCATTTAGTGCGCGCATTCTTAACGTATTTCAGGCATGCAAAAGCCAATAACAAACTAAAACACACACGCAACTGTGTGTGTGTGTGTGTGTGTATACACACATTACCTTTAATATTAAGTGGCACTCCACACTTTGTAGCCAGGTGGAACTCCGACAGCTGCTGCACTCATTGGCCACGTCGTTATCATGCGAATTGCCGTTTAAAAATTAATGAAAATTAAAATAAAATTATTGCTGGAATTTTACATAACAAAACGTTTGCTCGTGTCTCATTACCTTTAGTGCAGTCGGTCACCCTCTTCGCTCCTGTTGCGTGCAGCCAGCGCATTTTGTTGCACTGAACATTCCTTAACAGATCACGAAATAAAGCTGCAATTAATTGCTCATATCAAAACGGCACACAAGCGCACGCTCTTTAATTTGCAGCTTGTGTGGCGCACGCAATAAAAGCTGAAATTGTTTCGCTTAATGTTGCCACCGCCGTGGACTGATGCAACGACAGACACAAAGCGTTAACCATTTATTGCCTTAACTAAGTGCTTTATGTGAGAATAATGAGATACGCAATCTGCACAGCCAAATTAATCAAGCGGTACGTTACAATCGCATCAATATCTGCATCGATAAGAGTGAAATTACAGTTATTTTCTGTTTTAATATTGCATTTCACAAAGTCTCGGAAAATAGGTGTTCCTTCTGCAATTAACTTTTAACTTTTATTTTACTGACTCCAGCTGATATATTGCACTAATGCACTTTGTCGTCCTAGCTATAGTCCTTTTTAATAATCAGTAAAAGGATGATGAACTAAATAGTCAGTAAAAATTTGAAAACCAATATTTGTTTAAAATTTTGCTAGTTAAAAAAAAAAAGAATAAAACAGAAAATCTGGCTAGCTTAGCTAAATATTTTTTAAATTCAAAAATCTTTATGAAATATAATTTCATTTTAAATATTTGTTAAATTACTGATTTTAAAACTAGGTAATTTATATGATATTTTATAATATATTTGTATTATATATAAATATATATACTATTTGTAAAAATTATATATATATACAAAATACAAAAAAATCAGTTTACATGATTAGATTTCGAAAGCCATGAATAAAAGGGAAATTAGGGCAAAATACAATTTCAAACTGAATTTTAAAAATCAGCAATATTTAATGCGAAATATGTTAGCTGCTACAGTCTAAAAAACTGGGCAGCAGGCAAAGTTCGTGTTGGAAACTATTGAAATTCAATAGAGATCATTATGTGCATGTGCTTTTTTGGTTTTGCCTCTATGCATGTACATATTTTGGACCATAAATAATGTCCAGACACAGTGGGGCAAGGGGCGTTCAGACAAAACCAGAGCAGCAATGAAAATTGCGTTAGCTGCGCAAAGCTGTTTTGCTTGTTGGGCGATGGTCAACAACAACAACAACAAATTCACTTTTTGTAGTTTAAACTTATTGCAAAATGCGCTAAAGGGTATAATTGTGCTGTGTCAGCGTATGTAACAGCAAGAAGCATTAATATTCAAGCTTATCTAGGCAGCTAGATCTGTTGGTCGGGCATCTCTAAATGCTTATATCTCGCTACCATATTTATCCACCGAAAGCTATACAATAAAAGATAAAAGATAAAAAGTTAATCAATAATCAATCAACAGCTCATCGCTGAGCTCTGGGAATCCACTAGCTGCGCAGTGCCCACTTGAGATCCTTTGTTTTATTTAAGTATATTGATTGTATGGAAGAAAGTTCGAAGTGCCTGGGTTCAGGTTAACTTCTAGTCCGAACTCCCGGCTAGAGTACCCTCTCCCATCGTTGTTTTTGCGTTTGGCAGTTGCTGTCGTTGTGGTCGGGCCCCCACACACACACGACACACTTCAACGCGCCCACCAATCGAAGTCGCCCAGTGGGCAACTTGTGCATGGCTGGCAGCCGCATTTGTTCATTTGTTTGGCTCTCAAGTGTCATGCTGTTTGCAGCCCCATCGCTGCCTGTGTGTCTCTGTGTGTGTGCCAATAGCCATTAAGCGTTAAAATTTGTGCAGCTTTGTTGCTGTCCGACTGCATTGGCTGCACGTACGATACGTGTTGCATATGTGTTTGTCTGTGGGTGCGTGCAACCAAAAAGATTTGTCAGCCTGGGCAAAACATTGTAATTATTTTATGCTTGTAACGGCTGCCAGCAGGCGAGTCTTTGGCTACGACTACGGCTCGCACATGCGAATAATCAGACAGACGGCTCACATTCTGTGTTTTCCCATTTGGCAAGTGCCAAACCAAAGCTCAGCCAGTAGTAGATCATTTAAACTTTCCAATTGGCTTGACAGACACACAGTGATAGAGAGAGGGAGAGAGAGCTAGAGGGAGGGGAGCGGGAGAGCACTACCAATATGGGCTGGTTGGTCGGTAGCCATGACTATGTCTGGTTAACTGTTTGCCTGGTGCGCCGGCTCAGCCGTAGGCTCAGGATTTTGGCCCAAATCGAGGATGCTTGTATTTAATTTACTGTCGAAATTAACGATGCATGCACCAGTGTTCCTGCTAATGTGTGTGTCTGCCTGTGTGCGCACAAAAGTCAAGCCCCAAAACAACAATTTGGCAGCAATTTGTTACAACGATGGCAACTGCAAATGATTAACAATGTATGCGACATTGTGGTTAAAAGCATAATATTATCATACGTTTGGCAGCGAGCGAGCAGGCATACATTAAACATGCTTTGCCAACACACACAAGCACACATAATACATATTTGTATTTGGACATGCATAAGCTGTATGGAAATCAATTTTCTACCATTTTGCTGGCGTAACAACACAACTGGCCCATTAGCTTATTGTGATATTTATGTGGGTGCCATTAGAGCGAGACAATGGCCATATTAATTACACATTTCATTTATTTTGGAGCGCCAAGCGAAAGCCAATGATGTAAAATCGATACGCGGACGCCAAATTAAGTTATCATTTGTAATGTCCCTAGCTGAAAGCCTCTAATCTAATAAAAGGGAATGCAAATCGTATTTATCTAATTATACAGCCGCCATGTTGCGGACAAACATCAATCAAAATGTTGCGCCCATGGCTAATACCTCTAGGCCAAAATCTGACCAGCAGGTGAGAAAACAAATTGCCGTGGTCTAGGTCAGCATTGACCCTGCACACACACACACACACACTCGACTCCTATTTGCGTGTCAACAAGCCATTTCCAGTGTGAACGATCTGGAACAATAAAAAGTTAGAGAAAAAATGGGAAAATAAAAACAACAAATGCCCGCTGCAATAGGCAAATAGGAATGTGAGTAGGCCCCAGCAGCAGCAGCAGCAACAGTTGGTGAGCTGTAGGTTTATTTTTACGATAATATTAAGTTGAATCGTCTGGTCGAAAGGCAGTTGGGCCGGGGCAATCAGCATAAAGTGGTTGGCATTAAAAATTGTATCAAGCCGCACAATAAAAAAAGCGCCTCTACCCAGCGGAAGTGAACAGGGCAGGACACTGTCCTGTGGCTATTGGTATTGCTGTTGTATCTGGTTATTTCTGTTGTTGTTGCGCAACATAATCAAATAATAAACCCATAAAACTGCTAACCACAATTAAAATGCCTCCAGCACAATGCCAACTTTTTGTTGCCTTCCTTTTGCGTTGGGGGAGGCCGAGCCAATGCATTTCCGCGGCTTAGCGCCTGCCATTGAACAACAAAAACAAAAGCACAAACAAAAAAACGAATTGCAATTTAATGATGCATGCCGTTATCCGCAATTAGGCAGCAATAACGAACTGGCAAGGCCCAGCAATCTAAAATTTTGTATAGCTATCACAGGGTATATTGACTCAGCGCAGTGCACTTGACACGTTTTAATTATAAGAAATGAGACTAGATAGAGCAGACAAATACCAACTGCCGTTAGAGTTCAAGAGAAGATATATCTGGCTATACTAAATTTAGATATAGAATCTTTTAGTCTACCAAACTATGAAACTATCTCTGCACTTATCTTTTTTGGCATTCTATCTATCCTTTCATCTAAATAATTAAATAAATAAATAAAATAAATAAATCTACCCATGCATCTATTTATCCATATCCATCTATATACCAATCTATTTACATATCTTTCTATCTATCCATCAATCTACAAATCTATCTATATCCGTTCGTCTATGTATTTTTTATTACATTTGTCTATATATCCATGTAACTATCTTATCTTATTTAATTCTGTATATATCTAATGATCTATCCATTTTATCTAAATTACAAATCTATCTATCTATCTATCTATAAAAAATAGTTAAGACTTAGTAACACATGTTAGTTAATTTATAGCTTAGTCAGTTGTGTGCCTCATTATAACTGTAAATATATCACAAACATTTTTAATAAACATTTGCCTGATTAGAGCGCAACTCTTAGCTAAGTTAGTTCTATTCAGTGTTCAGTTTTTTATCCTATTTTATATTGCGAGGGCTTTCGGCCCTTGGCAATTCTCATTATCTGGTGGCATCTGTAAAATTTTTGTCATTTGAGTCGTTTAATTGCCGACCACAGAGGCGCGTGTTGAACATTTACTGGCGTTATATTGCCGCTTAAAACATTAACGTGCAGCTTCAAGTTGTCTGCAGGCCATTGAATCGAGTTGGCGAAAGAAATGTGCAAGGGAAAAGAAAATGAAGTCAATTTTGAAGACAACTGCGCTCTGAAAGGTGGCTGATGGTCAGTCGTCTATATATTTATATATATATATATATGTATATGTATGAGAGGCAAAAAGAATGCAGTCAATTGAAATGCAAGTGCAAGACAAGTCGAGTGCAAAGGCGAAGGGAACTGCCAGCCAAATTGGCAGCGCAAACTAGCAAAATAGTGGCTCCACTGAGCAACGACAAACAAAGAGCGCCAATGCAAATAGGTAGAGCAAAGGCAGCTGAAACTAAACTTAACTGCAACGGCGACAGTGCGGGCTGAGGGGCGTGGCATTCAAGTACTGACAACATTGTCAAAAGCAAGCAATAGCTGCTGCGCGCCTTTCCTTGGCAGCCAAACTGCAAATTGTAGTCTCAGAAGTCGCACTTTAGATTTATTGATTGTTTCAACAGCGTCGGCCTTGTGGGTCCAACTGTCCTGCTTCAATGCTGCTGTCACTGCTGCTGCCGCTGCTGCTGCTGCTGCTGCTGCTGCTGCTGCTGCTGCCGCTGCTGCTGCTGTTACTGCAGTCGTGCCAGTTCAACGTCAACATCGTGTCTTAGCTTATGCTATAAAAAACTTGCAACAGCAACAACAAAAATAGTAAAGCGACAGACAATGCTGATGATGACAAGCGCTCGGCCCCAGGCGCCCTTCTTCGACCAAGTCAGAGAGCTGGCGTCCTCATAGCAAGACGCACTTTTTACTGCACACACACACACACACACACAAACGAGCAGACACACACACACATACACTTGATCCTTTTCACGTTTTTTACTCTTGTCGCTTTGCGCTTGTTTTGTGCAAGCTTTCAGCAACGATTCGGATTGAAATTCTTTTGTGTTTACAGTTAAATTTTTGCCTTATTACATACAAACATGTATATATACATATATATATATACATATATACTTTTGGGTTTTTTATATTTGCCACAGTGAAGCTTTAAATGAGCGCACACACTTAAGCGGGCAGTTGATTTGCTTTCGAAAATGCGGGCTGCCGGCCGCACATAACTCATACGCCACGTGGAACGTGCTGTGTGTTGATGGCTTGTGCCTGGACAACATTTTTATCTTTTAATTACACTCACTTCTGTGTGCTGCTGCATGTTTACATTTCAATAAATTGTGCGCTTCCATCAACACTTTACAGTTTACACTTTCCACTTACCACTCTCCACTTTCCATGCTCATCAGCAGTTCTTTTGGCCGGCTTTGCGACGCTTCGACGATGACTGTCAGCCATCCTAATGATTTTGGTCGCCCATAATGAGTTTTTGTTTCCAGCAGCTTAAGCTCTGCATAGCGGCAACACCAGCACCAGGACAACGAAAGACAACAATAACGGTGGCACTTTCCATTGCCATTTAATTAAAAATTGCAGAATAATTATTTTTCTTCTCGCATCTTTCCACTTTGCCCACGCGACTACGGCCAAGCGAAAAGAACTTTTAAATAAACAAAGGCACTGAGAGCAATTTGAAAATCTGCAAATTAGCGCAAATGCAGCAACGAGAAAAGTGGAAGTAACGAGGGTGGAACAAAAAAGAAAATAGAAAACCAAGAAATCTGAAAATGCGGAAATGTGAAAATTCGAAAATGCGAAAAGGCGCAAATGGGAAAGCCAGCAATGCAGGGAGCAAACTTTTCAATTACATTAAATCCGTTCACAGAAGTTGGCAACACGCACCGTTGACAATTTATTTTTAGCTGCCAGCCTTTCGCACAGTTCGCCTGTTGCAACTAAGACGTTGCAGCTTTCCCGTTGCCAATTTAGTTCCAGAAGAGATTTGTCCAAATGCCCTGATACAACATGGCTCAGATTATCATAAAGCGACAGCAAACTGACGCACATGTGCCTCTAAGATTACGTGCCCAAGCAGCCCGGCAAACTCGGCGTATGCGTAACTTTTATGCCTATGTCAAAGTTGTTATCCCATTTATGAGGTGTCGCCAAGGAACGCTATCGCTTAGCTAGCCTGCTGGGCGTAAGTTATGAGAGCAAATGATACTTTAAGTGCTACACAACCAGAAAACTTTAACTACAGCTTAAATTTTGATATATGCATGTGTGTAGTTAGGTTGGCTTCGGCTGGGCTAGCTATTTGCGGGTGGTGCTGACAAATGCCGTCAATATATCAACAGTAAACCGTAAATGATGAGACGATTTATTATGCTGCCGGTGCAGCAGCAAAGGCAACAGCAACAAAAGAGCAACTGCAGCAGCTTCGACTTACGTTTGCTGCCTCTTGGCAATAAGCTGAAAATAGCAGTCAGCCCGCTTAAGTGGCTGTTGGCCCCTGCCACTAGCTGACACAGCCTGCCATTTGATGTACTACCATATACACTGCCATGCATATACGTGCTCCCAGCCATATATATATATATATATGTATGTATTTTGGCAACATTATACCCGACGTTTAATACTTTATGCTTATTTTGCTGCGGCAACTTGTGCAGGCCGAAAGACGCCAGCTCCAAGGATTTCGCAGTGAAATTTATTTTTGCGCTCGACGGCCGAGTAGACTAAATAAAGCCAGAATAAAGTTTATATAGCAATGCAGTTGCTACTGTTGCTGCTGCTGCGGCTTATGATAAACCCGAGCTATACTTGAGCCGTTGGCTCTTCCACAGGCTTCGGCTAAAACAACAACAAATTAAATTTTGTTGCCCTCTAAGCGGATTACAAGCTATATACATTTAGTTCTACTTGCGCTGATATGGCACATCTTTTATATATACACAAATAGAATGCTTGCTATCAGGAATTGTTTACCGATTTTTGCGCACCTGCAAACTCTACCTAGCAGTCTAAGCAGCTGGCCAAAATTATGCCTGACTTCCATCAAGCTAAAGTGAACAGCGGCTGTGCTGGCGACAGCGACAGCGACAGCAACTTTTAGTTGTTGGAATAGCTTTTCATTATGCAACAACCATAACCGCAACAGAAGCCAAGGAGAATAGGGCAAGAGCGTTGCTTCAGGTGGCACTTGAGCAATCTTTTGAGCTTTTCTCTTTGCCATGCTTTTCATCAGAACACTTAATTTGCATAATTTTGTGAGGTGTTTCGCAGCGAAAACAAATCAGCCTGCCACAACAAACAGCAGCAACTGCAGCATCAACAGCGGCAGCAACTCAACGTAAAACAGTAGAGATCCTAAACTTGGGCGCCATTTAATTCCGCCGGCTTAAAGTAAGCGCAATGCAAGTTCTAAGAAATATGGCATTCATTTTGCCACAGAGCTCCTCCTTTCAGCTGCCTCTCCACTACGCAGCACGGTAGACTGGCTCAGAGATATTGCGCTGCCAAAGCTTTTATGTAAAGTAATTTAATATTTTTACTTCATTTAGCGTTATGAAATTTCCCGTGCAATTCGTGCACTTTACATTTTTAGACCATTTTTCACGGCAGCAACTGACAAAGCATTTTCCGCTGCCATTTCATAGAATGGAACTCAACAGTAAATCAGTAAGTCCAAAGCACTCAATAAGTAAATAATGCCAAAGCCATCAAAAGAACGCTCCAAAAAGTCGGAAACTAAGTAAGTGGATAAAACTCACACAGTGACTGCCAGCAGTCAAGCGACAGTCGATTTTGCATTGATATTAAATGCCCCGAATGCACTCAACTGACAGCAAATTCCATGTACACAGACATCGAAGAATTCGGCCAACGATATAATCCATCAAATATTACGCAAATAGTATATAAAATTTGGGAGGAAACTGGCCACAGTTCATCATCTGCCACTTAAGTTGAATCATGGAATTTACTTTTTTATTATTTGCATTTTTGCTTGGAATAGGCTTGAGGAAAAGTATTTTATGCGGTAATTTTCTAGAAATTTTCAATTGAATTGAATCCCGAAGTAATTTACATAATAAATATTTCATGCCTCTGATACTATAAGATACATCAGTTTATAAATAAGAATCAGACGCATTGGCCATAACTTCAGATCAGCATATTTCGTATCTTCAATAACATTACATGTCGTGAACAATTTTAAAGCCTTTTATGACCTGAATTAAATGAAAGTTATGTATATATAAATATTATATATAAATATTTTGTATATTGCTACAGGTTTTAAGTAAACTTTTTAACATTGTTCAGTTCAAGTTACGATACAAAACGATCGAGTACAGGGACATGAGAAAATACTTGTGCCTTATGTTAAAATTACATACACAATTAAATATTAGATGTATAATATTAGAAATAAAGTTATGTTTAGTTCAGCTTAGTTAGCTGAAACTCCTGCATAGGTTGTCTCTATACTCAGTTCTATGGTTTTAACGTTTGCACAAAGAGAGCAAAAGCAAGTGAATCCATCGTCATCTTTTTGTGCATTTACCCACAAATGGAATACCAGCGATCTTCAACAATAAACAGCTAGTCAACATGACTTCTAAAGTGCACAAAATTAAATTCTTTATACATAGAGTTCAACATTAAGACATCATCGGTATCACAAATTGGTTCCACTTCTCTTTAACTGTAATCAATTCGAAACCTTAAGTGCTGAAAGACTAACTAATATTTACTAAGCGAAACTCAAAGTTGTGACTTGATCAATTCAACTCGAACTTCTGATGAAGCTAATATATATATAGTATACAACTAAACTGTATTACCCTGTTGAACTCTCTCCTCTAATCTAGCTGTCGCTAAATGTCAGTCTATGCTTAGTCAGCTAAGAATACCTAAATGCCATTTAGTTTAATCAATATATTTATAAAAATCATAATTGAACTTTACCTGCTCAGTGAACTTTATTATTGAAGTTTCAGATTTATGTAATTTGAGTGATAATCCAGCGAAAAACATATGCAATCTGTCATTTTAATTACTTTCTCCCTCTCTCTCTCTCTTTCTTGCTCTCACGTTCTATCGACTTGCAGCTAAGTGAGGACATTGGTTACGTGCTGTACTCGGCGCTGGGCTCCTTCTATATACCCAGCTGCATCATGGTCTTTGTGTACATACGAATATATTTTGCCGCGAAGGCGCGAGCGAGACGCGGCATTAAAAAACATCCGCGCAAAACAAACAACGAACAGGTGAGTGAGTATGAGAGAATTGCGAACGAGTGTTGCGGATGTGGTTGTGGTGGTGGTTGGGGTTGGGCTTGTGCTTGGGCTTGTGCTTGGGCTTGGGCTTGGTGTTGGCCTGAGTGATTACTTTGGTGCATTGCAATTGAGCTGCATTGGCTGCCGCAGCCGCCAGCCTCCTACATCCAACCTCTGTCGCTCAATGTGTTTTGATGGTGGGCGGCTAATTCATGCCTGTTACGCAGGTCCGTTCAATCAGATAAGTTGAGCAACAGCCGCGGCGATGCGGCAAGCACTGTAAATGCAAATTTTGCCATTTGAATGAACATGGCGGCGCTCACCCTATGGCAGGTGATGGCACGCATATGTGGCGTATGCGCAATATTTTTCACTCGAATTCGACGCGCTGCATTAAAGCGCTGCAAGTGTCTCACGCCGTTTGCTTAAATTAGATACCAATTTGTGTGCTACGTGTTGACTGCAAAAGCAGCGCTCAGCACTTTCGCCAATGCACTTTGCCACGTTTTTCCATTTGCCACTTGGCTGCAGCGCCATTGTGCAGCGTCATTTCACGAAATGGCAGCGATTTAAACTGAAAATCATTGAGCAAAGTTACGCTGATTGGGTACCAAAATCTCTAATGATTGAACATTGAGCGCGTAACCGTCGTTACCTGGCCAAATTACAAATTACAGACCCGTCCAAAAGAGCCAAAGGCCACAGGCAGAAGCAGAAGAGCTGCTGCAACACAATTAAGGCCAATTCATTCACAATTTGCATTTTCAATTAACCGAACGCAAGGCAAACGTCCAGCGACACTTGACCACCGCCAATTCGGACAAACAAAGAAGACCAGATGTGTCAGCTGCTTCTCAGCTCACAGATTAAAGCTGATGCACGCACATACATTAACAAGCACGTTTGCCCTGTGCGTTTCGGGCACTGTTAATTGCCCCTGGGCTGGTGGGGCTCACGTGCTTGTTTGTGTAATCGTTGCGCTCTGACGCTCCGACGCCCCGACACGGGTTTTAAAATCCGATTTTCGAAATGGGAATGTCGTGTACCAACAACAACTGTTTGCCGCCTTCTTTGCAGGTAACGAGCTTCACCACCGCCAACAAGAAAGGAACAATACCGATGCCATCCTCCAGCGGCGCAACGCAGCTGCAGCTGCACCAGCAGCGACAAATCGCCACCATTGAGACCCCACCGAATAGCGCGACGATACCCATGCAAATTCCGACAGTCACCATGGATTTGGCCTCCGATATATCCACCTCGGAAGCCGGCGAGCTGGAGGCTGTTGCCGCTCAGACGGTGCTGGCCTACGCCAATCCCAATGGTGGCTCCAACTCAGCCACAGCACTAAGCAGTGGTCCCTGCTCGCCAAAGGAAACCCTGCAAGTCAGCACCATTGCCACAGGCCGCGGCGTTGGACTCAATGTGCCCGTGCCGCCGTCCATGGGCAGCAACAACTCCATCAATGTGCTCAACAACAACAATGGCTGCGTGGCAACAGACGCCGCTCGAGCCAATACTCTTACTAGCCATAGCGGAGCGACTGCAGCGAGTGGAGCAAGTCCTGGTGCGGCTAGCAGCAACGAGCTGCGTGTCTCGCCCATTCCCGGACGCTGTCGAGCTCTCTCTGTGGGCGTTGACACGGATATGGTGAGTGAATTCGATCCTTCCAGCTCGGATTCGGGCGTGGTCAGCCGCTGTGCGGTAGTCAAGCCCCTCAAGTTTCGCCTTTGCCAGCCCATCTTTGGACGCAAAGCGAACCAGCAGCGCCGCAACGAGGCTAAGGCAGCCACAGTGGCAGCTAAGAACAACGCAGCAGCCGCGGCCAAAACCAAGGAGCTAGCCGCCAAAACCGAACTGGAACCAGCCATACCCAAAACGCCAAAGCCCCGCGATCCGGAGAAGGAAAAGCGACGCATCGCACGCAAAAAGGAGAAGCGCGCCACGCTCATACTGGGCCTGATCATGGGCAGCTTCATCGCCTGCTGGCTGCCGTTCTTCTTTCTGTATATACTGGTGCCCGCCTGTAGCAGCCATTGCAATATACCAGAGTCGGCGTTTGCGATTGCCTTCTGGTTGGGCTACATGAACTCGGCGCTCAATCCGGCCATATACACCATATTCAACAAGGACTTCCGGCGCGCATTCCGGCGCATCCTGTTCAAGTGATGTTTGGCCTACGTGTGCTGTTACAGGTGCGTTTATGCGAGCATCGAGAAGGCTACCGAACGTGCCATGGGCAGCACACCCATGGGCTATGGGCATGGCATGTATCAGCATTACAGGCGTTAGTCTTGCTTGGTTTATGCATGCCCCTACCAGTAGAGGTATTATCATAAGCCTTAAGTTTCCTTTTCAGTTAAAAAGACTTTGTTTCCCTAATAGGTTTTATTTCAATTAATTGTTTTTTATTTTCATTTTCTATTTGCTTTAAAGTAACGAACATTGTAGCTCATGTCAAAAGCAATGAACGGCTGTGAATTTGATGGAATCTCTCAATTTCAATTTTACACATTTTTAGTTTCTTTTCTAAAGCTGCCCTCCAACTGTGAACTTGAACCACAGTTGCTGCACACACACAGATCCACACATTGGACCGAGAAAAACCTTCCAGCTATGCAAACACAAGTTTCAACTATGCAAACATCATTTATGCACACTCAATGGCCATTCAACTTGATATTATTGCACAAATTTTCCATTCCAAGAACACAAATTGCGGCTGCATTTCGGGTAATACAGAAATGGGGTGAAAACTAACTCTGCTTTGCGGCAATATGTCAACGTGGCCAGGTAAACAACATGCAAACGGAAGCACGTTGTCTGCCACTCGAATTGGGGTCAAAACACGAAAACATACAGTTTGGCTGCCAAGTAAATGACACTGAATACATGATGATCTGACATGATGCTGCGCAACAAATTAATTACGTCTCAGGCTGCGGCAGCCGTAAAAAAATCATTTAGAACATTTTTTCTTTGGCAACCAGAAGTGTTTCGACTTCACAGTTTAGGCCATGCAGAGCAGCTTAACTATTTAATTTGATTTAATTTCTGTTTTTGAATGTAGCTTAAAATGAAAGCCCAAGTTCAGTTTCAATCTAGAAAAATAATAAGTTATTCAATTTACAAGTTTCTCATTGGAGCTCCAAGCTTAAGCTTTGGGATATATAGTTTCTGAGATTACAAAAAAGTTTCTTCAAACGTATTTTCATCTTCCATTCACGTCAGCTTAAACAGAGCATTGCACAGTCACGCGACATTGTGTTCGACTTGTTTATGTTGCCTTGTAGCATTTTACTGAAAGGCACATAAGTGTTAAAATAATCCAAAGAATACGAGCACCAGACAAGCAGACGCTGCTATTCTATGTGGCGCACAGTAAAAGATATTTTACACAAAAACAGAAGAATAGCCACAAAAAGCTACAACTAATGGGCATGCACAGATGTGCTATAGATGCCTCCCTACCACTTTAGATGCCATAATTTTCGGTGTTTTTTCTCATCTTTTACATTTTTGGCTATGCATCAGCAAATGCATGCGCCAGTCACGGGAATAAACGACACGTCATTCAGTCAGACAGACAGACAGACAGTCAGTCAGTCAGCGAGTGAAGGAGGGAGAGCCAGCGAGAGACAGAGAACATATGAGAGAACAAAACTGAAACTGAAGGCAACGAATGTTTTGGCATGAGGCCCATTTATACTCCCCAAACATTTTCTATATGGCCAAGTGCAAAGGCAAGCAGAACTATGCATAAATTTCAGCTGCTACATGAGTCTTTCATATTTTAGACACTGTGCGGTTAGTTGCACCTAAATTTAAGATGCGTGTCTCTGGGAGATGTAATCGGCTTGTTCCATGTCTTGAATTTATGGCTGCTTTTAGCTCTCGTTGTTGCTCAGCTTTCAACACAGACCGCAAATGTATCAAATTTATTGGCCAGGCCATTTATTTGGGGCACACACAGGCTAAGTGCCAGTCGACTTTAAATTGTTCAGATGCTCATAAATAATGCGCCAACAAAATCTGTCAGTTGCCAAAAACAACAAACACTGTATTATTTTTGTAAGTGCGTGAAGACAAGGGCTTTTCTTTCCAATCAACATGCATTTTTTATGGTGCGCGCACACAAACAAACAATATTACAACTTGATTGTCAGGATCAACGGTGTGTACAACAACTGCACTTAAATGACAATTTCAACAGAATGAAGGGGCAAAACACCAAACACAACATCAAATGGCTATGGGTAAAAACTCAAATCGAAAACAATTGAAATCGATGGCAAGGCAGAAGTGTAGGAATGCAGCTGACGGCCACAGTTACATTTAAATGCATGGCCCTGACACACATACACACACACTCACACACATAGAGCACTTAACTGCACTTAGGTGCGACACAGGATACCAGGACGATTGCCGAACGATGGCTGCAACACATTTCTTTTCAGCTGACTTTGTTTTCGCTGGAACATCGAAATTCATTTGCGCTTTATGTGTCGAGCGACAGCAACACTAACAATAAGTTAACTTTAAAGACGGGCCTAACCGACTAGTTAATACCTATACTGAAGGCATTCAATCAAATTAGAAACATTGAATTGAACAAAAATATGAACGCAATGAAAAAGTTTTCAAGTTTCTAGTTTCTGGCCACAGAACAAGTTATAAAAGTACGCAGGTCGCAGATCATTATGAATGGGTATACTTAGTGGGATCACAGATATTTTCTTAAAACTCTTTTCTCAATATTCCGCTAAAACACTGCATAATAAGAATAATGCATATTGTCCGTTTGTAACTCATACGCCACGTTGCTCACATGTCCAAATTCTGCATTGTTTTGAGCACTTTTCTCCAAATTGCCGTCGGCTTTTAGCGCATTGACATTTTATCAAACAATTAAGGGTACTTATTCAAATTTAATTTATGGCTGATCGTGCAATTAGCATAAATTAAAAAACACATAAACAAAAAAATAGTTAAATACTACAAAGCCATTTGCATTAATGCACATGATTCAATTAGGCACGCGTTTTTATGCAAATGTTTGGCACACTCCAGTTGTGCCCTAATTAGCATTCGATTGTTTTAGAGCAAATACAAGCAAAAACAAAGTGCACATATATAATTGAATTTAGCAAAAATATTTGTGGCTATTTTTTATTTTAGTTCTGACAATGTCAAATAAAGTTTCAAGTGCGATAGATGTAAAAAATTTGAATTTGTAATTGGAAATTTCTATCAAAATTAATTGCTTCAATGTAGGGAAAAGTTATAAGCCAATTTAATGTGCGATTAAGTTAGCAAATTACGCGGCAATCAGAATTTCGTGTAGTGAAATATTTAATTAAAACTGAAATTTAGTTGCCCGAAAGCTTTACGCAAATATTTAATTACATGTATTTGCTTGTTTGTGGGCACAAACAGCTGGAAAAGCGAAACAGAAGAGAAGGAAAACAAAAATAAATTGCATGTTTATTTATTATTCAATTGCTAATACCTGCCAGTCATAATTAAGTTGGCGGCTTAGCGCTTTGTTGCCAACGATATGGGAATTAAATCACTTTCGTTTCGGCCAAATTGCACAGCCTCTGCCTTGTCCACGGCATGGCACACCCATAAAAGCAAAAACTTTTGCCTTTGTTTACAGTTTGTAAATACGTTATATTTGGTATTTTAAAATGATTTTCGCAAGTAGACTCCAGCGAGGCATACGTCGGCCCAAGGTTAATTATTTAAGTACAGCTGAATGAGATATTCTTGGCAACAGTCTCTCATAGTGCGGCCCACCTCGACTATTACAATGTCCATTAAAATTAATAATAAAACACGATTGCTATTGGACAAGACTATAAATAGGCACTCAAATGCATACGCTGACAGCATTTATATTTATATATTCATGAAACATCGAACTTGATCAATTGACACAGTTGTGTGCAGCAGCTTTTCAGTTGAAAGTTGCTTTGGCTTTAGTTTGTATTTTTCTTTCTTTTTTTTAGTTGTCTTTAGTTAATTTGCACTTGGTTAAGGACTAAGCAAACCCAATGCCTGTAGCAAATCAGCTGAAGAGATATATATATATATATTCATTTATTAAAGAATTTATTGGCATACGTTAAGACCATTTAAGCCAAATAAAAAGAAAATACACTTGATTGCTCGACCTTAATTTAGTTAGTTTAAAGGAGCGGCACCAACCAAACGACTGAAAGGCTTAAATGATAATTGTTTCATTGTAAAACAAAAACAAAAAAATAATACAAATAGCAGAGAAAAAGTAAAATCAACTAATTATTGTATTTCAATAGTAGATATATTACATTTTTTGCTTATTGTAGTTTAAATTAAATCTACATATATCTTAGACTCATAATGCAGCATAGTATATCAAAAGTTGAATTTTTTCAGATTTATTGTGAGCAGCCAGTTAATATACGACAAGTAAACGTATGCATAAGTAGTTCATGTATTTAGCATAATTTCTAGTTGCATAAAATCAAATTGCTTAACCAAAATTTTTAACTTCTAATTGTACGTGTCTCTGTTATAGTTGAGTGTAAAAGTTTAAATATAATAATAATAAACAATAAGTATTTAATCGAAACTGAGCAAATCGAGCCGAAGCAAGAATCAAACTCGACGACAGCTAACTGTTTGAATTAATAACTATCTACGTTTTAAGCGGAAGTCTTCCACTACAATTACGCGCTCCCGATCCATTTAACTCACAGATCCCACACAGCTCCCGGCTCCCCAAATCATAACGCGTATTATTGCCCCAAACCAGAATTGTTACCAGCCTAACAGACGCAATGTTGGCTCATTTGATAACAGCAAAGCAACCGACTTTTGTAACTGTTTATGTTACTTACTTTTTAAGAACTAAATTGTATATGTGTATGTATTTCAAAGGTTTCTCCCCCTCAAAAGATTCAATATAAATATATATTATATAAATAATTACTACAAAAACCATAACGATAACTATAACGATAATGATAACGATAGCTAATTATAGTAATTTAAAAAGTATATATTTGCTGCACAATTAATATGCATATAAATCATAATAGATATCTAAGCATTATAATAGATTAATTAAACTAAAATACCAAAAGAGTTAACAAAGGATTCAAATATTAATTTAAATTAATCAATTTGCCATTGATGACATCAGTTTTGTTGCTGTAATATAAAAGAACAGTTCTGTTATATATAGTAAACTCTACACTAATCTAAAATCATATTTGTATGTCTAACAACGAACTAACATGGTGCTATGAGTTACGCAGAAAGCATTTCACACATTTCTTATTATGATTTCTGACCATGGTCAAGAACGTTAAAATCTGAGCCCCTTTTTAACGTCTTGAACAAGATCTTCTTTTGATTTCTCTCATCTTATAGACCAAATATCGTTATTGACATTTCCAAAAAAAAAAAAATAAACAAATCAAAACTAAAAATCACAATTTCAAAATAAAGAAAAAATATATTAAAGTAACTTTTTAGTCAGTTAAGTCGTGTAAATACCTATTTATCGAATGTAAAAAAAATATAATATACATATATATAATATAAAACAACCAATGTAAATTATGCAACAGCAACGTTGCAAATTGAAGCCACCAATGAATTGAATTTTTGCATGTAAGTCGAATGAAACATGAAAGAAATGAAATGGAAATGATTTCGAAAAAGTAAAACTAACCAGACCTAAGCTAAGCGTAAACAATCCCAACTTGTACCCGAACCCAGCAGCTAACCCAGTTGTACTCCTAAGCTACGATAGTTAAAAACTTTTAGCAATTAGACGCTCATATATCATAGTTCAACTAAAGTAAACAACGTAGCAACTACAAAATTCATCACTCAGTAAAAACTACGAACAAATTTTTGTAAATTTCAGCAAACAAAACTAAACTAAACTAAACTAAAACGCATTTAAAAACTTTACGTTCTTCATTGAAACTACACACCACTTGGGTTGGTGCATAGGCATATGTAAGCATCTGCACTTGCATATGTCTGCGTATTGTAACTGTAACTGTATCTATATCTGTATCTGTATCTGTATCTGAAAACTGTTTTCCTAACATCTAGTAGATATACTCAAAATACATACACATAAAGAACGCCAGCAATTTGAGGCATAACAATATAAAATTAAAATATAAATAAAAACTATTAGCTAAGCGAAAATATGTCCAATTAAAGGACAATAAAAATTCTATAAAATTAAATATTTAACTATTAAGCAGAACGACTAACAAGCAAACAGTAATCCAAGTACTATGAGGCTACAATTACACTCATCCACATAGCTAAAGCTACAAACTATGGAGCCTACCTTCAACAACAAAAATAATATATAATTACAATGTTTTAAAATTACATTCGTTAAGTGAAAAACAAAATGAAAGGAATTCAAAACAAAATACCAACAGATCCAAAAGCGACATACATAATATGTAATAAAAAATGAAAGGTATTCTTAAATTCTTTAAAAACGAATGTCTTTTTATTTGCCTGCCTGCGGACATTTGACAACCCTGGTCGCCAGGCGACAGTCGAAGGTCAGGCTTAATGCCAGCAGCAAGTCTTCTGTGTGCGTGTGCTTAAAAAAATAAACAAACTTATTTAAGCAATTCCCAAGATGTATTAAATATTTGCCAGAGAAGCCTCTTGAAAGACCTCACTCGCTGCCACAAGCGCTAAAACAAAGCTTCAAACACATCAAAATCCGCAGTAGCTATTGATTTTTCGCAGAATGCGAAAGGCAAAGCCAAAGGCTTAAGATGGCAGCAGAGCTCTGCCGACAGGGTTGTCGACGGGCTCAAATATATTTGGTAAAATTAAATACGGTAAGAACAATTCGCTGAGCATACTTTGGGGAATCCACGAATATACTAAATTCGTAGCATACTTTTGTGCTGAATCGAAAATGAATCGAGATGGAAGCTGCAACAGTATTTGTGCAATAATTTAGGCTTGAGTGAATAATTATTTTCTTAATTTTATATTTTTTTACTGCTTCAGGAAATAAAGAGCTAAACTGCACAGGACGACTCCTAAGGTTCAATAACTAAAGTAATTAAATGTATCTCCCATATTCACTGGAGATTAAATACGTGCTTCAACAGATTTTAAAATCTTTTAATTTTTTTTGAACACCTTTCAGTTATAAAACGTGATAATGTATGTGAAATTACGAACAAAAAAACAATTCAATTCTAAGATTCAATTCTAAGGTAAGCGAATCTGACACTTTCTGTTTGCAAAATACGCAGATTAGCAGTAGTTAGTAACCAGGTATGACTCCAGGCTCTTGAGTATATTTTATAGGGTAGCGTAAATGGTGTTTAGTGTACAACGCCTTTCAGATAGATTTTCATACGTTATTTAGTAAGTCAAAACAATATTTTCTGCAGTTGAAAATTATTATTTGGTTCATAACCAAATTTTATAAAATTTTGTTGGACTATTCTTATTTTCTACTTTCACAAAAACTGTTGTAGGTGCAGAAAAGGGTATTCTTGCAGTTGATTGCAATGAGACTTTACAAATCTGTATTGCATACATTGAAAATTCAAACTAAATAGATCTAAGCTCAGTTGATCGCAGACAAATAACCTTTAAAATAAAAGTGGGCACAATGCACAGCATCATTAATCATTAATCAAAACAGAAGAAACGTCAACATGTCGCCAGGCAGCCAAATAGGTAAATAGACAGGTGCTAATTACATGTGTGCTGTGAGCCTAGCCACAAAGTGTGCCGCACTGAGAAGTGTTCGACAAAAGTTTTGTTCGACAACAAGTGCAATAGAAATGGAAAACTGTGTTAATTGTAACAGTTGCTCAGTGTTGTTGCCTAGAGTTGATGAATTTAGCGGGGCTGGTCTCTCGGGAATAGGTCAGACCGCCTCGTGTAGTTGGTGTGCGTGTAAATATTTTAGCTGAATTAAAACTGCAACTACAAATAATTACCAAGGGTCTCGCTTAGACAGGCAGACAGAGGGACAATGGGAAAGGAAGAGTGATGGAAATAGAAAGAAAATGACAGAGTACATCCAGCTATGCAACTTTTAATTAGTTAATTAAACGTTTGGCGCCAACCAAAGCGAGCACACGCTGCGTATTAGTGATACAAACAGACGTAGAGCACATACGACGCGTGGGCTTTTTCCATCAAGGTTGTCGACGGCCGTCAGGAATATGTGGGTGAGCGAGGGTGCTGCGGTCGAGAGTGCCGCTGCTAAGTAATTTCCTCTGGCGGATGCAACTAATTACTAAACATTTCGCATAAAATTCCCAACTTGACAGGATCTAACTGCACTGTTCGTTCTTAGCCCTAGCCACAAGCACTTGTTGGCCCTTTATGCGTGTGTGTTTGCGTGTGTCTGTGCTTGGCTTGTTATCAACAAATCTACATGCGGTTTTGTGCTAATTCACCAGTCCCTCGCTTCCATACACATTCTCTCCAGCACAGGCTATAAAGTATGCGGTGCGCCAGACAGTCGGCAGCTAGACTGAGCGAGATAGAGAAAGAGAGAGCGAAAGAGAGAGTGAAATAAGGCGCTGCAACACTTCCGCTTTTCCACACAGACAGACAGAACAAGGCGTCAGCCGATGAAAAATGATCGTAAAATAGCAGAAATTATTTAACACTATTTTGCATTTAATGCAAAAACTTTTGCATTCACTTGCTACTCGTTTGTGCGCCGACTGAAAATTGTTACCAGAAGTTCACAGAAGTTGCAAAGTTTGACACGACAACGACTTGGGCGCCAAACGAAGCGTTTAATGGCGAACATGCAGCCGCAAACAAAATCCCTTGACTGAGGCACAATAATTAACGCGTCCCCAACTCAGCAATGTAATTCAGGTGAACTTCGTAAGCCCTGCTGTAAAGCAAGCTTTGTGTGTTTATATATGAATAAACGTCTCAACCTCATTCACTTTTCTGCAACTCTATCGTATTGAAAGTATTTTCTTTAAGCACTTCTGTTTTAAAGCGACAGCTAAGAGTCATTAAAATGGCATTTGCTGTCGTGCATGAGCACATGTCGCAGAGTGTAGGTAAGTGTAAATATATTGGTTTTTTGTGATTCTCAATTTGCTGTTTGACTTTGATCACGATTGGGTATTAAAACTATATGACTATAATGTTGTATAGCACAGCTTAAGATGATATTATACTATTCAAGTTCTTAAAGGATCTACAAGAAACTTATGGAAACTTCTGCTCAATAATTAGCTTAAATGAATAAACCAAAAAATACAACCTTCTGAACCAATTTGTATATGGACTAAGTTCTCTTGTTAGACCCTTAATGAGTATTTTGCATTCTAAGGCAAAAGTGCAGATAGACAAATCGAATACCCACTGCTGCTGTCAAGCCAAGCATTTTGAGGCAAAACTGCTTGATTAGAACTGACCTAAACAAATAACCAAAATTAAAAATTATGAACACATAAGCACGTAGGCCAGCCAATATGAAAACAAAATGTATGTGACTAACAAAGAGTTGGCAGCATCTGTTCTATAAAAACCGAGACTAGATTAACAAGATTAGTAACTAAACTGATGCTGGTCCGATTACAATTTGATTTCTTAGAACATTCATCTTGCCTCTCAGACTGATCTGCACAACACCATATTACCCCCTTTCATTGAACTTTTTATCGTTATACAAAATTTTCCAATGGGCCGCACTTGACTCTGTCGTTTTGCTTAATTGGGCAAAGGGCGCCGACAATTTTAATTTGCGCTGTTTTAACTATTACTCACTTGAACGCGGCGACTGAAGCTGCAGCTGTTGTGTTTCCGTGTGCATGTTTGCCTGCCCATTGACACCGCGGTCCAGGTCCAGCCAAGCGCTAATGCACACACAACTCTGTGAGCTGCGAGCTGCGAGCTGCGAGCTGGGACGACGCGTTTCAATAGCTGGCCCAAAAACCGGATCGCCAGCCAGCTAATCCATAGGCCGCACTGTCCATATTGGCCTTTGGGCCCAAGATGTGCAGTCATTTATTGTACAATAAAATCTGACTATAGCGATGTCGACTGCGCTGTCAGCGCTGCAGTCGCATTGATTTTCGCTGCCCCTGTCGCTGTCACTGCCGCTGTCGCTGCCGCAGTCGCAGTTGCCGTCAGCGCCGACCGAACCTTCCGACGACAAACGTAACGGCCTCTAGCCGCACCTGACAACGACGCCGATTCGACCGCGAACGAGATCGAGCCAACAAAAGCGCCGCCCAAGAGGCAGCCGCAGCCGCCGATGACAACAAACCCGTCGTGGCACTCGCAGACGCAAGACGCAGCGCGCTTCAATCCGATCACAAAAGTGAAAATAGCTGAAAACGCAAAAATAAAAAGCTAAAAAAAAAATACAATTAAATTGTCAAGAGCGAGAGCGAGAAAAGCACAAAAACAGAAAAATGTAAATGAAATTCTTAATCCTCTGCCGAAACTAACATATGTTAAAAGAAGAAACCAATCAAAGCATTAGATTAGAATCACACGATCCGTTAGATGATGAATCGCTTTCGTTGACAACGCCTCAAAATAGATGGGCAAATCTAATTATTATATAAGCGTGGGCCACATTATTTCCATGGCCTTCTGCTCGTAGGGCTAATTACGTATGTTGCCAGCCAGAAACGTGACTGGCATATCGAAAACACAAAGGTCGCTCATACACATCAGAGCACATGGGCCATGGAAAAGTTAGCCCCAACTGAACAAATTATGTTTTCATCAAAATGTGTGCCCAAAATAAGAAATTGCAGTGGAAAATTTTACAATAAAAATCAAAATACCTCCAAAATTTTGGACTACCAAAATGAGGGTCGCACAGACCGACCGTTGTGCGGATATTGGAAAAATAAAGAAAACAAAAATCAAAAGCATCGTAAATGCAAATTAACTGAATATATCTTTTCGTTAAGCTGTTATTAACTGTTCGAGCAATGTAAATTATTTAAATAAACTCGGAAGGCTTAAATCCAGACCGAGGGTCAAATAGACTTTTGTAGAGCTGCCAAATCGAAATCCATATCGGTCTAAAAATAATCTTTTTAGTCATAATTTATATATATTTAATGTTATGGCTTAAAATTCTGCTCATCTAATCCAATCTGCCATCTAAGCACTCTCAGTGAAAGATGCCCAAGAAACGGAATATTTTATAATGTGTTGTCTATGTCCCCCATGACCAACAACAGTTTTGGAATGCGAAACGTGTTTCAAATATTTTAAACAGATAGCCCAACTAATTTCATTTTTAGCATCTTTTATTTAAATTAGTCACATTAGCTAGAACAAGTTTAAAAACAAAGCAACCAAATTAATCTCCTACAATCTGCTGGCGACTACAATTCATAATTTATAACTTCTGCTTTACAACTCCGAAGAGACCACGTTTACAAGTTCAGCTCGTGACAGGTTCACAAAGTCAAGAGCTTCCTATTTTCCGGTCTATATGCGATGTGTGATGCGTGTGTGATAGAGCGGGCTAGCTATATACATATGTATATATTTGTTTACCTGGCAAATTAATAATAATAACTGTGCACAGCCACAGCAACAGCAGTCAGTCAGTCAATTGCTAAGGGCGTGATTGTGGGACTGTTTCCGCAAATTATTATTGCTTGTTTAGCCGGGCTGCTGGTGCCCGGCCGCAATCGCATTAGCATCAGTTTTTGGCCGCACAATTGCCCAGCGAATTCATAGAGAAAATTAATTAGTGACATTATAAATAAAGCATAAACAGTTTGGTGGCAAATCATTTGACATTCGGCCGCTCGCAAGCGAACAGTGCGCGACAAACTAAAAGCGAAACGAAAACACAGAAGAAATTAATCGAAACAGAAACAAGAATTAAAAATAAAACAAAGGAAAACGAATCTGAAATCAAAACAAAAAACAACGCAAATGCTCACAACTACGCCGGTCGCATCAGCCAATCACTAGCCGGTCACGTGGTCAGGGCAGGGGTAATCAATTTCCTCACATACCTCAGCCGGTCTGCTTGCCAGCCTGTCTCGCCTGTCCGTCCCGTCTCTTCTAGACATTTTCGCCTGTCACATAATTTGCTTGTTTCTTGTGCTCTTTGTGCTTTGTGTTTATCACTAACTGCACTTCTCAGTCCGCCAAAGGGGGCGGTGGGCAGGTCGCGTGTGGCGGCCATTGGCACAGGAAATCATCAGCTATAAATGCAGTTTCCCGACAATGCCGGGCAGACGGCCAACCTGAGCATATATGTTATGCATCAGTTCGTTTCGAAATACAAATATTAAATTATTCTATTGAGCTTAGCAGCGCGAAACATTTAAATTCGGCACAATTTGCAGCCAGGTGAAATTCAACAGTTATTTTTAGCTGATAATCGAAAAGTGAATTTAAATACTTTGAAGCGCCGCGTTAATTGATCACACAAATATTAAAATATATATAGTATATACAATTTTTTACGGCAGACGCGGTCAACTGAGAACTGTGTTAATTTCAAATCGGCATAGATTAAAGGTAAGTGTGAATGAACAGTATGTGTCATATGTGGACGAAACTGTTGGGACATCTCACTTAGAGTCAAATATTGGGTGATTCATTTAACATGCGACACTCGGGACACTAACAATTTATTCAGGGTATCATGCAGGCAGCGTGCGTGGCATGATGGGGGTGCTGGGGTTTGGCTCACAGCAGCTGCAGCTAAACATGAAACATTTTGCAATGCGTTTGTCATGCAATTTTAATCGCAATTGCATTTTTAATTTCCTCTTCCACCTGACGCTGGTGCACCTTGCCGAAGGAAAGAAAAATGTGCGCAGCGAGAGAAAAAAAAACAGAAATGAAAGAAAGACAGGGGCCAAAAAAAAGATAGAAATAAAAGCAAATAAATATTAAATGCAATACACTCAATACACACACAGCAGAGACAGCAGCAGCAGCAGCGAACTGGCAAGCAGACAGCCAGCGGGCTAAAACAGTCATGACAAAGCACAAGGCGAGGTGTAGTGGGGGGTTGGCTGCGGGTGTTAGGGGCCAGAGCACAGTTGATAGAAAACGATGAGTAGCAAGCTTACCAACACACTGAGCGCCTGCCGAGATGCCACTGAGTCTGTGCAGTGGGGTGACAGGATGCGAGCGGCCCATTTGCATAAATCTACATTTAAACCATTTTTCATTCTCGTCCTACATTGTCAAAAAGGGAATATTGGCTTAGTGCAAAATAGTTTCTAAATTCAGAATTATAACTAGTATCAAACTGTAAACTGCAAACTGCAATCTGCTAACTGCAAACTGCACCTAAGATCGATTCTAAATTCATGATGGCGCATTGCTCAGTCGGCAACCCTTTTTTACTCTCTTGCTTACTATATAAGGCAGCTTTAGTCTGCACCAATTTATTGCAACAGCTTCCTATATTGTACGCAACGAATTGAATTTATTTTCTCCTGCAACGTCAAGGTCACATTTTGAGTTAAAGCTAATGCAAACATCATTTAATGAGCCGCATTAACTATAATGCCTCGATGTCAAACTAAGTGACATTGAGCAATTAAATGCGCGCGCTCGCGCCCAGCCACTGTCACGCTGTCATGTTGTCAAAGCAGGATTAACCATTTCATAAATATGACAGCAATTGCCACAGAAGGAGCCGCCACAGCAGGCGACCACAGCATAAAGGCAACAACCAAATGCACACACAAACACACACACACATCAGCATTCATTAAATATAAATATTTATGAGCTTTCAATTGAATGCATGCAGTGCATAAAATAATGATATTCATTTTGTGGCATTTTTTAAATTAACCACAGAGTGGTTTTTAAATACCCTCTTTTTTAATAGGCTTACAAATTATATATAAACATAAATGACACAATTGCAGACTTAATGCATGTTTAACAACATCATTTTATATCCTACAGCTATTTAATGACTATAGTTTTACTATAAATCATTTGAAATTGTGGAATTCCTGGGGCAAGTTTAGGTTAATATTCGGAATTGATATTAAATACAATTATTGAAACTTTTTAATTATTATAGAAAGCTTACAATTATCATATTTAGCTACCAAACTAATTTTGAAATAAATTTTAAAATGCAAAACTTTGTGGGACACATTTGCCATTAGATCAATAATGTCAAATAATTTAAGCAATTTTATGTTTTTGGACTGCAAAGAGGTTTTATGCTGTCGGGCAAACCAACAATATCAATCTTACTTCGTTATGCCACTGCAGAACACCAATATATCCCTTTCATTTTGTGAGCGAGTATTTAAGCCAATGTACAATCGGCAAAAACTGACAATTCATCTTCATTTTTTAATTGATTACAGGTATATAATAAAAAGTATATTTAAATATGCATGAAATCAATCAAGCTGTTGACGACAAGCAAATATTTTTTCAGTAAAATGTTCTTTAAACATTTAAATATTTAAAACCATTAAGCCGTGGGGAATAAGGCTACATAAAAAATATATAAATATATGTTTGTATATATATATATTTATATTTTTTTTTTTTTGTGCTGTCACTTGGTTCAATTCCTGTTTTTAGCTGTCGCAAAATTAATCATTCGCCTTAATCATTTTGCAGTGTGTTTGCCAGACTTATTTAAATATGATAAAACTCAATTCCACAAAAGTTGGTAACAATATTGCTAAGCCATTAAATTTAATAATAGCATTCAACTGATTTGAAATTGAATATCGCATTGATATATATTTAATAGATGGTTATTACAAAGTGATAATATGCAATAAGCCTACACGAACAATTGTAATTCTCTCATTTATTTTACCTTTTTTCTTCTTTATACTTTGTCCGGGAGGAAAAAATCGCTAGTAAAACGCACGCGTTTCTCATACCCTCATACATTACGTGCGCGTTTTTTTGCTGTTTTTAATTACAACAATTTGCTAAGTACTCAATTTGCATGGCACTTCAAATACACAAAAAAGCGTGGCAACAACACGAGTTCAAGTTGTTCGCGTGACGAACATTTCGTATTTGCTGTCAATTTCTCGATTCGCCCTGCGTCCGGCTTGTCAAATACATGTCAACAGCATTAACACCTTGGATAACTGCCTCGTTATATTGCTCAAGCATTTTACTGTTGTTTTTAATATCACTTCAAGCTATAGTTTATTGCCTGCTCTCATCAGCTGCAAGTGATTAGAAACCCCAAAGCGACTTCTAATATGAATTAATTCGGAAAGTCCTAAACTAAGTTATTTAACCAAATGCTGTCTCATTGTAAGATAGAAACAAATTAAAGTTTTGTTTGAAGTGTGATATAATTGGGGAGATATGTAACACAAGGGTAGGTCTGTCTTTGAAAAGTTAGATACGTTGATTAGATGTAAATGTCTTAATCGATATGGACTTAAGTATTGGAAGCCGACCTTGACTAAATTGGAGCAATTTATCACAGAGTCAGTCATTCAATCAAGTATCTATAGTATATCACAGAGCTTATATTAATAAAGAAAATTATATATTATAATATTTTATTTATATTTATTAAAATATCTCAGGTGTTGACACTCTTATATATCTTATATTATCATTATATATAATTAAAAAACACAAGATGTTATACTATATGTTTCATATAAAACCACCTCCATAATCTATACCTATGTAGATTTGATCTTAAGTGACGCAAGGACATTATATTTTTTTTATCTATTTCCATGTCATTTGAATAGAAAAACCAGTTAAATGGCAGTTTAGGTGATTTTTTGACTCAATATTTGCCACATGATGCGAAGAGAAATGTCATAAAATAATAATAATAAAAAAACTAGTTTTAAAAATTCATTAGTGCGAACGTGTCATGAGTCGTCTGCTACTCAAGCTTTGCCATTTCTGACTAATCAATAGAAAACCGACAAAATATTACAAAGTTCAATGACTGCTGAAAGTAGTTCGCTGAGCTGACGATGGCTGGGATTGATTGCATTTGACCCAAATTGAAATTCGAATCGATTTCGACAAATAGCGGAGCGCTTTCGGTGCAAACATGCAAACATAAATCGAATTAGAATCGAACAAACAAACAGCCAAACAACTCTACAGCTGGTAGCAACAAACATGCAACATGCTACATGCATGTCGCCAGCAATTATAAAGAAAATTCAATAAAAACGAAACAAAAGAAATGTATTTGCAATATGTATTTGTATTTTTAGTGGGCATTGAACTGATACTCACACACGCACACGCACACACACACACACACATACACATACACACGTCTACAATAAGAGAAGGTATTTTGCAATTTAACCAGCTTGAGTTTATGTGCTGCAAGACTCGCCAACGATTCGCAAATTAAAAAACCACTCGCACCTTGCTCACCTGACCTGCGGCAAGTTCTGACCAGAACACGCCCCTACGGCCCAACCTGCCAGTTACCTGTGGCTTGTAGACAGCAGTGATAAATACGACGACAACAGACAACAGGCAACAGCCAACAGAGACGTTGAAGCCACATCCTCTCTTGTTGCCTGTTGTCTGTTGTCCGCTGTTGCCTGTCATTTCAGCTGCATTTGGCCAAAGTTGAGCTACAGCCATTTCACTTAAGTGCTGGCCCAGTCTAGCTGCATCTTTAAGTGCTACATGTGTACACTGAGAAAAACGGTGTAATAAGTCAATGCTTAAAAAATAAATGAATCAGGCAATTATCGGATACATTCCACTCAAAGTGGACTTTAACACGATGAGTTAGACGATAAGAATTATTATTATAATAAATATATATAATTTATTTATATATAAATCAATTTATAATAAAATGTCAAGCAAAACTCAATGAGAAAACAGCTATCACATATTCAATTGATTACTAAATAAAGCAAGGTTGACAATTTAAAGTTATGAAACTTAAAAAAAAACACTCATTATAAGCAATATTTGATCGTTATTTGAAAAATTTTTTTGTTGTGTCTGTTTTCCAATTACTACAGAGCTGCACACTTAAAATAATAAAATGGGAAATGCATCTGCAATTGCTAATTAAATTAATTTAATTATTGAAAATTGTAGTTAGCAAGTTCAAGTGTTTTTTGCAAGTGCACTCAAAAGATGATTATTTATTGTTGTTGTCTGCTTGCTGAATTATTCCATGCGCCACTCGGCAGTCCCCCAGCTGTTAGTTAAGCTTTCTTGTCGTTGTTGTTGTTGTGTTCAGTCAGAAACGTGAACAAAATTGTAGCGCGTTCTCTAATCATAAAGCGCCGCCTGGTTCGCATTTTAATTGCGTTTTATTTGCCAGAATTATGTACACCTACAGACACCCACACATAAATATACGTTGGCAGGCATCAATGCGGAATTTGTTGCTGACATTATGTATTATTGTTAAATTGATGCAACTGTTGCGATTCAATGCGCTTGCATATCCTTTACACTGTAGTGTCTGTTATATTGAATGTGTATATTGAATCTATAAAGCTGCACAAACTTTTGACGCTACTTCGTGATTGCCGCAATCAGAGACTGTGTTTGTTGTTGTTCTTGTTGCAGCTGCGGCTGCTGCTGTTGTTGTTGTAATCTAAAGAAATTGGCAGAGGGTAGCATAGAAATTGTTGAAACCAAATCAGCCGTACGAAATCCATAACAAAGTAATCAATGAAGGCTGCTGCTAGCTAGCAAGGACTGCCAAACAAGTCGGAAGCCAAAAAACCGTTTCTTGTGGCTGCAATTTGTTGCCCAACACGCCAACCAGCCAAGCAGCCAACGAACCAGCAAGCCAAGCAGCCAGCCAAATCAAACAAGCAACTGGCACAGTCCCGCTTTGCTACTCCTGTCCACCCGTCCGCCCGTCTCCCTGTCCGCCTTGTTGGCTTCCTTTTTAACTGGAGCTTCCTTACATCGTCTAGAGTCTTGGAGCGCGCCTGAACATCAATTGCAAATACAGCAACTGCAACAGCAACAGCAACAACAAGCAACACTGCTGATAGCTTTGTGCTAAAGTTTGCCACCCAAAAATGCCTCGCCTAGTTATCAGACTCGCATTGGCTTTGCTTTATGTGACTAGGCAGATGATTGCAGCTACTGTTGTAGCTGTTGTTGCTGTTATTGCTGCCGGCAACTAATTGAATTGCTTGTTAGCAACACACAACAACAAAGGCCAATTGTGGGGTTTTCCACAGTTTTGTATTATATTTTTTTTCCAACTGCTGCGACCCTCTGGGGCATTACTTTCATGGCATTCCTGTGGGGTATGGATTGAAAAGCTCTCATCATAGAAGCTATATTAATTATTACTCACAGCTAATCAGGGGGATATATATAATAAAGTTAATGAATTCGGTTTTAGGGCGTTCCCATGAGCTGTACAGTCGGCGTGTTTCTAGTTTGCAGCTCCCTCTATAAAAAAATCTCGCTTTATATATATACATACCAACAGGGTATTCCATAGTCTGGCAGCTGAAATTCTGCCTATTACTTGTTACCAGCTATTGTTCGCCACGTTTGCAGCCTGCAGTCGACATTTTTGTAAAAGAGCTAATTCTGAAAAGCAGCGCACGTGGCGTATGCGTACTATGCACGGGCCACGTTGGCTGTTTGCATTTTACATTTTGCATTTTGATAAAGTAGTTTATGTATGTTTTTTCCCCTTAACTCTCTGCATAATGCCGTCAAGTCGAAAGTCCTGCTGTTGAGAGCGGCGTTGTCGTCGACATGACGGCAACGCCTTGTAGCATGCACAGCACGCAACATTCTCATAAAAATTAGAGCCTGCGCCGAGTTGAGTCGAGACGAGTCGCACTGGGGCTCAAGTGTGCGGTCTGAGTCGAGTGCATGTTGCATGCAACATTGCTATTTATGAACTCAACAAGGATGCCACTCCCTTTGCCGACTCTCTGTGTATGTGTGAGGACCATAAATCGCAGCAGATAAATTTCATTCTCGGATTTCGTTTTGCTTTTAACCACCACAACGGCTTACAACGGTTGGGCCCTGTCCAAGCCCTTTGGCCAGCCAAGAAAATATTATTTAGCATACCCTAAGAAAAAATGAGCACAGCCAACTATCAGTCGACGTATGTGGCACTTAAGGCATGTTTACAAAATTTGTATATAAATGATTTTCAAGTTATGTATAAAATATATTATATTAATAAATTATAAATTAAGTAAATTGTGTATTAATTCAATTGTATTATATTCTCCCATTTGCAAGCTTTTTCTTAAGCTGACAACTTTTTTCAATTGTTAGTTCTTTTCTTTAGAACATATTATGAAAATACTCTTTTATAGCTCAACGCAAAGCTCATAAAAGTTAATGTTTTTCTGGAAATCAGATTTTCGCTCAAGAAAAGTGCAAAAGTATTAAAGATGTCGGTGTGCTAAAATTGTGCAGTCTTACTATTTTGCAGACTGGATTAAAATCGTTTTCATGCTCCTTCGCCAAGGCGCACAGCCCCACAGTGCCCCACCGTGCCGCATGCACAGTACAGTTGCCCGTTTTATTTATGTCAATCTCGGCGCTGGTCTTGTTGGCCCTTGGCTGGCTGCTTGGCAGTAGGCATAGCAAGCACAGACACACACACAATATATAAAAGCAAAAATAAAAACTGAAAATAAATAATCAGCTGGCAGCGACAGCAAAGGGGCACACCCACTTCCTGGCCCTCTGTGTGTGTAAGCCCCATGGGAAAGGTGGCGAAAATGAATTTCACTCGCTGTGCGGCTGCCATTGTTGTTGTTCTTTAATTATTTATATGCCATATATATAGAATTTATTTTTTTTATTCTTTGTAATTTTCACTTTAAATGCCAGTGATAGTTTTCAGTTACGTTCATATTTATTTATTTTCTTTGTGGCACTTTTACATTTATAATGCATTTAAATTAATTACATTCTTAATGTGACCATAATCCCTGCCATGCGTTAAATGACTTTTGTAATTTTTATAAGCGCGCCGATTAAATTACTTGGCTTAACCCATAATTCAATGCCAAACTAAATAAACATTTCAAGGGATTAACAGTCCGCCAAGAGACTGTACTGAATATCTGATTGTTAATGCAGCACAAATGCTTTGCATAAACTATCAAAGCTTAAGCCTTGCCACCAACTCTACTTATTATAGGCACATGAAATTAAACATATTTGCAATAAATTGAATCTGTTGGTTCTTTAAGCTGAACACAATTTAAATAGAGCAATAAACTACGCTCTGCAGCACATTTATCAGTTGTATCTTGCAATATGGAAGCATTAAAAATAAAATAATTAATAACGAACGGCAAATTACAATTTCATATAGTACCATGTCAATTGAATCAGCAAGGGGGGTTAACCCCCCAACACACACACACACACACACACAGCGGGCTGAGCTTCCAGCTTGAGCTGCAATAAAACCCAGCAGCAATTACCAATTTTTCTGCTGCTGCTGCTGCTGCTACTGATGCTCTTGGCCACATTTGCAACACGCATTTAATTGCTTGTCAGTGCGGCGAATGGTGGCACAGCTCTTATATTATTATTGTTGCAGTTGTTTTTGTTGTTGTTATTATTATTGCGGCTGAGGCATTTAATTTGCTGAACAGCATGCGCTTGTCACAATAAAAATCATTCAAGTGCAATTTAACCCCGACAAATGCACCAATCCCAGCGCACAGTGGTCCAATGGGCACATTTTTATTAAATACCCTCGAGATGTTACAGTTCGTTGTCCGTCTCTCTCGATTGCTCTAATACCCTAGCTAAGGCCCTTTTCGATGGGTTTCATTAAATTCATTGTAAAATTAAGCAATATACACTACCACTGTGCGCGTCTCACTTCGTTAGCTTCGACAATGCCTGAGGTTCAGTCCGAGTTCGTGATGATTGGTGTAACATTGCGCAGTACCAGTGGCATCGGCATTGGCATCGGCCCTGTCAGTTGCAGTGGCTGTGTTGGCCACCATAAGTGGTTCGCCGTTGAAATGCCTTTGGTCTGCTGACTGGAATTTTGACATCTCCTCACGTACGCCGCACATACACAATTCCGCCGTCCAACATGCCAAAGAACAAGCAAACATGAAAATTCAATTTCTTAATAAAGGAAATCTGTTCAATTTTAAAGCCCTACATGAGGCAAGGGCTTATTCCAAATACAAATGAAGGAAACAAAAACTTTTGTCTTACAATTTAAATTGTTTAAGTTAAAGGTTTTCAGATCTTTTCATGTGGAGGCATAGCAAAATTAGAAATGTTTTTATTAATTTAATTAATATGTAATTGGCAGAACGAATTAATTAGGTTTACATCTTCTTGAGAAGGATCAATGACGGAATCTATTAGACCCGGTCCCTTTGTCTAGCCGCATGCCCATAGATATAACCGTGAAAGTATATAGAGTTTGACCTATAAAAAGAGTAAATCAAATTTCTTCCAAATATTCAATAATTATTTTCTCGTTTTTATTTTCTTAAAAGCCTTCAAATTCGATATATTGATTCATCTTAAGACATTTACTTTCTTTTAAAGATATATTTACATTTATTGGTGGACATATTTTGACAAACTTCAGGAAAACCAGTCAATATAGACAGACTATGTTTTATAATCAAAGCAACGCATGTTTAAAGAGTTTGTCAATCAATTAAAATTTCTCATTCAATATTTAGTGTCGATGAAAACGCGAACTTTGAGTGATAAATGAGCCATGAAATATTCATATAAATTAGCATTTATTTAATTTATGGTTTTTTGTTGCATCATGTAAACAGTGTCAGGTAATTTGTATAATTATTTTTTTCTCTCTGGCGCCCACCACAAACCAAATTGTTTGACAACTCAAAATAATTGCGTCAATTAATTTAATTAAATTCCAAGAAATCATTTGATAACAAGCCCATATCACTGTATGCTATTTGAGCCGTGTGAACAGCCGTCTAATTGAGGTTTTTATCAAGTCTGCCATAAAAAAAAAAAAAAAAAATAATTAGTTAAATTCCCAAAATTCTTACATTAAAAAATTTTGTTTTCTTAAATGTAAAAATGTTTAATCAGCGCAACAATCGAAAATTGTGCGAGAAATCATTTAAAGTTCGCTGGGTAAAATGCTTTTAGCGATTCACGTGACATTTTTACATTTGTTATTTACTGTGGTTGTTGTTAGTTTTTTCTCTGCAAAACACAATTTATAAATATTTTTCAATGGCGAGTGCGACATTTTACACGGAAAAACACGCAGACGCCCGATGACTGACAAGATAAAGTCACTTAACAAAAATAGACAATTGTTTATTGTTGTTCTAATTGTTGTTTTTTCTGTTGATGTTGGGGTTTTTTTATATTGAATGACCGACGTGAGAGCGAAAGGCCTTGGAGCAGCCATCATTCTCTCATTTTATTTGTATTTTTGATTAGTTTAATTCCATTTTAAAAAGATATCAAATGAAGTGCATTTTAAATAAATAGTTAATTTATTATGTGGTCCGCATATATAGTTTATTTATTGTCGTCTCACATGTAATTAACATTAAGCGTGTCTGTTATCACAATGTGATTGGTCTGGCATTGATTATATAAGCTGAATTCAGAATCAAAGCTCTTGACAGTTATTTGTTTGCTCAGAGCTCAAAGTTAATTAAATATTTAATGCAATCTTCGGCAATCAGGCGTATTTATACGAGCATTAATTTGTCAAGAATTTCGATTAAGCTTTGAAATTTTGAAATTTTGGTTTCTTGTGTGAAATTATTTTATGCTCAGCAACCGTCAATTGGCAAATGGCAGTCAGAAAGGGCAAATATTAGCATTCTTCATTTGTATTAAATACGCTTTGGGCACTTTCGTCTGACTGACTTGACTTTTGTGTGGCTAATTGAACAGCTGCAAATGATAATAGTAACGATATTTAGTATAAACAAGAGAGCCACGAACACATGACATGGGGCTAACGTCATAGCAACATTCATCTCATTAACCATCCACAAAAGACGAAGCTGTAGGTAATGCTGAAACGTCGTCACCACGGCACGAGCACGGCACAGCTAAAATTTAATTAACGACATTGCAGAAAATTAGCATAAATGATTTAATTAAAGGTAAGTGCCAGCCAAGCTAAGCGACACAGATCGCAGCGAGCCTCCAGTGGAGCTATTAAGCAGCTGACGCGTAGCTAACAGAATCATGTGTTAATTTTTTAATGGCGTTTCATAAATCTCTTAGCGCCCGGCCCAACTCGCGCTCCACTTGGCCGCTCTCAACGCCCACTTGTAATTCCCCCCGCCCCCCTCTCTTAATGAGTAGAGCACATTCAGTTTAATTGGTTGACTGCATTTAAATTCACATAAAACGTTTGCCAAAACGATTTTGTTTAAATGGCAAATGCATTTGCTTACGCTTCAAATATAAGGGTAAACAAAATTGTTAAGCACATAGAAATGTGTGTACAAAATCACAATATGCCCCTTTTACATTTTGCACAATTAGCCAAATGTAAATAGCAAGTGAGATAGTTTTATTTTAATATCTTTTTTGCATTCCCTACCAAAAGTAGAAGCCAGAGGGTAAATCAAACACGTGTACATTTCACACAGCTGCATAATATTTACATGAAATACTTAACAACATCCACTCGACTCGACTACGCAGTTTTATTCTCCCATGTGGAGCAAAACCAAATTTAAAGTGCGAATGTAAAAAATTTAACAACAACGCAACAACACATGCTGAATATGCACTGCGAACGTGACGCGCTGACTATGCCTGGCATTTGGTATTCTAATCAAAGACAATAACAATAATAATAAAATCACAAGTATAATAAAAAGAAACAGATCAGGCACAGCCGACTGTATAATACGCGTTCACGTGCAAACACAAAAATAGGTAAAATTATTCAAAAATCGCCAAATAGCTTTATCTATATAAGAGATCAAGAATACCAGTAATGCCAGCTTGAGAGGCAATTTACCATGCACCAAATTAATTTAGGCAAATTCAAATTTCCTTTTTTAAGAGCCTCTGTCAAGGTGTATCAATGCACTTCGTTGATACCTGAATAGATATTCCCAATTTGCATTTCCATCTGCAGACGCGCAGTATATAAAGCCAATATAATCTTTTCACTTCGTGAACGTTGGCAAAATATATTATTTTCAATGTTCAGCGAAACTCTTCAGTTGTCTTTAATCCAAATCTGTTGTCTCATTTCTCTGATTTGTCATGCTGCCCATGAACGTAACCAACATAAGCTTGAAAAAGTATTTGAAAAAATCAAACCAGCACAGGCAGGCCTTAACTTATAGTCCTCAAATCTAAACTTAATTTGTTGATTACATCAAGTACTCAGCCTTCGCTATAACTGAGCTTTTTGAATAATTTAGCTTAAAGACTTACTGCAACTCCGATAATAGCGCTTCTTATTTTCAGTTCAAACACCTACAGATTTTAACTGTTTTTAGTACCTGTCTATCTGTTTGTATTGCTCAATGCAATTCAGTATATCATTATGTATTTATGCGGAATTCAGTTTCCTTTGTAGCTTAAATATTTAAGACCTCTTTTGTAGCAGTATTTCCTCTACAGCATTCAACAAACTTGTCTGCCACGCAAATTTTCTAATGGTCTATCTTTGTATATGTTCAAAAGAATGAAATGTTCTGACCAACTTGAGAATTTTAAATCCTCTTATTTGAAATGGGATTGAAACACAACTTTCAACGAGACATTGCCTCAATGCATCATTGCATCATTGCGGTCATGAGAGAAAGAGTTCTAAATCGCACCAGGAAAATGCATAATATTTGGGATTTGAATTTAAATTCACATTACTGAGCACATAGCAACGAATCAACCACGTTTCTGCTTATTTCGTTTAAATGCATATTTATAACAGCATTACGCATATTTATTGAGCATTTCAATCAAGCAAAGAAAAAAAGAAACAACAAACAGCGAACATCTAAAGCAAATGTAATAAAAAGTTTTTTTAGTGCTCTTGTTAGCCAACGAACAATGATGGCCGAAATGGCAGGGCAAAAAAAAAGCATGAATTCGCTTATTGATGTTGTTGTTTGTTGTTGTTGTTATAGTTGTTACATGGCAAATAAATAGAAACCGCATCGAAACTATTATAAAAACATTTTCAATGTGCACATTGAGAAAGCGCAATTGCAAATTGATTTGTGTGGTTTTATGCATTAAAAATATATATATATATATATAAATATACGTACGTATACTTGACTTTTGTCCTGCTCCACCCTTCCCCCTTTTGTGTCAACACTTCTGCGCTGCCAAGCAGAGCCACCCAAGTTTGAAGTTGCAGTTGAGCATAACCGATTGCATAATACTCGTTCATAGTACAAAAGAGTTAAAGTGAGTCAAAAGTTAATTATCTATATACATGTACATGTAGAGGCGGTCAGCAGATTTACGTAATAATAGAAGACAGTCTATAGAAGATAGAAAATAGAAGTTCGAAAATTGAAGTTTGAGGATTAAAGATAACTCTAGAGCTAGATATGCCACGCCACCAGTGTCGTTGAGGAGCTCAACTGTAATCCACTTAAAATATATAATCATAATATTTTATCTGTATGTAAGCTACTAAAAATTTGTCAGACTTCAAGTTTCTAGATTTTTAGTAACTGAATGTTGCTCAAACCCAATATACTTTCTTTTCCCATCTAGGACGAATAAAAATATGAAAAAATTAAAAGTTTTTGTATATATTTGCAGACTTATGCATATTTAATTATGCTTTCATATCCAGCATATTTAAGTGCCAAGCAAATAGTTTGAAAATACAAAGCGCTAACAATTATTACTCAATTTAAAGACATTAAAAACGAGTTATAAAAATGTTGTTGTTTGTGTAATGAATATTTAATTACACCTGCTTAATTTATTATGCTTGCACAAATAAACAAATATTATACACATTTTTATCAATTATTAGCTAACGGACGACCGAACAATAGAAACATAAACCGAACCACAGTTAATGGGCTAACAGAACTTTTAAACAAATTTTGTACAAAAATTTTCATTTTTCCTGACAACAGTATAGAAATTTGCATTTAAACCATTTGTGGCTACATTTTTAGTTTTTTGTACCTATTTTACCTTTGCCTGACTCTGATAAATGCAAGAAAAGTTGTAGTAAATGTGAGTCGTAAGCAAATATCTTTGTCAAGGTCTTAGTTATCAGAAGCTTGTTAAAACAAAGCTTTATAACAACTATTTTACATTCTACAACTTTTATTTGTTATTCGATTTGAAATTGCTTGAATTTTTATATAATATTTTCAAGCAATATCTGCCAGTCTAAGCCACATATTTGCTTTATTTTTCGATAAGAAAAACATCAATATCAAATTCAATCAATATTATTAACAAAATACGATAACAGAATGAAATAAGAATTTGAAAAAGTTCACACAAACAATAAACTTGGCCAAGATAACTAAGTAAGCAAACATGTAAATATATAACTGAAATGCTTACAGCTGCTAGACTGCACTTATCTTTTCAAACGGTTTTCTTTTATTTTCTTTTTTTGCCGTAAAAACATTTGTTTATGTATAATTAAGAACTGTAAAATATCTCAGCAAGTGCTTAAAATTTTATGGAGGCGGAATTCCGTAATATTTCGCAGTATTATCTCAACACAGTTACAAGGCGAAAACATAACTAATGTTAGCTTAGATCAGTTATTCACAATTCAAACGAAATAGCTCTCGAGTTATGGATAAGAAAACAAATTGACTTAGCTCAATTGGTTTTACTGCTAAATTTAACTGCAACTCTAGCAAGAATGCGAGCTGATAGCTGCTGCTGTTGGTCTATTCAGACTAGGGATTTTATTAATTTGTAACTACTTTAGAAAAAACGATCATAAATTACAACACATAAAATCTGGTAGTAATTAGTTTAAAAACGAAGTTTATTTTTAATAAACTGCAAACTTCAATAAGATTTAATTTATTGAACAATTGTCAAATTAGTTTACTACAGGCTTACAGGGTAGTTGGAAATTCCCAATTATTTCGTGCTTGCCTATTGTTTTTGCAACAGGTGTAGAGTGTGCACTGACATTACAAGGTACCTCGCTTCACTTGAAGCCAAAAATTGCCAGCGTAAAAACCTTTTAGCGTAAAGTAAATTTTAATAAATTTAAAACTTTGGCCCAACTCTCGAGTTGCTCGATAAATTCAATGCGCTACAACAATGAAATTCGGCTTAGGCTGCTTAAGCAGGCCCCAACAACCGCCACAACAACAACAACAATTTGGCTTTTGTGCAAGGTTTTGGCTAATGAAAATTTATGAAGTGCTCTGCCAAAAAATATGAATGTATGAAAGAAAGCAAAGAGCGTAATACTTGAAATTATGTAGTTGATATTTGTTGGTAGCAACTTTTGTTTCAAATGAAATTATGGTTCATTATTTTGCGCTGATCATAAATTACACTTTCCCAGTGGCAAATCCAAAAATGTAGAATTGTTGCCATCCATTGAGCAAGCATTTCGAACCGCAGCTTGTCGAAAGACGGATGTGTGTGTGTGTGTGTGCAATGGTCCGAAGCAGAGTCCACTGCAGTGAGTGATGCAGCAGCACATTACTCATTGCAGATTAATGACCCAGCCCATTTGGATAAGTCTGAAATAATCTTTGATGAGGCCAAACAGCTGTGAAAACACTTCCGTTGCACTCGAGGCTAACTAACTCAAAAATGCTAGGTTCAATTTAACGTCTTATCAGCTTCAGAGCTCGCCTGACGTCGTTCGGTTACATGCAGGGGAAGCGAGATAATATTTTGTCGTATTTTTTTTTATGATTTCATAGACGGACAAACATTTGCCAGTTGTCTGGTAAGATTCCACCTAAATTTTAGTCTAATGCAGAATTATAAAAGGCTCAGCTAGCCATAAACCACATTCACGAGAAAAACACCTGCTGAAATTGACTCTGGCTCTGTGTAGCACACGTATTTGTTGAAAATATTTTCAATGTAAATCATCTTAGTCGCCTGACGCCATAAGGCCCGGCCCTAAAGTCTTATAAATACGGAACTGGGATTCCGACAACGACATTCAATTTTGACTTTGGAACCGTAAAGTCGCGTTCTCTGTGCGTAATAATAATATACGAAACAGAAGTTAACCAGATACAACAAACAACACCTTATCACGTGAGTGCCTAAATACGTCTGAAAGAGTTGTCATCAAATATTCATATTGATTGATTTAGTCAGCGATTAACATTGTGTGGCTAGTCTATTTGTACAGCTGACATTAGCTTATGCTGTTCTCCATGACACACCTGTATCAGAAGCTGAATTTCAGTTACTTTTTTTTGGTGATTCAGCTCTCGTTCATACGAAAAGCACGAGCTATCATAATATACCTGAGACTGTTTTTCAAGAAAAATGACTATTCTTTACTATTCTGCTAGGACATCATAGGAATCGCTTAAAATTATATTCAGCACTTAAGTGATTTAGTATGCTAAATATTTAATATGGGTTCACAAATACAAACTAGTTTCAGCACGTGTAACTCAAAGGAATAGTTCATAAAGCATTTAAGCTATTCCACAAATTGATTTTATTACAACTTGTTTAAGTCTTCATTGAGTTGTTAAGAATATTTTGGTTTACAAAGTTGGGTGCTTGTACACGACGCCTCTGATATCACATGCTGTCACACATAGACCAAGAAACTCGTTAAACATCAGCAGCAAGCCGAATTTAGCAAGAATATTCCACACTCAATTTCAGCTGTTAGTAGCACTTGAGCAATCGTTGCGTTGTCAACAAATAGAAAAGCGCTTACGACGATGCCTTTAGTGGAGCATGGAAAATATTTTGGGTAAATCAGCGGCACGCGAAAAAAATAACTGTTTGTTAGTGCAAGTGTTTCGATTGAATTCTGATAATTCGGTTAAGACGATATTAAGTTGGGAGTTTTCAAGCTGTGACAGTCAAGCGTCTTAATGAGTGAACCACAATTATAGCAGCGTCGACAAGCTGAAGTCTATACAAATTAGCTTACTTGCTGGCAACTTCATTTGAGTTCGTTACGTATGCGGGCGACCTTTGGTGTGCCCAGGGAACCGACTTCGAGCTACGACAAAAGACAACAACAGCAACAATAAGTGCAGCCGACAATGGCAAACAACGCCCACTTGGCTTATAAATGATGTGACCGAAATGGGACCTCAGCTAAAACAACAACAACAGCAAAAACAACGGCAGCAACTTGCTTCCGCTCCAAGGAGGCGCTCTGTTCACACACACACACACACACACACACACACACACTCTCAAGAGTCCAGCGTAGTTGTTGCTGTTGCTGTTGCTGTCAATCAAGACGTGCAACATTTTTAGCATAAACACAAAGTGACTTCGTTGTTGTTGTTGTTGCTACACAAGCTGGTGTTCGCAAAGTTTGCTGTTGTTGCTGTGTGTTGTCGTGTAATTGCTGTTACGCTTTGCCAAGTTATTAAGTGAGTTTGTTGTTGTTGATGCTTGTGCTGTTGCTGTTGCAACATAATCTTCTGATTATGACAAGTTGCTTGAATTTTGCTTCTGTCTTAAGCGAAACGCAAATTACACTTGATAACTTTGCACAGGGTGTGCGTGCGTGTGAATGAACGTTGCCTACTTTCAAGCTATCCCAAGTTGAAAGGAAATTAATTAAAGCATTTGAGCGCAGCACGCTGCACTTGAGTTTGCCAATTTACGACGGCCATCCATGGAATGCAACACTTGCCGGCAACTGTTGCATTCCACCGTCAAGTGCAACCCCATCGCCGTAGTCAACTAATTGCCTTTAATTATAAATAGAACGGGAAGCACACATAAATTTATGCAACTGACACGCGGGAATGTCTCACCTGTCAAATGTCAAGTGCAACATATGAGTTATTTCAACCATGGTATACCCCGTCAGGTAAGGAGCATCGGCATATTAGTAATTAAATTATAATAAGTATAATAGTAAATCGTAGAAGAAGCAAAAGCTTCTGTATCAGTTCTAAAAGTTCATTTTAGGGGCATCTTCTTTTCAAATGCTTAACAATTTTGTAGAGCAAACAGGCAAGCACAGGTGCCTCAATAAATGCCTAGCTAACAGCCAAATTAAAATTATAAATTTATATACAGGGTATACTCAGGTGCAGTCATACACACAGCTGACTTTCTTGCTAGCTGATGCATAAGTTGAATGAAGATTTCAACTGTCACAGGTAGTGGCAATGAAATTGAAGTGGATATGGCTAATTGCACACCTTTTTCCATCAATTACTGTCACGGTCGTTAGTCGAGTTGAATTTGCAATTGCAGCTCGATTGATTTTGTTTTGGCTTTTGTTTGACATCGATCAATCAATTGAATGAGCAATGTTTCTGCTTTAAGTTAATTTTATAAAGATGTCATTAGTCGTCAGTTTTCGAGCTGACTCAATTGTAGGTGCTCAAGTTGTCAACACTTTGCCAACTGTTAAATGAAATTTGCGTCTCATGCATATTTATGCGAAATAAGTATAATTAAATATGCTAATTACAGCTGATTGTACGCAAATAATTGGTACAATCATTTGAAATTATAATTCAGGGCGACAGTCCCCACAACAACAGCCAAAATTGAGCCTTAAACACGCCCCCATCCTCCCCCCACTCAAGCAATAACAAGGGCGGCCACGGCCACGGCGACGGCGACGGCGACGGCGACAGCCCGTCCAGAAGGATAACACGCATTTTTAAACTGACAATTTAGCATAAATTCAAATGAAATCTACAACAATGTTGCGTGGGGCTCCGTGACAACTGCTGCCGGGCAACTGTTGCCAATTTCAGTAGCAGCAACTGCCGAGACAACAACGACACAAAATAAAAAATGTCGACAAGAATTAAATAAATTACTTTGTTGCCTGCAAAGTTTTTGCTGGCAGCAAACAATTTGTGCAGCTGCCACATGCAGCCAAAAAGGGCGCACTCACTTACCCTGCCACATGGCTGACTAGCCATTTTTACCTGTCGTGTAGCTGCATAGAAAATGTTGTCTTCCATCTGCCAGTGGGTGGGTCAGTGGGATGATCTGCATATTGGCTAGCAGCAGCAGTAGCAGCAGCAGCAGCAGCAGCAGCAGCAGCAGCAGCATCAGCAGATGACACGAAAAACGTTGAGCCAACTAATTTTTTTTATCAAGCCAAGTGAATTAAAGTTTTAATAACTTGTGCTGACAGCCGCCTTCCTTCCGCTGGCCACGTTGAGTACGGTGCCCAGTGCACTCACTATCAAAGTTAATTGAAAATCTAATGGCTAGTCACAAGCAACCGTTAACTGGCAGCCTAATTGCAAAACTGTATCAAAGCAAATTGCTAGCGACTATTGACAGGCGCTAAACGAAACGCTGACAATCCCAAAAAAAAGAACTTGGCGACAGGATGATGAGGCTTAAATACCCTTCTCTAACTGAAAGTCGTAGGAGAGGAGAGAGGCACTATATCAATACACGATTGAAGTAATATTAATGCTTAAAGCTTACTTTAAAGTTATTTTGACAGACAGACAAATAATTTAACTATTGATTCTAGGCAACAATTTATATGCACAATTAACTAGATCATGCGACGTGTATCGTTGACAAATCTCTAATGCCTCCCTTGGGAGACGTAATACACTTCAAATATGCAATAAACTAAAGCATAAAGTAAATGTCAATTTTGACAAGAGCCTTTACAACACGCACCTGCTGTAGACAGGTGAAGTTTCAAGCATAAATATCAATTTAAAGTAATTCCTTGGTGACAAAATGTAGCAAGCATAATTTATTGCCAACGGTAGAGTCCACGCACAAACAAAAGAGCCCAAAAGAGGTTTTTAATTTAAGCTGATACGCACACACCCTGAGAGAGATAGAGAGAGAGGGACAGAGAGACTGAAAACAAAAGCCTGCTGGACAAACGTGTCTGTACACTCAAGAGCTGTAAGAGTAGAAAAACATTTCATTAGTTCAATTAGCCAGCAGAGCTACGTAAGCTGAGACAGCATTGGTCGGCCGGTGGGTGGCACTGGGTGTCAAGTGGCAGCACTCTAAACGATGATTAGTGTCCTTTCCTTGTGTCACATGGTATACAAGACAAATTATAGTTTGCTTAGCCCCTGGCTGGACACTTAAATGCAAATTTATTACCAAAGAGCGAAGCAGAGAATACGTAAACCGTTAACTGTCATTGCCAATGTCATTAACACAGCACTGAACCTTGCAGAAAAAAAGACTCGCCGAGAGTTTAACAAGCTTATATATTAAAATATCAAATCGGTAAGATCTGAACCATGCTCAGTTAAAAGACGAAGTCTGTTAGTTTCACACGCGCGGGTTTAAAGACCATTAAACCAGTTAAATTAGCGTAAAAAATAAATAGTTTTGAGTTATTGTATGTACGTGTGCTATTTATAATTAATAAACAAATATTTGCATTTGTCGCAGCTCACTTGGCATACGACCAATTACTCTGCATATGTGCCCCAGTTTTAGAACGAGAATTATTTGCTTCACTTGCCAACTGGACTTTAATTCTGAATATTTAATGACCTTGTCAACAAAGCTATTGGGGCTAAAATGAAATATGAAAATAATAGTTTGTATTATAAATAATGTAAGAGAAGAAGAAGAGTATGAGAAGTAACACTTATCAAGCCAGGGAAAATGGATCAGACTCGTCTGAAGCAGCATAAGAACATGAAAGCTACTACAAATGAGGACTTTTAATAAGTTTAGGGTATATAGGTCTGTCATGATATATATAAGATAAATAAAAATGTAGAAAAATTTAAAATGTTAAAATAAGAGCAGGTAATGTAGCTGAATGTAATAGAGGCCCTGAATTAAACATTGTCCATATTAGTTCTGAATCTTTCGATTCAAATTTGAATTCAGCAGGTCGAAAATATTCCTAAAAGTATAGGCTAATTCCTAGTTACTATATCTACATGCTTTTATATACATTACAGAGATCTTTTGTTATTATTTGATAACTTGAAGTAGAACTCTAGCGTACACAGCCTGCTTCATTTGCAGAAGATTCTTGATTTTCCTTTCAATATTCCATGTTTTTATCGGTAGTGGTCTAATTAGAGTTAATCTATAGAAAACACTTGCATAATCAGCCACATTTTATCCCAACTTCAGTACTATACATGAGTAAATAGATTATCTTCGCTCAACATGTGGCAATCCGGTTTAAAAAGCAAACATTTGTCCCTTCATTGATATACTCGCATCTACACCAATTTCTGCACTGACCACACTGGCCAGGTCTGTTGGGAAATTAAAAAGTTGCTCTGGTCAATTGACTACGTGTCTGACATTTATTGTTGCGAATAACATCGTTAGAGGTGGAATATTGAGCAACCTTAGATGACCAATGTTTTCACGTGGGTGGGCGGAAGTGTGCGGCAAGTGGCTAGGACATCGCTAAACGCGTTAATATGCCTAATATGCAAAACTGTAGGTGCCATAGTCTCGCCACTCAACGCCCCGAACTAACTAACCTAATTATTTGTGAAATGTGCGCGCAGAGGAGCAAAAGAAACGCAAGCAGAAAACCACAGCCCAAGCCCATTGTCGGCCGCAGCAGGTGGAAACTGGAGAGCAGTTCAGAGCTGATGGCCTCGAGGGCAGTTGCCAGTTGAAGAGAGGACACTGCATAGCACGCGTAATGAAAACTTTGTTAAAGCAAAAGTGCAGCTGCAGAAGAAAAAAACTCCATGTATATGTATCAGGCAGGCCAAGCCAAGAGCAGTTAGACGCCATAGAGGGGCGACAGAGTGTAAGGCGAGTAGCATCCAGTGGTGTCGAGTGCTGCTGTGTGGCATCCGGAAACATGGACGTGAACGTGGCGACAACGTGAAATTAGTTGTGCATGTTTGTAACACAAAAGCCGGGCTTTACGAGAGCTGCAAAAAGAAACTCTGACCACCAAATTGCCATGATGAAGTGTCGCCAGCCCTGGACGATGTTGATCAAATTAACAGCATGTGGCCGCCTGCCTGGCTTCACTTCACACTGTGCTGTAGCATACTTTTCAGCGGCCACGCGACTCACGCAAATTGCTTAAGCGCGGCAGCGCCTAATTGTTCCACTGAGCTTTGCTACTGCAACAGTGGCAAGCAGCAGTAGCAGAAGAAATCAGCACAGCTGAGATTTTCCACAAACTTTGAGAACTTTTTGCAAAGAACGCGGCACACTATTTCAAAGTCAGACGGCAAATAAATTAGGAAATGCGGCACGAGTTATTATAAATTGCAGCGAAAAGGCAACAGAAATCAAGAGCATGGAATTTGAAGGTTGCCAAGTCCCAGCGTGTGTGTTGTGCTAAAGAATGAAACCTAATCCCTAACCCCTTCGGATCAAATTGAAATATTGGCATTCATGGCCAACAAGAACAGAGAGGAACAGGCGAAGTTGCTACTGCGAAGAGGAAATACTCTAAAACAAAGTTGGTCTAAAGCTAAAGCATACGGATGAATATGGCTATGGCAACTCGTCTCTTCAAGCTCATCCTATTTAGAATACGATGTGAAAGGATGTAAAAGAGGAGAACAACTGCAGCAAGTATTTATTTTTGGTTTCCTTTGATAAATGATTTTGAGGTCGGTGCAGAGGCCAAATGTATTTTAAGTCAGACAAAAGCCGCAGTTGAGGCGTGGCAGAGGCAATGACTTTTCTCATTAGAAAGTCGACTGGACGTGGTCAAAGTGAAATCGAACGAAACTTGACCAAAACCGCTGAGCACACTCAAAGGGCAACATGTGTAAGGGTCCCGCGCGGTTAAGGCTAAAACGGAACAAAACAAAACACAAACAAACAATTGTCCAATGCAATGAGGCAAAAATTCCGAAGACGATGAAATCATTTGAAAAAAGACAGCAACAAAAACAAAAACTAAAGCATTGCAAATAAAAAAAGCGCTGAAACAGTTGCATGTTGGCAGAACTTTGTGAACCGCATACTTCAACTTCAATTTGCTGGCGACGCGGGGAAGCGTTCGCCACGCTCGTATTTCATTACCCGAACTGGTATTAAGTGGCAAAGTTTTGTGTTTAACAACTTTTAGCAGCCGTGCGGCAAAAATGAGGAACAAAAACCCAATGAAAGTTCCCGCTGCAAAAAGCAACAGCACAAATATAACTAAAACAAACTAAGAATCAAAAGTGACCAACTAAGAGTTACCTTCTATACTAAAGCCAGCATTTAAGCAACAGACACACAAACTACAGCTTACGCAATAGATAACGAATGGAATTGTGTATTTAGTTATATTACAGCTTGCAATCACCAAACAGCTGTTAGCTAAAAAGCAATTGATGTCGAACGGAAAATACCCTCACTTTACACATTTGATTAAAATACAGGGTATAGGTAGAAGAAGGAGAAAATGACGACAACGGCAAACGAAACAGAAGTAACTTGCTGCCACTTGACTTAACTGCACTTTCCACCCAGTTTGAAGGTATGTGCCAAGAGGCGTGGCCATTCACCAAACGAAAGACGACAGCTTTGCGAGTCAACTGACAAACGCGATTGCCACGACATTAACTTGAAGAGGTGCGTGTGCACGGGCGGCTGCGCCAGCAAACTTAAAGCACTTGATGGTCCAAAAGTTATACCCACATTGTGGCTGTAAGCTAAAACCTATCATGAGTAACTTTGGCAACACTTCCATGCATTTTTGATTGGCAAAATCTGCTACAATCTCGAAAGTTGCTCGCGCTCCAACTTCCAATTAGCCGGGTACTTTAATTAGCCGAACGCACTTGCAAATGCAGCGAGCGTCAAAAGTTTTATGCATTGTAATGAAATGCATACATTGCCAGAGCTGGCAACATTGTTGACTACGAAAAGGGGTAGCTGTTGCTGCCACAGCGCTGCAAGTGCCCCATAAATCTAGTTTGGGCTTCTCATAATATTTCCAAGTTCCTTAAGTTTACTTTATAGCATCACTAGTGTACATAAGCCCTGAAAGCGCTTTAGTTCAGGAATTTCTGAATTTCCTATTTACCCTTCATTGCCAGCGCTTGAAACTTAATTTAAGCTTCTTTAACTGCTTCTTCTTTCATGGCTTCCACTCCATTAAATTTAAAATAAAAACTGAATAATAATCTGCTATAATCGTGTACGTTTAAAAAGTGATTAAACTCGATTAATTTTACTTGAATTTCAGTTTACTTTTATTATTTTGACTTCAAACTGTTTGGGAACTACATAATTTGCTAGGGTGTTATTCATGATCTCTAGCAAAAGCGAGAAAATCTTCAACTTCAAGTGAATTCTGTAAGCAGTTAAGCATAAGCAATGTCGCACACATATAGATACCTTCTGCTGTCTGTTAAATGAATTTACATAAAACCAATTTACGCTTTTAGCCATTCTGAATGAGTTCAAGGCATCAAAATGAAGTTACCTGACAACCGCCCAATCTTTGCTTTTGTGCATTTAATTTCCAAGACCTGACATCAATTTGCCATCGATTGGGACACACCCCATCTTAAGCTAACAAGACAATTACCATAATGACTCGGCTTAAGTCATAACAAATAAGTGAGCCATGCCGTGCAGTGTAGTCGACTAGCAGATATGCTCTGAGTAGTCAATAAATTCAATTGAGCGATTGATTGATAAAATACGAAAGTTGCTCACATATCAAGATTTTTATAATATATTAATATATATTTGAAAAATATATCTAGCTCATACATAGAAGGCATATGATATGCCAAGCTAAGAAGCCTTTTCTGCATAACCAGTCAATCTATAGAACAATATATATAATAGAGTAGTCAGAAGTGTTGAAGACGTAGCTCATGAATAGTAAATTCTATTTTTTCTTATGGATAATACAGGGTATTAACTTTGATCAAGTTGTTGGCGACTGCTGACCAAACTGTGATGTCCAACGGGTCACACCTTTTGTGCCTTGGCACGGTAGAAAATAAAAAATGCAAAATCATGCATTAAACATGCAGCTCTTGCTCTTTGCTGTGTGTGTGTGTGTGTGCGTAGGTGAAAGGTAAAAAAAATAGAGACCATAGTTTTTCATACGTTTTGCGTCATGGCGGGCACTTTAAGCCATATTGAGTCGGGAACTGCTGCTGTCCTTTGGCCTGGCCTGGCCTGCTTGGACGCTAGCCAACAGTTGAGGCGTTGCAGGGTGGGCTGTGGGCGTGGCTGCAGCGCGCAAAAGTATGCAACGCAATGTTGCACTTTGACTAAATTACATTTTCAATTTGTCAGTGGCCGACTCAGAGGCGGAAACAGCCAGTCCAGGCAAATGGCCAAAATGGCAAAGAATAGACTCGAGCCCGAGACGAAGACGGAGACGGAAGCGAAGAATACGAGTATAATAAAATTTAAATATAAAAATAGACAGAGGCAGGCGCGAGGCGTGGCTGAGAGCGCCATCAATGGCAAATTAAGTAGCGTCTCTGCAAATGTGTTTTTGATATTTTCATTGGACTCGAGTTTTTGGCGCATTATCTGGCAGATTTTTGGATCTTGTATCACGCATGTTGAATATTTCATGAGGAGCATACATTTTTTGTTTATGCGATGAACTCACCGACTTCCTCTCACTAACTCTCGCTCAGTCTCAGTCTCCTTCTTATGCTTGGAGTTCTTTCGTCGGTTTTTTTTAATAACTTTCCATTGTGGCTGTCAGGTTCAGGCACACACAATGGCCTGCCAAGACTTACGACATGTCAACGACTCTCAGAGGTTTGGCGCTGTTTGCTGCTGTTGTTGCTGCTGCTGATGCTGTCGGAACTGCTGCTACAAGCTGCTTTATAATTTATGATCCTTGGCATCGACGACTCCTTCGTCATCTCAGCACACACATGTCGCCAGCGTTCGTATAATTTTTCAAGCTGCGCCAAAAGTGCATGAATATTAACTGCAAGTGTTTCTCGGGGCAGCGGGACTAAAACGGGCGCCTCGACGCTGATGTGGGCGCCCAAGATTTTCCGGCTGCAGTCTACGTACCAGCTCCCCCGCCATGCTCAGCTCCCTCGCGGAAACCACTTGAGCCCCGCTTTTATTATATGTCATATGAAACTTTGAAATGTCAAACACCACGCTATCTAAAATAGGGCTTCCTGCTTACTTATGCATACGTGTGGCTTAGTTTTGGCAGCGTTTTACATACTTGATGAAAATGTGCGCAAATTGTCGTCGCTCTCTATTGGAAGTGTGACGGTGCTGAGGACACGTCGCCTTTCAGTGTCAGCTGCTGCTCGCAACAGTCGAATACGCCCCCAAAACGTTGGCTAAACGGAATTGAATGATGAATCCGGGAACAGCATCAGCAGCAGGTAGTAGACAAAGCGCTCGCAATATGGATAATTTGCTTAAGCTCAGCAAGCAGAAAATAACATTTTGCGCTCAAGTTCAGCCAAACAATGGACGACCTTTGGCCGTGGGTTTGCCCCTGTTGGCTTCTGCTTATCACATGGCCAAAGAAAAAGCTGACTGCCCAGCCAGTCCAACTGGACAGCTGTCAGTTCTGGGCAGCTGTGCAGTTTAAATGTGAGTTTCCATTATCAAAAAAACAAAAACCAAAAAAATCAGCACAAAGAACAAAAACAAGCTTGAAAAAACATGACTAATAGTTTGTACAGAAAGGCAAAACAAAAGCCAGACAGAGTGTCAGATAAAAGCTTAAGGGACAGAAAATGACACAAGCACACACACACACACACACACGCGCACACACAACTGGCTGGTTACGTGCTGCCAATTAGTTGGACATCAAAATGTTGCTGATGATAATAATAATGATCGAATGAGTCGGTAATAAATGAAATTTACAATTTGTGTCCAGATGCTCGTTTAATGGGGCGTATGAATAATTTATGATAATACTATTAAATAACAATTTCCATTTAAAAATGTAATTGTAACTAGCATCAATAGATTTACTACACGGCAATGAATTTCAATTTTGATTCATTAATTCCCATATGGCGTGCCAGCCCTTGGTGCAAAAGTTCAATTTACAAACTTGATCTCTGATATCAATATCAAATGAAACCAAATGTAAATTCCCGCAAAAAACCAAATACAAACTGATAATAATGGACTCGAAAAACAATTCAACAGTTGATATGTAATATGTATTTGTGGGGAATGGAGCTGATTCTGATTCATTCCCAATTGGCATTTTAGATTCCATTTTACTTTCTATTACTCAGAACGCAATGAGTCGCAGTTTTCTGCTGTCTCTTCTCTGGTCTCTCACACCGCCTCTCTGCTAGTCTCACATTCGGTTTTATTTTCCCCGACGTGAGTGTGGCTCAAACACTCGGTCGACGTGACTCTCTCGCTGCCAAACCTCGTTCCTTACACGAATTTATTCACTTTAGAAGCATACGTAGGTTCGTCCGTTTGAACTTATACTTAATTTCAATCTTGTTGAAGCTATTATAGACTCAGTTTGTTCTCAAAGTATGTAAAATTTGAACTAGCAGCACTTCCATATGTATGCCAATATATGTATATATATGAAAATATTACATATTCTGGGAACAAATTGAATAGCTTCAATGGAATAGGCACAAAGTTTTCTCTTAAGCTTTAGTTTCACTTAAGTCTGAGCAGCCAAAATATTATTTATAACAATATTCTATATATAAAAAATAAATATCTTTTCATATTTAATCCTAAAGGCATGTCATAAATTAAAGTAAACAAAAAAACAAACTACTGTAGCTTACAGTAATATTTCCAATTATAGAAAACTAATTATATTTTAGCTATAGAAAATATATTAAAATCATATTTTACAAATGCACATTTCGGCAGATATATCGTGCAATAAGTAAGCACAAACAGAGTAGTTTCAGTTACCAATAAAATGTTTACACGAACTACAAATAGCAGTGTAAGATTTAGTAGCCGTGCAAAGGATAACAAGTATTAGACTGCTCTATATGAATATCAAAGAGAACATCTACTCTGAATACATCTATTCTACATACTGCGATATAGCTTGAATATCCTCTGCAAAGCTGTAAACCGTATTTAGAGCTAAGCAATTGCAGGACCATAAAATTTGGGCTGCTCTGCTCAAGCGGATCAACAGTTGGCTTGGGCTTTAGCTTTGGCTTGTTTCGAGTACATGTGCAAAAATACAAAGTTGCAAAGCAAATCGCATATAAGCCCGGCTACCTCCAACTTGTCGCTGCTAAGACCATACCTATATACACATACAGAGACACGCGTGTAGGTGTGGGAAGACAGTGCGGCACCAGTGTCTGGCTGCCATGGTGAATACAAATGCGAACAGTGCAAGCAAAAGGACACAGTCCATAAATTTTGTAGCTCACAACATTTTGCTTTGTTTTAACTCATTTGCTCTGGCGCCAGCACACACACACACACACACCCAGAGTTTGTTCCTTTTTTTTGGGTGAAGAGTTGGCTTGTTGCATGAGCTTGTGACGGGCGAGGACGAGCAACCGCAGACGCGGCCACGCGACCCACGCGACCCACGCGCCTGCGGATATGCAACAATGTGGCCAAAGTTTCAACGTTGACGGTGTTGGCATTATGTGCACCGACCGTGACTAATATGCACATGTTCAACTATGCTAGAAAACGTTTTGACAACAACCCGCACATACACGACACAAAGCCACTGCTCCTGTCCCTTCGCTGGCGCTGAAAAGTTATTTTGACCAACTTGGTATTTGATTTTTGCATTATGGTTTTGTATTTGTATCTCTGCAGCAGCAGCAACATGGCCAAGGATTTGAGCACACTGGGCTGGGATTACTTCATGTTTGCGGCATTTATAGCGCTCACCGTCTTGGGACCACTCTGGACGCGCATTTTCGGCAAAAGCAAGCAGCGCAGCAAGGCGGATTATGTGTTTGCCACAGGCGGCGTATCCCTAGTGGCTGTTATGATATCCATAGCGCGTGGCACACTCGGCGTACGATCGGTGCTAGGTAAGTTGAGAGCACAGCTCGACCTTGAGCTGTACCTATTAAAGAGCCCTTTTCCATCTACCAGGCTACCCCAGTGAACTCTACTATCGCGGCTCGGCCATGTGGGAGATAATATACGGCATGATGAGTGCCTATCCCATTGTCTGCTTCATGTTTGTGCCCGTCTACTTTAACCTCGGCATCACATCTGTCTATCAGTACATCGATCTAAGGTGAGTGCCACCCCTCAAAGAAAAACAATAACAAAATAACTAATAAGAATGACGACAGCATTTAATTAGCACACAGCGAGAACATGAAAATTGTTATTTTAACATTCAATTTAATTTCATAAATGCGCCCATGCCCCACAGCAGGTTTGTCCCTCTGCAAATGATTTTATACTTCATTAATGAACGACCAAAAAATGAGACTAAACAGAACAGCATGCCTGGGAACGAGCATGAAGGCGAGAACAGGCTGTTGCTCAGCTAAATAAATATGAATAACATTTTCAAAACGAAAAAAAAAAACAATAATGACAAAATGAACAACAAGAACAAATGGCCGGGCAGCAGAGTGCAAACAAAGGCGAGCCAAATAATCTATATATTTGTCCTTGCCGTGCCAGGACTCTAACTCGCCCCCATCCAACTTCCAACTAGGCGTAACTGTCACAAGTTGTCGCCGCTACGTCCGTTCGCCTTATCGCTCCAGCAGCCTAATTGTTTTTTAAGATTGAAATTAGTAAACTAATTTGTTATCAAATGTTTGCAGCTTCGACAACAAAATTCAATTAATTGCCAAAACTGACAAACGCTACGCACTCAGCTCCAGGCGAAGCTCAAGCAGCCAGCTGGGGCACTGAAAACACAACAGCAGCATAATTTGATTTAAATTTAATTGGCAAAAGAGACGAAATCTGTAAGAAATTGAGAAATTATTTAAATGTAGCGCAAGCTGCCAATGATTGATATCAGAATGAGAATGAGACTCGAATGTAGCTCAGCAACTAATGCCAGATATTAGACACAAGTTATTAATTAGCTATTTATGCATGGGAAGATAATGAAATCTAGAATTTAATCGACCTTCAATCAATGCCAGCTGATGAGCAAATTTTAACATATTTTTAAAAACCTTATCAATTCGAACTGTGATTATCTAGAATTTGCATATATGAAGACAGACATTAAAGACAGATATTAAAGGACTGTGACTTTTCTAGCTATTTGAAATTAGTTTAAAAAGAAAAAAAAAGTTTTATATGCTTTTGTTTATATTAACTGTGAGCTTAAGTGGGGAAATGTTTTGCAAATTTGTAAATATATTTTAAATAATTTTCTAATTCAACTTTCAATATAAAAATTATATTTTACCGAACTATAAACACATGTACCACATATAAGCAGCCGATTTGGAGGAAGCAAATTATTAGAAAGAGATTTTTGAATATTATTTCCAGACTTTGCAAACATCTACTTTCAAATACAATCATAAAGCAAACTTACTGTGCTTCAGCTAATTATATATGACAGAAATAGTGCAAGTTGCTGCCTTCAACCAGTGGGGCCATCAATCTTGGTTAGTGGCATTCTGGTTGACTACGATTAGTCTCATTCTCCATGTACACATGCGAGACACATGGTAAATTTCATGTGCGATTTAGTTTGATGACAGCCAAATGACATTCAAGACAAACCCAAAAGGGCTGTGTATGGGCTGTTTGGGACTTGCCAGTTGCCAGTTTCCAGTTGCGACTTGCGAGTGATAGACAAGATGTTGCCGGGGCAACAAAAAGTTGTTACAAATTTGAAGGCTCATTGTCGCTTGTCAGCCCAACTGGCGCTACGCGACATGTTTATGCATACAACTCCATCAAAATTGGCAAGAAAAAAGAGGGAACAAAGTCGCTTCGACCTATAAGTGAATAAGCCCTCAAGGAAGCTATAAAGCGTGCTAGGCAGCGACAATGACAAGCATGTGAACCGAGTAGAGACAATGACATTGACGACTTACTATGATAATGCAAATTAAAGAGAAAACACGGTTCAAGTCCAAAAAATGATGATGTCATGAATACCCTATCAAACAGTGATAAACCACCAAATCAAAATAAATTCTAGTTCAATCTGTAAAATTAATTAAATAAAGATACGGAAAGCTCCTGCAAGTTCCTGATGCGAAACAAAACTTGTTAGACATACGGATTAGAAATATCAAGTCAAAGATTAAGCCTTCAAGCGCTTAGGGTATAATAAACGAGAAGCAAACTGAATTCATAATACAAAAATACAAAAAAAAAAAAGAGAAAAGAAAACAAAGCGCCCTCAAAGAGGCCCAGACGATGCTGGCACACTTGTGCTCGCTGTTGACAAATTGTATGACAATTCGTTTGTGTCATAATGTTTATAAATAGCGTGTGTTGTTGCCGTCAGGCCTGAAAGCCAACCAGCCAGCCAGCCAGCATCCCATTCAGCTTTGACAGTCACCCAGTCAGCCAGTCAACCCGTCAGTCTGTCAGTCGAAAGCCAAAAAACTTGCAAAAACAAAAAACAACCCGGCAGGAAACTTTAGCGTGTGAGTGCGTCAGGTCTGCGTTGATTACATTTTCATGCATTATTTAGATTCACATAGAAGGAAAATGTATAGCTTTCCCATGGCTCTTTTAAACACGGTGCTGTTTCCTGACGAAATAAAAATAATTCTTATTAAAGCCCTTTTAATACATATTCAACTGCGAGATTTCATACCTGAGCTGAGTAAAAGACTTGCGTCTGGCTGAAATTCTATTTGGTTTATTAAATGATCACATTTCCTGCTGGGTAGAATCTTTGCAGCACACACACACACACTCACGCCCACACACCCACACACTCGCCGCCGTTACAGACTTGTCAGCAGTCCGTCGCAAGTGACATCTGCCACTCAGCACATGGCCTCTGCCTCTTGTCTTGAGTTCGAGTCTTACGAGTATTTGTTGGCCGAGATTTGTAGCCGACTTTTGTTTTCGTTTTTGCCATTGCGCCCTCGCCTCGAGTTCAATGGTCAAGTCCCACGTCGCCCTTAAAGACAGCCAAGTTCTTGACTCGACCGCGCTTACAACTGCCAAAATTGTGGAAATGGAGCTTCAATTGAATGCAAGACAATTACGACACACACCCACACAGAGAGCAGTGGGCGAGTCTGACAAGTAAATAAATTGATTTGAGTCTTGTTTTGGCCGTGGTTCAATATGACACTTGTTAGCACTTAGATGGGGACACAGCCACCGCAGTGCGCTCGCTTGTGAGTGCATTTGAATTCAGCTTGAATATTTACGATGTACAAGGGCCCGGCCAGAGTGCCCGGGCACACGTCAAACATCAAAAGGCAGCTTCGACTGGCACTTGTAAAAAAAGTAAAAATACAGAACTGAGGGCCAACATGCACGCATAAATAAAGACATTTTCGGTGCGATGTCAGCGACTAAGTGGCGACATGATTTGCAATTCAAAGACAACAAAGTTGTAGCAGGTAACGCGGGATGTCGCCTTTTAGTCGAAGCACTCAGAGCACACGCCTGATTATGTTTATTTATGCGGCGCATTTAATCCAATCAAAGAGTCAACTCCCCAGTTGCCAACTGATTCGCTTTTGATTATAAAATTAGCTCGACGCAGCGGTCCAGGCGCAATCCACAGTCACCCAAAGCCGCGATTAGGCACGCATTATACTCCACTTGCCGCTCGCCGCTCATCCCAGCTGACCATATTAAATTTTGTTGCCCTAATTTATGCTGCTGTCCATGCTGACCGAACGAACTCAACCGCCGCCCGCAATGATAAATGATGCGCCGGGGCTTAAGCGAATTGTAAAAGCGTCAGGCTCTTCTGGCCACTCGAGGCTTAAGCGGTTCACATAGGCAATGCAGCACAATACTAACACTAACAAAGAGCCTCATCAGCGCAGCGACTACAACTGCATTCAATAAGTGTATGAGAGACAGAGAGAGAGAGAGAGAGAGAGAAAGACAGATAAAGCAGACATTGTTCGTTGAGCGTTGCATTATTGTGCAAGAGCCTGGCCACTGGCAGGGCGGCATCAATTATTGCATACTTTGCGGCGCTTACATTTAATTCAAAGTTATTAAGTGACGTTCGCGGCCTTAAATAGACTTTCCTCAATGCCATTTGAGAGACTGAGAGACTGAGAGACAAATCGACAGGGAGAGGGAAGGCAAATGATATAAGCTGGCAGGCAAATCAATTAAATTCTATAGAACAAAAGCGTCCCACTGTGCCAAACAGCGCTCAATCAACGGACATGAAGGCAGGCAGGCAGACAGGCAGCCTCGGGTCATCACTCACACAACTAGGGGAAAGAGAAGCAATCGAATAAATAGAAAGGGAGACAGAGAGAGAAAGAGGGGTATAGATGCACAGCACTTATTGTGATGAACACGATGTTAACAGGCTAAATGAAAAACAATTGCTACAAGCTAAACACAAAAAAAAACAAAGAGCGAGAGAGACAGAGACCGAAACAATAATTCCCATAAATCATATCAAATTGACATATCAGGCAAAAATTGACCGCAAGGAAGCTATGAGAGATGTCCTGCTCGCTACCAAAAACTAGAGTATGAGCATTACTATGCCTACAATATGGTGTGTGTGTGTGTTTTCATGTTTGCTACAATAAACATTTCTTTATCAATTTCCGTTATACATTCGACAGCCATGATGAGCGCCATGTGCAAATGCCTAAACAAATGTTTGCCTAGCTCATGCTACCATCTTTCTCTTTCTCTCTCTCTCTCTCTATCTATCTATTTATCTGTCTCTGCGTCAATCTCGTTATCTGTGGCTCGATTTCTCTTTCTTCTCAATTGTCACGCCCATGCAATTTGTTTGGCCTGAGCGCCGTCTTCCATCATTATGAACGCCATGCAAATTAGCCCACTCGATTGCCATGGTTAATGGGCTTTCAATAAAGCCGCGGCGCTACTTGCATTATGCCAGGATATCTTTACGATAATGGGCATACTATTTACATTTCGCAGCTTAACTTAACTTCACGCACACTCACACTCATGCTCTTTGCGTTCTTTAACTGGGTCAGCGTTTTCATAATTAACATATAACGCATACGACATGCTGTACATGTTGTCAAGCAAGTAAGCCGCTTAAAACCGTCCGAGCTGTGAGTTAACAAAGGCTCATAATATGCACTTAAGCGCACTCAATGCTCGAACAAATACGTGGGGCATGTGGACGCGTCGATTGATATTTGCTTATTGATTGATGTCCTCCACTGCAAATAAAACAAGCAGAGGGTGGCCGACTAGGCGATGCCCTAAACCCCGACCGTTATGCATTTAAGCAGAACCAAGTGTAGGCATATACATATTCCCCGCCTCAGCAGTAAAATAGCCTGTCTGTAAAAAAGAACAAAACCAACCTCACCAGGAGTTGAGCCTGCATCCCGACACCGCCACTTTACTGCTTGAACGATTAATTTCAAGTATATATCAAGGCAGCAGCTGACAATTCAAACACAATTCAATCGCAAATTCTTCGAATAGACAATGATGTGGACACATGTACGGAAAAAATGATTACGCTTGCCACGTGACCTATCCAACGGGCCAAACATTTTATTTAATAACTGTGTTACCTAACGGATTTCAATGAAATTTGACCCACGTATTCTATGGAATATGTGACGATTTCGTACAAATTCGAACTCTTTTTTCATATATATTTATATATAAATCACACCGTTTTAACGGGAAATTTGATATAGGTGTGCCAAATATAACAAAAATCAAAAATTGTGTAACAAATACATGAAACTACATGAAAAACTTGAAGACTCTAGCTAGCGAAATATAATATAATAATGGAAGTTCGATAAACTTTTTAATCAACAACTTAAAAACAGGAATAATTATCGATCATTTGGCATACAAACAAAAATTATAGCATCGAGTACTTAAAGGTTCTAAGATCGTCGCATTCATAAATGCGGTCAAACGGAGAGATAGAAAGACAGCCACACCGACGGACATGGCTAAATCGACTCAACTCGTCGTCCAGATCAGAAATATATAGACTACGGGGCCTGCCACGTCTCCTTCTGCCCGTTACATACATTTGAAAAAAACACCACTATACCCCGATTTCCCGTTTTCTATGGGTTCAGGGTATAATAAATGTAGAAATGAATTTTTCCTTTCAAGCATTAATTAAATGACTCGCTTGATTGCTCTTAGACTTGCAGTCGAACGACTGGCTACCCAATCATTCAGGCTTATGGCAGTGCAGCTCGATACAGCTTTAACATGCAAATTAGCCAGAGCTCGATGACAACATGAACTACTACTAAATGCGTATTTACAGGTGGCTATTAATCATTTAATGTGCCATCAATAAAGCCAAATAGCGCGCATACGAACGCTGGATTATGCAGTTGGCTTAATCACACACGCAGACACAGCTACAACTACAAGTGTGTGTGTGTGTATGTGTGCAATTTGAGACCCATATGCTAGAAATGCATGTCATAAGTGCTTACGTAAGCCTCAACACACACATACAAAGGGCACAGCACTTAGCAAGAAGTGAATTGGCTTCTTAAGTATTTAAATGATAGACAAATATTAAATAATGGTAAAATTAATAGCTCCGGCGTACATGTATAGCAATATTATTATTGAGAAAAGGCTAGCACACATTCAATAGAAATTTATTTTCTATTTTTATACTCTGAGTATTCCTAATACTTAAAATATATAAAATATGCTCGATCACATAAAGCAAATACATTGTCGATAAGGAACAACTGCCTGGTATATTTAGTCCATCCATGTATAAATGATTTTGAAATTGAAATTTAAGCCTCTATTTCTTATTTCCCCTACACAACGAGCAGATCAAGTTTATTCCAAATAATTTTATATTTATTCCCTAAAAGTTTACACATATACTTTGCTTCCTTCATTTTCAAAGCTACAATGCTATGACTTGACCCAGTTACTCAGATATATTCATAACGATTGGAACTCATTCAATAACACATTCATAGACTTAATGAAGAAGATGCATTGCATAGGCAAGCAATATGCAAAGCAATCAGTGTGCGTGTGTATGTCTAGCTATATGCTAATCCTCTCTTGTGGTCTAGGTATTTCCTCTTTGGACATTGCTCACTGGAGCAATCTTGTTATTTACGACAATTGTTCACTTCTCTGTTAATAAATTATACAAAAATTGAAAATTTATATGCCACCAGTCAGCACTCGAACTACTTTCATGTAGGACAGTGTTGCACTTTAAAGCTTTGCAGATAAACAAAATTGAGCTTAAGCTTCATGCATAACGAGACTTCTATTAAAATGTACATTTTCCAGAAATTCATATTTTAATATAGAAATAAGTTTCATTCAAAATTTATTGCCTTATATTTTGATAAGTCCAAACACATTTCTGCATTTTCAATACATGCTTTGATTGATTAAACAAGCAATGCTTTGGACTTGCAATTTCGACTAAGGACATTGCTTAGAATCCGTGTCTCTTAGGGTTGCGTTGCCAGTATGGTAAATCCATAAATTGGAGTAAGATATTTTACAAGAATATATCGGTTTTTTTAAATAATAATAAAGTCGTTTCTGCTGTAATCCGTTCGGGCAGTCAATTGGTCCGATGGGGCCAGCCATAAATGTGTACAGTGGGGCCGCCGTAGTAATGGGGACATCAACAAGTTCGTTACACGTGCCACAGGCGCGCGCATACTGAGCGATCATTAGGAGGTCGAAACAGGATACGTTTTCGGTCACTTGGCGCCTTGTCGCGCATTTTACAGCAAATTAACACACACATACACTCATATATATTTTTATAACCATGTGTCTTGGCTTTAGCGTCTAAGGAGCTGCATCATAAAAAGCCAACACAACTATAAAAACAATCAAAACGAGTTACGAACCCGCCAATTTTGTTGGTGTTGTCGTTAGACGAAAGACTCAGCCTCTTTTGGCCGTGTCGTAAATTTGCGGCACTGCTGGAACTTGAGCTGCAACAGCAGCGACTGCCACGCCCACTTATTGTAAGCGCCCTTATTTTACAGAGCAGTAAATCATAAGGCAAAAACAAAAAAGAACAACAACAAAAATGAGCAGACGCGCATAAAAAGGGCAAGCCCATTAAAACTTTAATAAACGCAGCTAATAAAAGTAAATAAATGAGGCCAGGCATTGGGCCACTTCCTATTCCTCATCCACTTCCACTTCCTGTTCCAGTTCGCTGTTTGCTGCTTTCTGTGGATTAATTAACGCTGTAAATCGAGCCAGCTACCAGTTCAGCAGCGTGTACTCACCTGACACAAAACCATTTTGCTGCTCAATTTCAGATTCAAGAGTCGCACCGTTCGCTGTCTCGCCTCGGCCACGTACATTGTGAGGCAAATCTGTAATCTGGGCATCACCGTATATACGCCCAGCGTGGCGCTCTCAGCGGTCATTGGCATACCCTACTGGGCCTCCATACTGGGCATGTCGGCCATCTGCATATTCTTCACCATTATGGTAAGTGGATGATAGAGCTTAGCTAAGCTGTGATGTCCCTCATGATTGTTTTCATCTTATTTTTAGGGTGGCCTCAAAGCAGCCATCAATGCTGACGTCATTCAGACTATCACCATATTGGTGGTAACAATTGCGGTCTGCATACAGGGCACAATCTCTAGCGGCGGCCCCAAAAAGGTTTATCAGCTGAACCGCGATAATGGTAAGCAATCACTTCTTCTCTTAGAATACTCCAGCTCCGATTGATCATGGCAGCTTATTAGCGTCTCCTGTCAAATTGCATGTGCGTGAGTGTGTCTGTGGCGGTTTCATATTTATGCTGACGAATGATGACTATTAAAATGGCATCCATTTTACGTTGCGTCGGCTCATTATGCACATAAATGATGATGATAAAACCGGCATATAAAACAGAAGAAGCAGCGGCAGCACCAGCTTAGGATGTGAATGCGTGACAACTGTAATAAATGTGTGACGGCAGCGCGTTTGTCACTTCAGTTAGAATCGCTTTCTGTCAGTCCAACAATTGCTAAGCGCGTTGGGAATCGAAGCACATGGCCAGTCATAGAAATATACATACATATGTATGTATATACCTTAAATGCGTACATACATATAAATATTTTCTATGCAATGCAAGTTGCCATAGAAATAAATATTTTGCAAGACATGCAATTGCTTTAAGGAATACGTACTTGTTCTTATATCTGTTATATCTTCTTTTTTGATTTTTTTATCCTGTAGGCCGCTTAAGCTTCTGGAACTTCACCGGGGACTTAACCGTGCGCGTTGATACCACCTCCGCCTGGCTGGGACAGCTTTTTATGTCACTTTCACAAATTGGTTGTCAGCAAAATTTTATGCAGCGCTATGTCAGTCTAAAGTCACTAAAGGAGGTGCGCAGGTTAGTGTAAATATTAAAAAAAAAACTCTTATTGCGCGCAATTACACTAAAATAACAGAAATAAAATATATTAGTGTGACCTTAGCTAGTATTCTTTTTTTAAGCCACTGACGCAAGATTATCGATAGGCACGGATATCGAAGCCGATCATTTCATCACATCAAAAGCACAAAAGACAGTGTGACCGTAGCTAATTTAGTTCTTATTACCCAGGCTAGCAGCTTATTGATATACGTGCCTATCGAAACCGATAATTAAACCGGAATTAAGTTTTAAATCATGCATTATTTTAGGGTCATGCTGAGCAATGTGCCCATTGTTTTTATATTCTTTGCGCTCTCCTGGCTCTCTGGCATGGTCATATATTCCACATACATCAGCTGCGATCCCTATGCCGAAGGCTACATTAAGAAACCCGATGAGATTTTGCCCTTTTTCGTTGAGGATCAACTGGGCTATCTACCCGGTTTTGTGGGCATCTTTATGGCTACCCTATTCAACGGTGCACTCTGGTAGGTGGCTGATAAGCTATAGTATGTGCGTATATGCTAATATTATATATATACATATCTCTAGCATGATGGTATCAAATCTCAACTCTCTTGCCACCGTTTGCTGGGAGGACTTCGTATCACAGCTCCCGAAATTCAAGGGACTTAGCGACAAGCAACAATTGAGAATTATAAAGATAGTCACAGTTATATGTGGACTGATTATCATGTGCGTTGCCTTCGGAGTGGGTCTGCTCTCTGGCGTCATCGAGTCCTCGCTATTAGTCTTCTCGGCCACGTCGGGCCCTCTGCTTGGTTGCTTTATCTTGGCTATGATGGTGCCTGTGGCTAACTGGAAGGGCACATCCGCTGGCATGATAACTGCATGCGCCTTTGTCCTATGGATAATTGGTGGTAGCATGACCGTAGACAAACCCTCCACCATGCTGCCCACTTCCACGGAGGTAAGAAGGCCTATACCGCTTGAATAGAAACCCAGAATTGAATTAATATTTTCCTATTTCCTAGGGCTGCTCTAACTCAACCTTTTCACGGTCCATTGGCAAGCCCAGCAACGGAATAGATGAGCTGCCTTGGCTACTGAAGCACACACCAGTCGACGGCTACAATCAGACCTTCATAGATCCAACGCCCCGAATTGCACATGAGCGGTACATAGATAGATATAGATATATCTATAAACATATGATGGCTTATCCTCATTTTGTTTTCAGAAATGCTTTGGAGACATTCTATTCGATCAGCTTTATGTACTACAGTTTGATCGGTACAGCCTTGACGGTACTTATTGGCACACTCATCAGCTGCCTGACCCAGCACTCGGATGATGAATACGATGCAAAGCTGCTGCACCCGATCATTTTCCGTTGCTACGAACGCCTAAATGTGCCCAAGCCTTACTATATTAAGCACGAGGAGGAATCTGGTCTAAATAGACGCAGCAGTAGCAACTCCTCAGCGACCACGAACTGCAAAGAGGAAAAGGTCAATCACGCCTTCGATGCCAGCGAGTCACACGGAAAGGATAAGACGAATCCCATAGCTGTCGTGTTTACCAACTCTTCTTCCAATGAGGAACGCAGCAACTCCATCTGCGATGCGAGCAGAATACAGCTGGACACAGTTCCTTCGGGTGAAACGGGTATCTATCGGCAGCTTGGCTCAAAGACGACGTTTTGAGATTTACTGAAACCCTCCGGAAATACAATATATATATACATGTATATATAAATGAAAACGTAGTCTATGTATAAATAGTCTATAATTTATAAGTTAAGCCATCGCGTAGACTAATTTATGAGGGGAATTACTCATGCACCTTCTGTGCAGAATGTCGATAAAGATGCTGTGATCATTGTACAAGAGTATACATTTACGCATCTGCAATATCATTGAGGGATATTCTATAGATGCGTAATGTAGAAACAATTTATGTCTATGTACTTATGTATGTGTAAGCAAGTGCAATTTAAAGAATTTTTAACTAAAACAATAGTTATTAGAAATTAAAAAAAAAGTTTTTTAATAAAAATCAATTGAAAATTAATAAATATCAATTTGTGACATTCTTAAATTATTTTTTAAATACCTTGATTTCTTTGTTTTTAGCACATGGCAACCGTTAAATCACGTTTTCAAATGATTTGCTAAATATTTCGTCAAATGTTTCGTCAAAACTGTGCATGCTAAGAGTGCTGCCAAACCATCAACAGTGCTGCCCATCAAATATTGTAAATCAGCTGTTTATCGATAACTGTTGCACTAACAGCTGCTAAGCAACAGTGTTGGCAAAATTTTCTTAGCTCGATAAAAGCTAATTTCATTGACTTAAGGTCTTACAACTTTAAGAATAGTCAAAACAAACTGCAACGTTTAGATATCATATGCAATGCAAGTCAACTTTACCGGTATCAAACAGTGTCTAAAGCTAAATTATTATGCAAATGTTTTTAAATTGAAAACATAGCTAAAAAATTTGTGCTCACCACTGAGAATAACAATCAGATAGTTGTAGGGGGTTTTATTGTTAGAGGCGCAACGAAATGCAAAACACGCAAAAGTTCTTCGTCAGAGCAAGTTGAGCGAATACATACGTATATAATTCTTTATTAAAAATGGCTACTTTGGCAAAGCCAAAAAAAACCGTATGTATACATCATACTATTTAAATTAAATGCAACTATCTATAAGAATAAATTCCAGAAAGCTAAAAGGCAAAGGCCAATCCACGATCACACACAAACGAATGAAGAAGAAGAGGAAGAAGATATTCGTCAGTTATCAACAAGTATAGTCCACGAACAAAGACAGCTAGAAAATGCGTCGCTACTGGAGGAATTCGAGCGTGTAGCTGCATTGGCCAGCAGCGGCCACAGCAAAGCCGAAGACATTATTAGTCACGACTGTTGCATATCAAGTGATATAGTGCCCCATGAGATGACAATACCAACGACGACAACTAATACCCAAGCGTCGCAAGTAATAGAGGAAGAACCGGGGCCAATGCCTAGTGCACCATGCGCACCCATCGCACCAGTGATCAATGCTCCAATAGTGCAATACCCCAATCTGCAGCCGATACGGATTAGCAATGCGCTCATCGAGGAGCAGAAAACGCCGATTGTTTACAAGGAGCGAGTGGCGCGGTCACCGGGCTTTGCGCTGGCTAGCAGCCGTCTGAAACCGTTTACCAGCGAGCAGCTTAGACAAATCTATAAATGCAGCGATTTGGAGCTGGTCAAGCAATTTGAATTAGATTTTTTAATGAACACACTGCTCGAATCGAGTGAAACAGATCCGCTCCATGTTGCACTCCAGGAGTATTACGAGCTGCAAGGCAAGCTCTCATCCAATCTGCACGACATCAAGGACAAGCGCAAGGATTGTCTCGATACGCAACAGCTAGTCTGGACACGGGAGTCAGTGACGCGCACGTTTAGCGCCAGCTGCGGCGACGGCAACGTTGTCCGGGAAAGCGTGACCTTTGAGTAAGTGAAAAGCAGGCAACCAATCCATTGACTAATTCCGTTTGCATTTGCAGTCGCATCAAAGTTGATCCCATTAAGTTGGAATCTGCCACAGCGGCATTGACAGTGCTCTACGATCTGGTCTGTCATACATACACCACCAATCTGATAACAGCGAAGTTAACTAAAGTGAAGATCGATCAACTTATCAATGACTTGATTGCGTATCCTCATATAAATGAACACGCATCAATCGTGCTGCACAACCAATTGGATGCAACTGCTCTGCAGTGTGTAGCCCAACTAAGACGTGGGATTTGCATCCTCTTTAACTTTGCACGGCGACCCAGCCCAAATGCGGTATTTATTTACCATATGAACCTAGTTTGAATGTTTCATGAACTAAAATTCAATTTTTATTAACTTCCATTCAGAATTTCGATGCTGACCTTAAGCTTTGGCTACGCAAGCTGATTGCCCTACAATTGCTTCTGGCCACCAAGGAGGATCATTGGTTTTTGCTCTTTAATATCTTGCGTTGCCCAAACGGCGTTGGCGCCTGGGCAGCAGAATTCCTGCAGCTACCAGGCATGGTTCAAGCAAGCCCAAAGCCTATGGGCACACAGCCCAATGAACTCCCTCTGCCACTAAATTCACCAGAAATCAATCATTGCATCGTGGTGCTGCAAATACTTTTGCTTCCCATCAAAAAGCGCAACGATTATCTTAAGAGCCAGGTACAAGCGCAGCGGGACCTCTCGCAACTAACTGGTGACGTTGAGCGTTGGACAGTGGTGGACTCGGATGGCGAGGACACACTCACACCAACGGGCGAATGTGTGGGCCTCAAGGAGACCGATCTGATAGCCCTACTCAATCAGTTGCCTTTCGATAAGCTCTTCACGTATGCTCAACCCTAACTTATATATAGAAAAGCTTAATTATCACCTGACTCGTTTGCTTAACAGCTCTGCCTTGTGCATCGAGAAGTTCCTAGATGACTACATCATTGAACCAGATATGATAACGCCCCAGCAGATGCTCACTGTGGTGGCCTTTTTTGCACAACTAGTCGAGACACTGGGCGAGGGCATGCTGACATATAACAACGAGCGCTACAAGCAGCTGGCCAAGCGTCTGGGACGCCTGATTCGCCACTCGCTGCAATATGTTTCCGATTACCACGAGCTCTTCCTGTAGGTTGACCTGACAGTTGACATTCCTAAGCATTAATGACTGATTTGCCATTTGCAGGAGCAACAATCTGACCAAGCCCGAAGAGCTCTGTGAACGCATCGAGTTGGAAATACAGGCTCTACTTATACGCGCATGCAGCTACATATATCGCTCACGCAATTTGGGCACCTGGCAATACTTCTCCACATTGCCTTATACTACGCTTCATGCGGATATTATTTGGCATTTGTTTTACTATCTCAATGTTGGCTTTCCCAGCGATTTGACTACCCAACTGTCGGCTGATCCGGAGTCAATATTTCAGATGGATTTCTGGAGCAAATTCGATATAGCTAATGCAGATGTTTCCGCCGAGGATATGTACTATCTGTTGCAGGCCTTTTTCGAGATGGCCAATGCACGTGATCGCACGAAAGACTGGCCCATAATCCGCATCATTTGCTTGACCATTTTCCAGGTAGGTTATCAAAATTCCCTGTTCCCCTTCTTCTATTACATCGCACTCGCGCCCACCCACAGATTGGCTTTATTCATCAAACCACTCGCGAGTTCTGCTACAAAACCGCACGAGATATGTTGGTCAATATTACTCTGGCTTATGAGGAGCTACTGGATTGCGTGTTGCTGCAACTGAAGACGCGCTTTTCTGAGGTCGATCAGACAGCATATCTATTCAAAGCCCTGCCTTTGGAAAACTGGCACCCAAACATGGACAGTTTTGAGCTACTGTCTAACTGGCTACTTCACTTTGATTACCAAACAGCTGAAAACCAATTGGCGCGCCTGATCATTGGCCATCTCAACTGGGGTTTTGATGACGAGGGTCGTCTTTATTTGCCGCACAATATTCACGTACGCATGGCTTGTCTCGTGGCTGAAGCCATAACTAAGCATGCGCCGGAAGTAATTGGTGCCTCGAGCATCTCGGAGAGCGTGCGGCAGGTCTCCTCACTGATCGACTCGAGCCAATCCAGTCGAGAGCAGTTTACTAACTGGTGCTGGCGCATGATCTCTATGTTGCATCTGCATCTGATGGATCAGAGTGTCGAGTCTGTTAAGCGCACGCTACAGCATCCCACGGAGCCGCTGCTCTTTGTGCCGGACCTGGAACGTTTGGATATGATTTGGCAAGGCGTTACCGAGCAGCGTCCACTGGCATTTTATGTCGGGGTGTTGGTGAGCCTACATGGCCACTCAATACCTGTTATATGCCAGCATGGCTTTGACCTGCTCCAACAGTTGCTCAACGATCATAGACATGCGGCGGTCATACGCAGCCTCGAGCTGATTGTGCCGCTCTTCCTCGAAACCCCCGACACGCTAGCAAATTGCGAAAGGTATGGATTAAGCACAAACGCAAAGAACAATAATTCTACTACAATCTATTTCATTACAGTTTTCAGAAACTGATGCTAACGCTGCTCAATGCGGACAGGACTTACTTAAAGCTGGCCAAGGATATGGTTTATGCCAATTCCATTGGCCCCATTCTTGAATTGCTGGATAATATGATGCATCACCAGATTGTGTCTTACACAAGGCAAGTCGTAAATTGACAGCATCTAATTGATTGATATATAATGTATTTTGGTGCTTTTTAGCTATGGCCTCTGTTCTCCTCTGAATCTAATCAATATTTGGCTGAATTGCCTTACTGCATTACCTGGCTGGGCACAAAATACGCACGTGCTATATCTCCTGGATAAGATGCTGCGCATCGCATACCAATTTGCCGATTGTCGCGCGCAGACTGTCGAGTTCTTTTATAACTACTACAAGGTATTTCAATAAATTACATACGATAGATCTAATATGTGCTGACGCACCGTCTTCTAGGACTGCAGCGACTGGAAGTTACCATCAAAATCCTCTGGACTAAAATCATTGTTCGGAGGACAAACCAATTTGCGTATACCCATGATCTTACCACAGACCTGCTGGTTAAATCTTATACTATTGGAGATTGAATTCAGGCTGCAGGATACTCGCTTTTGGCCAGAACTCCTACGCCAGCTCACCACGCAAACAGTAGAGATGGCGCTTAAGAAAACTCTATCGCTCAGCAAGACTACACTCTTTCCAGTGCAGAATCTGGTCATTTACAAGTACGCGCAGCTCTTGGCCAGCATGGATCCCAGACACGCTCTCTTTCCAATCGTTTGTCAGAAGTTCTTTGAGCTTTATCTGTGGCGGCTGCCGGCGGAATATACTAGCGAGAATATGAATCTAAACTGTGGTGTGGCTGAAAAGTTTTATGAGCACAACGTTCCACTGATGAAGTCTATCAAGACGCAGCTAAAGTCCGCCGAAGTATATTACGCTGCCATTGCCACCAAGCGCGCCGAGGATGATGCAGCAGCGCACATGTACCGCAGCTGCACCAAACTGATGCAGAGCTGTGCCCTCTGGCTAGAGGATACACAGATTAATAAGTTTGCCAGCGATGCCTGTCAGTTGCCAGCACAATACAACAATGAGAAGCTGCGCGAGCTACTTAGCGGTCACGTCTCTCACTGGACAGAGTTTCTAAGCGCCAGTGATCTGCGCAAGGAGCAGCGTCGTCAGGCAGATCAATGGTCGGCCAAGATCTATCGAGTGCATCTCCACAAGGTGTTGCGCACGCCATTGAAGCCGAAGCCGAGGCTGCCACCCGTCCAGCGCCTCAAAATGCATTTGGCAACCTATGACAAACGCCTTCCGCCACCTAACCACAGTCGTCCGGAGCAAATTGAGAAGCAGCCGATCGATGACAGTACGCTTTCCGAGCTAAAGCGTCGCATACAAACTCTCAACAGCACAGCAAAGTAAGAGAATTGGGATATTAGAGCTTATATTGATCTCTAATTACATCTTTTCTCGTTTTTAAAGTAAATTCCATTATAACACGTCGGAGCTCAATTCGCTCAACCTAAACTATTTGGAACGCGTGCCAGCATTGTACCAGATGGTGCCATACAACGAACTGCGTAGCAAGGAGTGTGAATCCTTACTTTTCAATCGCAAGTGTGTGCGTCCGGCGCAGATCCAGCTAGTTCCGGAGCATATACGTCGCAACGAGCAGATAGCGAGGAAGCAGGACCAAAACCGAGAACGTCATGACAAGATTGTGGAAGAGATGCTGGCTCTGAATGTGGACGGCTTTGCTCAGGCCATCGAAGAGCTGGGTGGCTGCATACAACATCTGCTTCATGAGCAGACCAAGCCTAACAAACGTGCCACGTCGATTGGCATATGCTTTTTCTATCATGTTGTAGACAACATGAACGATATAACAATGAAGTTCCAGCCCACAAACAAATTCTACTCGCAAGTGCTGCAAGACCTTGGCGTAAGCATTGAAAAAATACATGATGCAAATCTATAAAGACGATCTTTAACTTCCTTTTAACAGATTTTCATTCAAGCAGAGCAGGCAGATCAGGGATTGGATGTGCTACGCTTGGCCCTGCGAAGAGGTGACCTTGTGGAGCTGCTGGCCGGTGTTTTTGTGCCCTGCCGCACTGACGCCGAACATTTTTTGGATATGTATGAATTCCTCATCGACTCGCATCTAAAACGCTGCGACACTAAAATTCTGTTCGTACTTCTGTCTAAGTTTGATCTGCTCAGCTGGCTGGAGGCATATCAGCCAAAGCTAAGCGAAATTAATCGGCTGCTATTGCTGGTGCTACAAGGTCTGGAGTCTTGGTCCCAGCCACACAGTAGCCTTTTGCAGGATCAATTCCGCCGGCAATTGGTTCATATATTTACTTACGATTTTCCGCAGCATTACGGTGAGGTCATGCAGCTGGTGCTCGATCGCATATCGGATCAAAGGTTGATGCCGGTGGTGCTGCTTGATCTGCTTAATGCGCTCTTATCACCCGCAAGCTCTTCTCTGACACTGAACAGCTTGGAAATGCAACTGCACGAATTGGCATCTGACTTTGCCCGTCGCCAAAAGATGTTTACGCTGAAAGCAGCTACGGAAACGCTTTTGCTGTTTGCGCGTCACTTTCAAAAGGAGCGACTTCATCATGGTCTCTATGGACTCTACCCCAAGCACAAGGACTACTGTTGGCCACTGGTTATGTGGTTTACCTGCTTTGGACACGTGGTGCTGGCGGCCGCTATTTGCAGCTATCAAGAATTACTGGCAGATCAAAGTGAGTGACTCAAGGAATTTTGCCATTTTGTGAATCAATTTAATTCGATTCATTTAGTCAGCGACATTGTCTTTGGCTCCATTGTGGAGACCTATGCACCCTGGCTAATCCCCTACACTGAGCAAACCGACCAGGCGGCAGGCGCTGCCGCACACTGGATACGCCAGCTTAGCCCTGATCAGGGCAAGATATTGCTTCCTTGGAGTGAACCGCATGTGGACACCAGCAAACTGATGATCAGATCTTTTATATGCAATGTTTTACAGGTGGTGCAGTATCTGCCCGCCTCCAACAAGATTTTGGAGCACATGTTCGCTTGGTATGTGCATCACTTTGCACAGCTCAACGTGGCTAGCCATGTATTGGCACCCATTCACGACGGTCTGGCACAGTTGCCCTGGGATCGATTCCTGCCACCCGCCCAACATATTGAACTGCTCTATGAGAGCTTGCAACGCTTCATACCAGAGTCGCATGCTATGCTAGGTCACATATTTATAAGGATAGATTGGAACACCTGGTTTTCGCACACGTCGCAACCGTTGACTCTCCTCTCGCACCTTTTTGTCATCTTTATCAAAATGGCACTCGAGCCGAACATTCACATGCATCCCAATACAAGCAAGATACTCGAAGACGCTATCAACCAACCGTGGCATCTTGTCGAATACAGTGAGCTGGAACAGTTGCTCAAGTGGTTTGTGGCTCACGTTGACCCGGCCATTGCTCTGAAGCTGCCTGCCGAAAGCAACTACGCTGATCGCGCAGTGCTAGAGTAAGCAGAACCATACGATTTTTTTTCAATCTTCTCTTCAATCTTCTCTTTCTTTAGACTTATTCACGCAGCCTGCGCAATGTTGCCAGAGAGCGACGTACAGGGTACTCTGGTGCAGGCCACGGCCAAGCGAATGATGTACACACGCTCCATGGTCAGTATGCACCGTGCCTGTGCGATCAAACACAAGAAGCTGCTGGCCACCAAGGAGGGTGAACGTGCCTTTGCCGCAGCTTTTGAAAAGCTCTTGGATTCCATTGACGTAGTCATTACCAGCAGCAGTCAGCGACGAACGCCGGAAGAGCAGCGACGCGAAGCACTCAATCTGATGCTTGAGCTTGTGGCACCCACGCAGACGCAAAGCGAGGAGGTATCTAAGTAAGTCGATCAACTATTTTGTTATTTTTATGCTTGTTGTTAATGAATTCCTAACCTAATTAATCTGGTGTATTTTTAGCCTCCACATTGAAACTTTGGTACGATGGCAACATCGATGTCCTCCAGCCAATCCGGTCATGTGCGCAGCTCTACCCGCCATTGGCCATCTAAATACATATATTTCTTGTATCTATACGCTTCTGGAGTCTAGCATAGAATGCTATTTCCGCAGATCGACAGAGCTAGCCGCTTGGCACTCACCTAGCTGGCAGGGTCTTTTCGATGCGCTGCAAATGTCGCTTCCCAAGCTGGAATTGATGCCTGTCATGCGCGGCGGTTATTTCTTTTCATTGCACATTTTTGTGCTCTACAAACTGGAGGAGATTGAAACGGTTGGCGAAAAGGTCACCTTTCTGCAGGACCTGACGCAATTGCTCGAAAATCTGAAGACGAATCCGCAGACTGAACCGCGCATGGCGCTTGTCTGGGGTTTAATCATATCACGTGGTTGTAAGCTACTTCAGGACTCGGAGCACATTAAGAAACCGCTCTACATGCTCGCGCGCCAGTTGCAGATAGCCTCCACCAAAGCTGAGGGCTGGAGCGATGGACTGCTGGGCGTGATAGGCCTGAAATCTGAAAACATAACCAATAAGTATATAATAACTATCTTTTAACCTATATATATTTTACAAGAAAAACAATTCTGCATTGCAGGCGCAAAGTGCTGACACGTTGTCTGGCATGCATTATCTATTCTCTCTTTCCGGCTAGTCGTGACCTGCGACTGCCGTGCGAGGAGTATGAGAGCGCCATGCGGGAGCTGGCCATGCTGTTGGCCAATAAAAAATTCGTGGACGTTAAGCCGCTGGTCGTCAGGGCCATAAGCATTCTGAAAGAGCAGCTTATGCCCGATCTGCGTTCTGTTCCCCATTTGATATGCCGTCTTATTGATGTCTTTTATGAGGAGAGCTATCTAACGACCATTCCGGAGGTATGGGATTGCGATTACAAGCTAAAAGCAACATAGTTATAATTGTGGCAGCCAATTGTGTTACTTTTCTACAATTTATAGATTTATACATACACATTTATATATATACACATCAACAAGAATGAATAAAGTGATCTTTTTTCATTGCTATTGAAAACTTCAAGCAAAACATTGAAAAAATATACGTGGTTAACTTTAATGCTTACATCTTGGAGACTAAATTTGTTTAATCAGTTACAAGCGTGTCTACTTGGAGCTATTTGTTTAAGCTTAGTTACAGTAACCAAATCGAAATCGAGCGTTATACAGGATTGTTTACGACGATGTTGATATTTCGAAAGTTTAAAAATTGAATACATAAATATTGATCTAACGGAGATAACAATAAAAAATATATAAAAATAAAATTGACAAGTACAAATTGCTACACAATGTATATAAATAACACTTAACTTATAAAACTAGACGTACGGGTGAGCTATTCTCTAATCATCCAACGCAAAGTTGGATAACTGCAGATGCTGCATATTATTGCGTGCCTCAAAATATCCGGTATCAGTTGGATTGTCCGGCGTGGGCACAAACGGTGGCTCCATATTCCCAATGTTCTCCCAATCGATGCCAACAAAAAGGCGCATCTGCTGCACCTCCCTGGCAGCTGGGCGCTCCGAGGGCTCCATGGTCAACATTAGCTCCACAGCCTCCATTGCATCAGCAGATAAAGCCTCATCACCTTCAGGCCATTCAATGTCTGCAGAGGATTAACAACTATAATAGAGCCTGGAGCGAATCTAGTATTACTTACTCTTATTAAGAATGTTGTCAAAAACTTTCTGAGGCGTTTCATCGTTGAAGGGCGGTATGCCAGTCATAAATTCGTAAAAGCACACACCTAGTGCCCACCAGTCGACAGCCGGTCCATGACCCTGTTTCAGCAGCAGCTCTGGCGCCAAATAGTCCGGTGTGCCAAGAATGCGTTCGTTCGAGATGCGCACCCCACGTCGCACAGATTTTGGCGTACGAAATGGTGTGTTTACGTTTATATTGTTTTTTGGCGTCTTGGGCACAGTCACGCCGCCATGATTAATAGGCGACATTGTTGGATCGTCGGCCAATTTTATATGATACTGAACACTCGATAGCTTTTCCACGGCCATGTGCTCCAGTTTTTTATTTTCAATGGACAAGGGCAGGGCGAAACGTGTAGCCTTCAACTTCCCCAGCAGGCCACCATCACGACGTGGCAGCTTTTGTGAGGAGACAGGCGTCGAGAAGACTACATTGGCCACGTTAGCCTCAGACCCCAGGAGATGCTGCATGGGCAACTCGTCATCCGATAGAGAACGCACTTTCAATACTCCACGTATTGGTGAGGATCGTGCCTTCCGCTTCTTGGGTGTGCTGCTACCAATGTTAAGTATCTCGATTTCTTGGGTTAAGCCAGTACTTGTACTCGCACTCCCAGATGCATCCACATCCATGCATGAATTGTTTTCCGAGCGATTGACCAGATTAATTTTACGTTTCATGCCGCGCAGAAATTCAGGTCGCTTGAAATGTTTAGACAGATTACGGAATGGCGAATTCATGCGTATGCCACTTAGCTCGTTGGCATTATTTGTCATGTTGTAACTGAAATTGAGAACAAGTTAGTAGCGCTCATTTGATTGCTATACCAAATAATATTTACCTGCGTGAGTAATCGGAACAGCTGTACTCTTCCTTCGACTGACTCAGATTATCAGTGTTCTTTTCTATAGAGGATGCGGTGCTCTCGCAATTTAAATTTATATGACAGCTAGAGTTATCGTCACCCTTTCGACTAGATACGCCAGAATCCTCTTGAAGCTTCGAATTGCGGTTGCGCTGCTCGAATTTCGGAACAGATAAGTTAAGAGTTATATGAGCAATATACTAAGTCATTTATAGCATCACCAATGTATACAAATAAGTTTAATGGGAAATCTTTTGTATCTGATTAATGCTCAGATCAGATTTAATGACACACAAATTAATCCATACCAAAAACCAAATGCATATATCATAAAACATTAACAGCCTCTTCTGTATCTCTTTAACCTTTTCTACTGATGCCCTTATGATATTATTTCTTAATTCATACCATATACCATCTGGAAACTACAACCACAACTAAGACTTTAACATACATAAATTGAGACAGGGAAGGACAAAACGCGACACTTAGACACAGGATACAACGCACCTCATCGAGTGAACGCCTGCGTACCATAGAAAATTCAAACGAGGATCCGTTCATATTTTCCAACTTGGCAACGTCTTTATCATCGCCGCTAGCAACAATGTTGACCTTGTCCTGTTCGGCCAATATGCAGCCCTTTTGAGTGAATGAAGCATATGCATATTTAAAAGGTGCACTAGAAACGCCTAGTGTCAGACACTCACCTGGCAGTTGGCACGATCACGGCCACTGTTACTACCATCGTTAGCAATGCTATCTAAGACGAATTCTACACGTCGTTTTGTGTTTGCCGGAGCCCCGCCCGCGGCTGTTGCCTCCAGAGGCGGCGAGCTTTTACTAATCTCCGCCGATGTGCAGGTATGGTAGGAAGACGAGCTGCTATCCAAAAACTGTTAACCAAATAATATTAGTCAATGTCTTGCCACAAATATTCGTTGCTTACGTTATTGTTTGTGGTGCAGGTGTGCAAAACTGAAACGTTCACCTCTTCGGCCGAAAAAAATGGCGAAACTCCAGAGATTTTGCTATCACTCGTCTTCTCCGCATCATTTAGCGACGTGTCCGCCTCACTATCTGAGGACTCCATAATGTGGCTATGCTTGTTAATGGCTTGCATAAGATGTGAGGTGCCCGTACCGGTGACAGCCGCAGGGACACCACTTATGGCACCGTAATCCTGCAACTTCTTCTCGGAGCCAAAGGATAAATGCGACGTGAGCGACAGTAGCTGGCCCGGCGTACGTGCATTAAGATTGGGAGAACAATTGATGAGATCGGATATCTCCAGATCGCGACGCAATTCAATTTTGCTCAAACCGAAATCCGTCAATTTCACATGCCCACTAGACGAGAGCAGCATGTTATCCGGCTTGATGTCGCGGTGGACGATGCCGTGTTGGTGCAGGTACTGCAGGGCCATGGCCATCTCGGCCACGTAAAAGCGAGCTGTCGGCTCATCGAAGTACCCATACATGGCTAGCAACGATTTAAGATCACCGCCGACCATATACTCCATGACCAGATAGACGGAAGACACCGATTGCAGCGAATAGAAAAGATTTACACAGAATGGTGAGCGCGACAATGCCAAAGCGTTGCGTTCGGTTATCACCTGGGAAACCATATTTTTGTTGATCATCTCTGACTTGCGCATCACTTTAATGGCAAACAGTTTGTTTGGGTCGTTGTGTTTATAGCCCAGGAATACTTTGCCAAAGGCACCTCGGCTAATAGGCTTGATGATGACGAAGTCCTTAATTGTGGGCAGCTGCAATGATAAAATACATTAACAATGGAGTACACAAAATTGATGTATTCATATGTGTGTGTAGCAAGTAACGGGACCCGTGTTCTATGTATTAATACAATACGTGAGTCTATATTATAACTGCACATTTTAATTTACCTTTGCATTATACGAGTGATTTTCTGGTTTTGTTGTTAATATATTTATTTTATCCAATAACTCCTCATTCTCGATTAGCAAGCTTATTTTCTTTGGTGTTTTGTAGTCAATATGTAACTCGTTTTGCGAAGTCGCCAAATCAGTGTGTTCCATGTTATCCTCCAATTCTTGATTTTCAGTTTTATTTGCTTCGCTGGATTCTTTTCTCGCGCGTAAAGTATTTTTGACCGCAATTGTTAATACTGCATTCTTACATGCATGTTAACGTAATGTATTCTTTAAAAATAAATTGCAAAACATTAATTGATTCTAGAAAATTTTTCAAGCAACAATTTAAACAGCGCGTCGATATGTTTTACTAATCCCAGTGTTAGAAACTTATTTATATACAGGGCTGTCCCTGTCCATAAACGAGTTGACAGCCCTAATAATGCACGTTGTTATTCGAATAAAAATGTGGTCAATTTAGGTCTAAAAGTCACTTTGGGAAAATTGTTACGCTTTTATTATTTTCAAATGTGAAACAAATCTACTATCGACAAATTGTCCCATATTTCACATTTTTATTATTGAGCTTATAAATAAAGAATTTGCAGAGGATAATAAATGAACTACGATAACAAGTCTTTCCGAAACTTATCGATTAATCAATGAATACTTCGATCAGTTACGTTGCAGTTGCCGCGTATTTCAAAATGTTTCCGAATTCGAACGTATTCAAAAGTGAATGGCGGGTTTTCAAAGATACAAATTATTGAACATATATGGATAATAGCCCCACAATCACGTATTTTAATCAATCACATATTTATATTAATGTAAAAAAATTCTTAATCTTTGCTTAAAATTAAGCAAATTTAAGTTGCTCTTAGTAATTGCATAAATTAGTGAAACAAGCTTTTATTTAAAATGATTTTTATTGTTAAAAAAACATCGAATTTTTCTTACATATTGTGTTTTATTATTTACTAATACAAATTGTGGTGACAAATAAAATGTTGAATTGAATACACAAATCTTATAAAACTTGTACATCTTAAACTACATATATCTTATGTATGTTAAATGATTATGTTGTCTGTATTGTTATTGTTTTTTGTACCTAATGTCCTAAGGGTACTTGAAATGATTTAGTTGGTGAAATAAAAGATTTGTCGGTACATAACTGACTTATAGGCTATCATATCGGGAGCTGGAAGGCAGCTATGTAGCAAGAAATCATTAGATGGGCTGCCCATGTGCATAGCGCATGGCTAACAACTCTCATAAGCTGTATCCAGCGCTTAGACATGGCTTTGGTTTAACCCAATTTTAATGCTCTCTTAAAATGTAATTTTCGCAAAAGACCACAAATTACCAAAGAGGTCAACTGAACATTTAAACAATGAAAGACATTTATCTTAAATGGCTAAAGCTACTATAGATGAAGTCGGAAGGTATCGGAATTGCTCACATAATGGCGCAGCGTGAAGTGTTGGAGCCCTCGCTCTCAACGGGAACGGCCCCATCAGTATCGGGCAGCTTGGCCACAGCATCCTCACCTTGATCCTCAGCCTTCTGCTCACCCTGTACTATATCCTTCTCACCTTCTACGCCACTCTTCTTGGGCGTTTCCAGTCCAGCTTCATGGGCCACACTAGCTTCATTGCTGGCCGAAGATTTATTAAGCTGCTGTTGCTCCTCCTCATGGCTAATAATCCCCGATACATTCTGCACTTCTGTGCCCTCATCATCACCAGTTGGTGGTGTCTGCTCGTGACGCTGGCGCGATGACGGCGTGCTAATTGACGTTTTCGAGAATCGCGATCGCAGCATGGTGAATGGTGATGCCAAGTTTAGGCTAAAAAGATCGAAGCGTGCACGTTTTGGCGGTGACATTTCGACATCCTGGGCGAGATCGTTTGCCGACTGGCTGCTGGATAGCGGCGGAGGTGTGCGCTCACGTTTACGTCCGCGTCCAAAGAACGAGAATGAGAATGAAGAACTATTGGGTATCTCAGAGCCCACGGTGGCATTCATGCTCGTGTTTGTGCAGCTGGAGGTATCCAGGTCAGTATTAACGCATCTATAGCTACCCAGTTTGCCAGGCGTTAGAGTTTCTGCTGGGCGTATGCTCCGGCGACCGCTAATCTGCGCAAAATTACGTGCAGGTGTAATTGCTGGGGAGCTAGATGGCTGCGCGGCCAATTCCACTTCGGTAGTCTGCTTGCTGCTACTACGTAAACCAAAGAGATTGCGCCCGGGCGTAGACGTGGCAGTTGGCTGCGTACTAGTCACGACTCGAATGGGCGAAGCTTCCACTGTTAGCGCCTCCATTTGGACGTCTTCCGCCTCTTCCGTTTTTTCGTTAGCTTTCACAGTCTGCTTCTTCGAAACTGGAGACTCACTCTCCTGTGGCTTTACGGGCGACTTCTCTATGACGGCTGAAGACCCGGCCAACCTGCGCGATGACTTACGTTCCGCAGTCGGCGTGTTGAACACTTCAGTGATTACACAATCGTCATCCACATCTTTGATTGCGTTATCACCAACTTCAACAGTTTTAGGTTCTGCACTTGGCGATGCTGCCATTGGTTTTGTATCTTTTTTGATTTCCTTAGCGTCATCAATAACTTCCGCTTGGACCGGGTCCTTTTTCTCAGACAGTTTTTCCTTAGTTTTTTGTTGTTCCTTAGCAGTGGCACTTGAGCTGCCGTTTTGTGACGTCTTTTGATTGCCATTTGTAGATTTGATAGTGCCATTTTGACTTTTCTTTTCATCATTTTTTGAGGCAGAGGAAGAGGAAGCTGTTGAAGCAGTGGAGGAAGTGCTGCTCGATCGCTGGGGAATACCACTTGATTTCTTGATAGCTACAAATGGTCCTGACGCAAAGTTCAATTCGTTTTTCTTGATCGCATTGTTATTCTGTGGACTGTTAGAGCGTCCATTGCTGGCGGCTGATTGGTGAACGCGGGAAACTGTGGAGGCGCTACCGGCTGCTCCGGTCAAAGACATCGGCATCCGCCTTCCAGTAGCAGTGGCACCGCCGCCACCTCCACCTCCATTATTATTCGATTGTGCCATTTTGCTAAGCATTAGATTGTCTTCTACTATGTACTTATTCGTGTCGCACGATAATTAATTCTGAAAGACGCAAAAAATATAATAATTATAAGTTTTAAAAATCATGAAATTTCCACTTAATTTGAACAACTTGTTCCACAAAAACATATTGATATTTATTTTATAATCCAAATACAGCCTCAAATTACGTTGGAATTCTTTATTCCTGCATTTCATTTCGATTAGCAGTTCAAGTTGAAAGTCGAAGACGAAAGGCATCTAAACACGCCTCATCGTTTAGAAAAGAGCAAAACGCTGCGGCTTGTTTACATCGCACCCAACAATGCTGTTTAACATTCCTCGCCCGAACCGGCTCTGTGCCGCCTTATACCCCACTTACCACAGTTACGGAAATCGAGTTCTTTTTGTTTTTGCTTTGCAGTTTTCTATCACAGATGCAGCTTCGTGCTTCTCAACAGATATTTATTTTAACTTTTAGACGCTTAGCGTTTTTATTATATTTTTTGCACACGTATTGACAGTTTCAAGTTAACAATTTAGAATGCGTGGCAAAAAATGCTGCACAGTGTTTAAGTAGGCGCAGAGTGTAGGTTGCAGGTAAACAGGGATTCGCTGAAAGCAGCATCTGGGAGCAAGAGCATGGCTACCTGAAGATCAGCAGCTGCTAAATAAATCGTTTTATGACAACATCTGTACGGCTATGTTGTAAATAGATATTAGGAATTGCCAAGTGCCTGGCGAAACATTATATTATATATTGAGATCGTTATGGTTGAGTAACCGTTATAAGGGGCTGTCTTAGGGATGGTGTCCAAACAAGACACATCGTTCCACATTACTAGTTCTTACTCCCACACTTGTTCTTTGCTGGCTTCCGGTAAATATGCAGTTAAAAGCAAGCGTACAGTGTGCAATCGGTATAGTGAACTAATTAAACTGATTAGGTACTGTTCGAACATTATAGGTGTACTGTTTATTATCTTAACATTGTTCGCAAATAAACAAAATCTGTATTTTATTATACATTAATAGTATACCTTCACATAAGTACTTTTAATTAAGTTTAACTCAGCGAATGCATACTGTAATTGTGCACGAGTAACATGCAAGTGCTTTTATTGTAAATAAGCACAACAAATACCGGTCTGTGGCATGAAAAAACACTAAAGTGGAAAAAGAATGCGCAAAATACCAAACAGAAAATGTCCCATGTGATGGGTATTTCACAGTTTTTCAATGCCCCTAGGTAAAAAGCAAAAGATACAAACAAGTTTAATATGGGCAAAAAAGAAGAAAGAGTCAGGGATAGTTGTCTGGCGAATGCACTAAACATCAAGTATGTTGCAGTTTTCTTTTAGAAAGTGCAGGAGGCAACATCGCGAAAAATAAATGAACAGAGAAACAGAAAAAAGCACACACACACACACACACACACACACGATGCAGCAGCAAAATGCAAAACTCAGACGGCAATCAAAACACAAACACATGCACTGAAATGACAAACGCATATATCTACATGTACATGCATACTTATGTATGCACTTATGCGGCAAGCCCTCGCGCCATCATCATGTAGTTTTTTTGTTTTTGCTTCAGTGTTGCAGGGTTTAATAAACCCAACTAAATAAACAAGCAACATGCATAGCAAAATATTCATTAAAGAGAGCATAAACATAATTGAAAGTGTGTATGGGTAAATGTACGTTTAAATATACATTTCAATTCCATTTTTAACCTAATGTATATGTTTACGTTCATTGAACAATGTATGTTTTAAGAAATGTTTTATGTTTATATATTTTAACCGCTGGAGTATTAAGTATCAAATTTGCAGTAACAAAGGCACACATACTAATATACATACACAATAAAAAGGCGGGTTACAGTGCGTCACAAAATATTAGCCTCTTCTTGCTTAAGCTCAATTAAAAGAGGGGTGAACCATTTAAACGATCATTTAAATACAAAATTTCATTATATGTAAAGATAAAACTCGAATTTGAGCCTGATATTTCTTCAGTATCGGTATTACATTAACTAAACCGGCCCTAGGTTAATGTTTTGCCACCACTGTACCATACAGGCTCAATTGAAGGGGTTTGTTTTAAAAATGGCGGAAGCTGCAGTGATAAAAAATAATACATACATACATATCTATGCATATGTATGGTGCATTTCCACAGGGGGTATTTATCTACATATATTAATAACAAATATATGCATTTGTCGCAATTTTATTTTACTCGTTTGTTTATTCCACAACACTCGGCGATTTTTATTGTACTATTGAAGCCCGGCAACTGAGCAATTGTGTCTACTCCATACTCGAATCCTACCGCAACACAAAAGAAAAATATTCCAGCTACACTTATATTTCGCAACAAAATATTCATATATTTAATCCTATGCAAAAAGAAAACAAACCTTTTGTTTTGTTTTTATATAACACGGAAAAAACTTTTCAAATACGTATGTTAAACTTTTAAATTTATAGACAAGAGCGTTCGCGGATCCAAAAGTGATGCCGACGCTGGTGAAAAAATTAAAAAACTAACGCGCGTCGACTAGTAGTGTGACCGGACTTTAAAAATAAACAAAATAGACTGATTTCCCAGCTAAAATACTAAATGTAGGTTGGTTTAGTTTCACCAGTTCTTTTATTGCTATGATTAAATACTTTTGATATGTAATTATTTTAAGATATCTTAAACAAATTTGACAGATGTGTTTAAATAAATTTTTTTAGTAATTATTTCATAATAGATATAATATTGTAAAGATTTTTCCACATTATCGACATATATTTTAAATACTAGACTTTGAGATCTATTCGATTAATATTTTTCGAAAAATTTTATTGTATCGAAAACTACTAACTACTGGTTTATTATTTTATTGTTTTATCTGGCGGTATTCATTTTAAAGTCTCTCATTTCGCTGAAGTGTAAGTAACATAATTTGAGGGTGACGAATTGGAAGCAATAAAGATCCATCACCGCGTCAAGAGGAGCTCACAAAAGCATTTGCAGTTAGTCATTTCAAAAGAGAGAATAGAATGAATATTGCGCAATAAAACTTCAATTCAAAAACAAAATATTCTTAAAAATAATCGTTATCGCGTTGCATTCGTACTCATTTGATACTGTTATACAAAAATCTGTTAAATAACTGCGACATTTAAATCTAAAAATGTATGCAATTCCTACTGTTTTAAAAAATTTTTTTTGATGTGTCAAACATATTTTGATCTATTTTTAAGATTTTTTTCTGTTTTATATATTTTTTTGTTTCTTTATTTTACATTTACATACATAATTCACACATCGAAATTATGAATATTTTTTCGCATTTACAATCGCTTACTAACTAAATTTGTTTATGCATTTATTTTCGGCCTGTTGATGTTTTAATTTGAATTTTTTTGCATTCACTGTTGACACAAGAGCCAATGCTTTGAATTGCAAGTTTTCACAACAATTATATTTTGCTTTGTCACGATCGATTGTTTTTTGCTTTTTATTTTATTCAATTGCTGATGTTTAAACTTTATTTTTTGTTTTCTTTTTGCTTTGTTTTGTTGTATGTTTTGTTTCCGCTTCTTGTATACGCCTATATCTGACTTAAATTACAAATCATTAAATTATTTTAACATGTACTTAGATTGGATTAGATTGTTACAGCTACCCGCCCGTCGCCCAGAGCTTCAGAGCGCTGCCGCTGACGCTGCGCGCGATTCAACTTTTAGTTCGACGCTTTGCTTCGACCAACTGCACGCACGGCACGCACGGTACGCACACACAAACATCTGCAGAGCATACGGCGAATGATGACACAAATTGCAATGCTAATGCATTGCAATTCAAACTGAACTGAACACAACACAATGTAGAAACGATAGGAATTGAAACATTAGGGTAAATTTCAAGCGTCTTCTCGCTAACAGATCTTAATTCCTGCTCTTTGTTGTGATGCTGTTGCTTGTGTCGTTTTTGTTGTTGTTGTTGTCATCAGTGCTAATAGTTTCAGACTCGAACACGATTTTGGTCTGTTGTTGTAAATAATGTGGACGTTGATGCGGATGCGGTCGCTGCAGGCTGCCTGAATATTGCAGACGGCGTCGAAGCAGGCGTCATGTCTCTGCTCATTGGGTTTGATATTGTGGCATCGCAGCGCTATACATCATTTGTGGGGCAAGCGAACCGTTCGCGGCAGCAGCTGCACTAGCGGCGGCAGTTACGCCTGGCACCACGGTGGCACCAGGCACGCCCCATGCCATATTTGGCGGCATCACACGGTACCCGGCAGCTGGAAAGGACAAAACACCAATATATTACAATTCATATACAAATTACGATTGCTTCTGCAGATATATACTAATGCCAAATTGAATATAAATCGTTATCCAATTGGTTTTGATACTTACGTACAGCTCCGGCCTGTTGAGCACTGGTAGTGTAGGCATACGGATAATAACCCTGCTGCATGTACTGCGCTTGCATCTGGGCCGGATAGCTCTGCTATAAGATAAAAATGTATTAGTTAAGATAAGTTATTCACTTTTAGTATGCGTTGCCATTGTCACTCACCGCCGGTGGGTACCAGTAGCCCATTTGTTGGTATGCTGCCGCATAGGGATACTGCGCCTGCGCCGCCGCCGCAGCAGCTGCTATCTGTTGGGGCGTCATCATTTGACCAGGTAACGCTGTCCCAGTGGCTGCGGCAATCTGTTGCTGTGTCATCATTTGGCCTTGCATGCCAGCAGCACCCGCAGCAGCAGCCGCATTGGCTGCCGCAACAGCGGCCACATTGGCAGAAGCAGCCGCCGCAACGGCTGCATTAACATTGTTGGCCGAGTTATCGCCACCATTTTCCTTGCCCCAGAAGCACTTGACGTGATTGCCGTGCACTTCGCTGTTGTGTGTATGCTCTATGGCGCGTGCCGCCGCCTCTTTTGTAACGAATTTGATGAACGCAAATCCCTTGTCTTTGAAAACACGAACATCCTGTATGGGACCAAATTGCATAAAGTGCTTATGCATCAGCTCATCGCTGATAACATTTGGCGGAAAACCGCCACAGTAAACGGTGGTGTTTGTGGGACTTGATTGATTGTACACCTCCTCGAAGGTATGTCGTTGGTTGTTCTTAATGCCATTGCCAGCGCCTCCGCCGCCACCCATGCCACCCATACCGCCACCTTGGCCACCCGACTTGGACGACTCCCGTGGAGGCGGCAATTTGCGCGTTGACCAATTCGTGCGTATAGAACGTGAACCAATCCATTGGCCATTCATTGCCTGAATTGCATTCTCAGCTTCAGCCTTCTTTACAAACGATACGAAGGCATATCCCTTGGATTTCATGGTCTGTGGATCGCGCACAATGCGACAGTTTGATATCTCGCCAAATGGCGCGAACGCCTCGCGCAGCGTCTCTGTTTCAATCTCTGGACTAAGATCACCAACAAATATATGATGGTGAGAACTGATGTCTGTCTTGGGCGTGTTGCCCGGACTAGTGGCCCAGTTGACCTATAAGTAAGCAATATAGATGTCAGTATATACAGGTGTATGCTTACATTGTATGTTATAAAATGCAAACGAACCTTGATCTCTTTGTCTAGAAAAACACGTTTGTTCATGGCCGTCAGGGCGGTGCTGGCCGCCTGATAATTGGAATATTCGATGAAGGCATACGGATCATTGCCTGGTTCCCTTATGATTTTACAGCTTTTAACTGGTCCCATTTTGCCAAAGAGCGCAATAAGCAGATCCTCCGAAACCGAACCATCCAGATTGCCAACGTACAACGTTTTAGGTTGTGACTCGTCCATGTTAACCAGATGTTAGCTAGCTACTGATGTATCTATTTAACTGGATCTCTATCTATTTATGTGCTTCTACTGCTGCTTCTGCTGCTAGTGTCCACTGTATGTTGTATTAACTATTCTACAACTAATGTCCACATCAATACAAAAACACTTATCAGGAAAACTAGATGCCTGCGATTTTTTACTATTTTATTTTGTTATAAAAATGCAATGCACAATTCACAATCATATACAAAATGTATATTAAATTATATATATATATATATAAATATATATATATATATATATTTTTCGATTCGAACAACTTTAGTTAATGACTAACAACGAAAACTGTTTTAATTTCTATTATTCTTTTTTATGTTCTCTATTTGTTGAAAACAATTTTGAATACTTCAAATTTCTGACTATACAGCTATTCTCCTTGTTTTTGTTTGTTTATATATCCGTGTATATAGATCTAGATATATGTTAATAGTAAATCTTTTTGCTTAACGCTGAGGTTCGTCGTTTATTGCTTTCGCTGTTGTTGTTTCTGCTGTTGTTGTTGTCAATAAATTTCTTTAATATATATTCTAACTATGCTCTAATGGAGTGATTTGGAATATATCGATGTGCTTGCTCTTTAACTTGTTTGACTCCAGTTGTAGTTGTTCTAGTTGTCTGATGGAACATACTCTTTGAGAGTTGTACACTAACTCAAGCTAAATTCAAATTTTAGATTTCTTTTAGTATTGCTCTATACAAATAGTTGTAGAAAAAATGTATATTTTTTCAGTACTGTGGTTGATAGATTGAGTTTATATCAACACCGACTTTCTGCTCATTTCTGGTACAAAAATTTGTGTATGTATGAATGTATTATATAAACGCTGCCTTCAGTGAAAGTTCGCCCGATTATTGGTTGGATTCGAAGTTGAAGACTGGAATCACTGCAAAAAAAGCAAAAATAAAATAGAGTTTAGTTAATTATATTAGCTAGAGCTGAGAAAAACTGAGTATGTTTTTAATATATTATGTTAAAATTGGGAATCATTAGTTCTTAAGTCCACAATCCACAATAGCACCAAGCAACACATGATCGAATTATTGCTATGGGGAATTAGGCGAGCATTTGATATGGATAATGTTGTATGAGCGCGAGTGCGAATATGAAACAAAGGCAGCGGGTAACGCAAAAGCATTGCAGACACACACACTCACACATACACCCGCACGCAAACACTCTCTCAGAAAGCAGAATGTGAAGCGAGGGCTGCAACTGTCTCAATTATTTTTAATAATATGAAAAAATAAAACGCTTTTGCATTTTTAGTACATTCAGGGAATTACGTTGTATTTGATGAATAAAAAAATACAACTTTCTCGGACATTTACAATTTTTTTTTAGGTAAAATAATTATAGAGCATTAACAAACTCACTCACACACTCACAACCGCGCGCGCATAGAAAAAGAGGGAGAACGAATGAACCAAAATCAACTAGAAGATGAATGACCGTCGATAACAAAATACACAATGGAAGAGAACATGGAGAGAAAGGAAAATTTGCAAAAACCGAAACCGGCCAACAAAAAAAAGCACACGGTTGCATTTGTTTAGTAATATTCCTTATATTATATATTATTTTCAATCGTTTTTAATTCATAAAAAATTCATTTACACGCCAATTTTAATTGAATTTAAATTTGATTTCATGAGCAAAGAAATTATGTCTCAGTCACAGTCAAAATGAAATTAAAGACAGCAAATCGGGCGGAAAGCCAAAAGGCGTCGCGTTTGTCTTTTTGTTTGCGTTTTGTGTTACTCCTCACATGAGTTGCCATTTATTTTGCTTTTGATAATTATGGCGTTGAAACCTATTACAATATAAAGTCAACTAACTGTAGATTTTATATTTCATTTCATTTCATTTTTTCCGGTCAGGCAACGCAAATTCGTAATTTCGCGATGGTTATCTAGTTATATATTATTTATACATATATGTATTTGCATGTATGTATGTAAAATGTACAAGCGCATGTATGTATGTATATGCATGTATATACATATCTTGTTCACTTTGCTGCTGCCATCTTTTATGCTAAGCGTTGTTCGATTTGCTGTTTTACCCCTCCTACCCGAAACCGATGCAGAAAGCTAGAATTATCATTAACACAACTACCACCGCTGCTGCCATCGTTGTACACTGCCCATTGTTCGTAGCTGGCATCACTTTCAGCTCAAAATTTCAGATTTCATTTCTAAAATTCACTATTTTATTGCATTCAGTGACGTGGCTGCGCTTGTAAATTTACCGCTTTTCACTTCACAAACGCTTTGTTAACATATATCATTTGGTAACAAATATCAGCCGCTACCGGTTTTTATTAAATTTTAATTTATTTCGATTTGTTATATTGGTTAAAAAGTTCTCTGAACGCGTCGCCAAATTTTTACCTTTCGTCGTCTAAAATGCGAACTAATTAAATGAGCACTTTGTGTGCGACAGTTTGTGCTGCCAACTCAGTTCAATTGCCGTGTTTCAATGGCGGCAAGTCAATAAAATGATGACAAACGATGTTTACAAGAGACTTTCTGTCTTAAAAGCTTATTAACTACTTTTTAAATAATCAGACGTGTTTTTCAATTGTAATCAAAATATTTTTGACAATTTTTAAGCAATTTTTATTAACTATTTATAGTATGGCAACTCTGTGTGGACTGATAAAGTATGCATCACCATTTTCTCTTTCTAACGCACGCTCAATGGCTGATGTAGCTTCACAAAGCAGAACAAGCAAGAAGTACAACAGTAGAAGAGAAAATTAATGAAATGGCGATTAATATTTTCGTAAACAGTAAACAGTTAACTACTGTTACTACAAATGGCATTAGCTTAAAAGAATTAAATGATATCATTGAGGAAACGACAGTGAGTAGTAACTATATTTAACAATTTTTAACAAATAATATCGAAATTTTTTATAGAATTTGCAGCCCAAAGAATATTATCTTACATGCAATGGCAAACGTTTAAATGAAGATATAGAATTTCAACATGAGATCGGCAGCATTCATTGCATTCTCCGTCATGTTGGTGGCAAGGGAGGCTTCGGGTCTATGCTGCGAGCTATTGGCGCGCAAATCGAGAAGACCACAAACCGTGAGGCATGTCGTGATTTGAGTGGACGTCGATTACGTGACATTAACGAAGAGAAACGAGTCCGGGCATGGCTGGAAAAGAAAGGCGAGCGTGAACGTGAAGCTGAGGAACGTAAGAAACGCAAAATTGAGAAACTGCTAGCAGTGCCCAAGCATGAGTTTAAAGACGATCAGTATGAAGAGGCCAGAGCCAAATTAACCGAAAAGGTGAATGATGCCTTCGAGGAAGGACTGAAACAGGCTAAGGATGCCAAGACGACCTCTGAAGTGAACACTGATACAACCAAAGTTGTCTCAAGCTCATCCAATATTAGTGCAACAATTGGTACTAAACGGAAAGGCGACACACGCACAAATGCAAAGGTTATAAAGAAGAAAAAAGGCGCACTCTGGATTGACGACAATATATCTGGCAGTGATTCAGATACTGACGACAGCGAAATTGAAGCTGATACAAAGAAATCAATTAAATGTTAGAGTTTATTTGTATGTTAAACACTAATTATTATACATAATTAAAATAATGACAATCGGCAATTTTATTGTGAGACGAACTGGGATGAAACCCAGGCCAGGCCCCATTTTAGATTCGTTAGCATGAACTTTAAAGCTTTCGTCCATTGTTCCTCAGAATTGAATTGTATTCTGTAATTTTTAAGATAGTCTGTAATGTTGTAAGTTGTAAATGCATTTTAGTTGCTTACTTGATGGAGTATGAATTACCAGTGGAAGAATCAATTATTTTCCCTTTTTCCATTTTATACGGTAAAAGAAATTCGGTGTCGCGCTTCTCCACCTCCTTCTGGAACTGTGTCAAACAGTCTAGAAACGCCACCATTGCAGCATCAAATTTTGTGTCCCAAAAAAATTTAAAACCTCCGCTGCCATACAGAGGCAACTCACGATTGTCGCCCAGCACCTCCACGTAGGAATGATTGCCAAATGGAACAACACGGTAACGTTCAAAGGTCAGTCCGATTTTACGCGATAAAGCTGACAGCAACAATACTGTCTGTCCCCATGCTGCGTTTATCTCTGACCAGTCCACTGAGACGGATGGTAGTCGTCCCAGTCGAAAGTTGTTTATTGTACCAAAGTGACCGGCATGCCAGATATGAAATGTTATATTAAATATATTTGTGTCTCGTAGTTTGTCAAGCTGTTGCTTGGAGTAGGCTATCTGACACTCTAGGCTGCGCTTGTCGTCTTCCGTTAGCATCAGCTCTCGACGGTGCTTGGTGTATTCACGCCAGTAGCTTTCCTCCTGTTCATGCAGTTTTTCTTTTACCAACTCCTCTTGCTCTATTGCATCATTCAAGATTTTTTCCTCGGCCTTTAGGTTTGCCAACTCCTTTAGTAGTTCTTGCTCACTATCCTTTAATTGCTGTAATTCCTTATCCAGGGCATCCACATTTGGAATTTCCTGCTGCTGTTCCAGTTCGTTGAGGTAAGTTTTGTACACATGCCATTCTTCTTCAGCTATTCGGAGCTCTCGGTCCATTATCTCCAGCATTGAGTCGGCACACTCTTCGCACAAAGGATGGTCAATCTCAGAATTCGAGGACAAGCAATCGAATAGCTCTGCTTTAAGCTTAAATGCAGAGCTCAATTTCTTGTTATCACGACCATCAGACACCATCGTAAACCCAGTACCATTGATGGAGTCCGTTAGCCTGAACGGAGGCACAAAGTGGTCAAAGCTATTGGCATCCTGTGGTTCGATAGTATTCACATTGCCACCATAGATAGGTACTGAAATAAAACCATTTAAGGTACATATACCAACCAATATTTATTTTAGTGTATAGTTTTGTCTTACATGAGAGTTCAGCCATAGCATGTACGCTTATTTTCTCTAGATGCTCGTCCAGAACTATGGGCTGCAGGCACCGTTGGCAGGCGAACGAAACTGGCTGCTTTTCCGCGTCAGTCATGATTCCGCCTTTGCATATGTTCTTTAATCAATGCATAAAAGTCAATCCTTTTTTGCATATAAATACTTAAAACACAAATAATCAATCAGCTGTTCGTTGCGCTGATTGCAGAGTTGCCACCGTTGCGAATAAAGCTGCGGCGCAGTTACATATACGATACAAAAAAAAAAAAATAAAAGCAATTGTCAACTCATAACAGACCAAAACAAATGGGTGTGAGTCTTGAAATAAAAAAACAAAGTAAACCTGTTTGTAAGTCATAAACATTGGTCTCTCAAAGAGGAAAAGGCGCGCGCCAAGCAACCTTGAATAACGATTGTTGATGTTACAAATAACACGAAGTCAAAAGCAATTGATAAGCAAGCAGAATAAGTCACATTCGCAGTCGCAGTCGTCGTCGTCGCTCACGAAGAGAGTTTGTTTTGGTGAGAAACCACATGCGACGTAGTCATAATGGCGCCCTCACACACAATTTTAATCTTCAACGCACAAACCGTTTGTTTCCATCTTTCAGTTGTCGCCAGGCAGTGCCACATAACGGAAGTATTTTTTTCCCTCGCATCTTGCTCATAAAATTGATCAGAATATACTTTTCTGACATAAACTCTACCAGCTGCAGATATATGCACATGTTTCCAGATTCAGGCAATTAACTATTTAAATAGTTGCTGTGATACATTCGATTTTGACATAAGAGAAACATCCATATCCTACACTCAAATCGGGTCATTTTCATTTATCAAAGCGAGAGTAGCGCACGCACAACAGCTAATACGTAATACGTAATCAGCGGCGACTACGGTGGCGTGGGTGCTGTGAACGGAAAGAACGAGAAAAGACGCAAGACTCTTGAGTAAAAATGGTTTCATATTTTGTGCCGCGAGGCCGCTTTCTGCTGAAGGCGGGAAACATTAGAAAGGCCATACAGGAGCAGCAACAGCCAAAGCAAGTACTGCAAAACGGAAATTGGCCTGTGCTCCGGCACTTTCGGCAATTACCCGCAAATGCCGCTTCCAATGAGTCGACAATCGCCAAGCCGAAACCACAACACGTCAAGCAACAGACGCAACTACAATTACGCCGTAATGTGCTCTCACGGTGGACGGGATTCCTATTGCGCTGGGCACCCATGGGCTTGTGCGTCTTTGGTGCCATCGAATGGCAGTTGCACAAATTTCGATGCGGACGTGACGGTACCCAACGCACCGCTTCACAGTTCCAGTCCCAGGTCTACTGCTCTCTCCCATTGCGTATTATCAGCCGCTGTTGGGGTTGGCTGGCCTCGTGCTACATGCCTAATACTCTGCGCCCCTACATATACGGCTGGTATTCAAACATTTTTAAGGTAAACATAGACGAGGCTTTATATCCCGATTACAATCACTACACCAGTCTGGCTGAATTTTTCACACGCCCACTGAAAGAAGGCGCGCGAATCATCGATGATAAATCGCCATTGGTCTCCCCAGCCGACGGCAAGGTTCTGCACTTTGGCAGTGCCGCAGACACACTAATCGAACAGGTAAAGGGCGTCAACTACAGCATTGAGGATTTCTTGGGACCGCTGCAGACGGTCGAGCAATCGAATGAGCCGATCAGCTATGCCCAGGCCTTAAAAAAGAAGCGCGACGACTCAACGGAACTGTATCAATGCGTTATCTATTTGGCTCCGGGCGATTATCATCGGTTTCATTCACCCGCCGCCTGGGAACCAACGGTGCGACGTCATTTCTCAGGCGAGTTGCTATCGGTAAGTCCCAAGGTGGCGAACTGGCTGCCTGGGCTATTCTGTCTGAATGAACGTGTGCTATATATGGGCAAATGGAAACACGGCTTCTTTAGCTACACAGCGGTGGGAGCCACCAATGTGGGCTCTGTGGAGATTTACATGGACTCTGATCTAAAAACCAATCGCTGGACGGGCTTCAATGTGGGCGCCCATCCACCAAGCACCTACGAATACGACGAGCTCCAGTTAGATGTGAAAAGGCCCGATCAGCCAGGTCAAAAGTTCTCCAAAGGCGACCTCATTGGACAATTCAACATGGGCAGCACCATTGTACTCCTTTTCGAAGCGCCAAAGAACTTTAAGTTCGATATTGTGGCTGGTCAAAAGATAAGCGTTGGCCAATCCCTTGGACACATTGTTGACCGTAAATGATTGATCACAAATATTCTAAAGAGGCCATAATTGTATATAGCCTAAGTAGTCTACATTACTAGACGCGTCCTAATATCATATAGTAAAACAGTTAATCGTTGGATTTTATTATGAACAATGTTCTAGACTTTTATGTAAGCATTAAGATCAAGCATTATGTACCTATTTGTATTTAGTTACCGATGTTTTATATAGCTGCGCTTTTTTACGGCACATTCAAAGCTAGTTAGTTGTATTTGCGATTTCATTAGTAGTAAGAGACCAAACGTATATAGGTATACCTATTTTTCCTAATAAAGTTTGCATTAAAACAAACCGGAATTTATGTCTAGCACTCTTTCAGATTATCAATTTGAATATGTGTTAAAATAACAAACAAAATTCTAGATTTCTATTGAAACAACTTGTTTACTATTAAATGTGGCATTCAGATTTGTCCAACCCTATCCGGTTTAAATCTACTCTATTGGCACGCGCCATTTGATGACGTACGTGACCTGTGTGAGCTCCTCATAGTAGACTTCCACATACATGCAAATTGTTATCAGTTAACTGTGTTAGCGGTCCATGGGAAAAACAGTTCTAATCCGAAAGCATGTTTTTTTTTCAGTTTCTGATTAGGCCCCTCTAACCTCTAGTTGTTCCACCTCTATGTAAACAGTAAAGATAACGGTGCACGATTTATATATGTCAGTATGTATTTATGTATGTTTACGCCCATTTCTTCATACATAATTATGTATACCCCAAATTTATTTCACTATTTCTTAATCTTTATTCTTTCCTTATCAATTATGTTTTGAAAATAATAAAAATTTTTACGTATTATAAACCTAGTTTAATGCCTGAAACTATTCCACTATATCTTAATTCAGAAGGAAAATGTAAATGTTTGCTTATCAGTTTGCTGTTTTGTTTGTGTCTTTGCATATTATGCTTATACGTACACATTTTCATAAGTGTGAGCAACTGTAATTGAATCCGGGATCGCTATTCTGTATAGCGATTAATTGAATTAATCAAGCAGCCACAACGAAAATAAATGAAAAAAAAAACATTGCCTGGGTTTTTGACTTATCATGTGATGTGAACTTGATTGAGCCCTTGCCTTGACATACACTCTTCACGTAGTGGAAGAGTGATAATGAAAGCGCTTGGCAACAATGTATACTATAATATGCGCTTCAAAATACGTCAGAATTAATAGTTTTCAATATTCAAACAGTTTATTCAAACCCACTGATTAAAGACCAGACAGTCTGGCAACACTGTCAAAGAAATCAGCTGATAGCCGGTATCGGTACGGCATCAACTTAAACTTTTGTTCCCATCACTGTTCGCAAATTTAGGTTGCCACTACATCTTAGTTTTACATAAGAATTGTTATTAAAAAATTATTACAATGGCAAAGATATTTTTAAGATATTGCCCTATTGTGACACAAGCAAAAGGGTGCACATTACGCTATTTAACAACTGGAAGATCCAATAAATTTGATGTCGAAAACTATTCAACTATTTCAACTATTTTACAAAATATTTCATTTGCCGCCACAACGCCGCAACGTCTCTACAGTAGTGGCAGCCCCATTAGCATTGTTGATTATGCTGCAGTAAAGAAATTGGTGAACGAGTCAAATAAATTGCTCATTGATGTGCGTGAACCAAAGGAGTTACAAGAAACGGGACAGATTCCATCCAGCATTAACATTCCATTGGGCATTGTTAGCCAAGAGTTGGCAGCCAAAGACCAACTCTTCAAATCGAAATATGCACGGAACAAGCCTCAGCCCGATACAGAACTTGTTTTCCATTGCAGAAGTGGAGTACGCAGCTTAAAGGCTGCAGAAGCTGCCGTTGCAATGGGCTTTAAAAATGTGAAGAACTACGAAGGATCGTGGCTAGACTGGGCCGAGCACGAAGGACTGCCAAAGTAAATACTCAAAACTCGAACAATTATATATATTAGTTAACATTGTTTTAATTGAATTCTATTCAAGCTCAATAAAAGCAAATAAACACTTAAAAATTATTCTTTGGTTGAGATCTAATTTTACTTATAAATAATAATACTAAAAGCCTTAATTCTTAATCAACCTCTTCTACGGTGGGCCCACTGTAGCTGCCACCACCAAAACCTCCTGCTTGCTGACCACAGTGAGACCCTTGTGGACCATCGCCGGCTCCAGCTGCAGTGCCTTGATGCAGTTTTGTCATAACGGGACTGCAGACTTTTGTGAGCTCTTGCAGCTTGTATTCATACTCGTCCTTCTCAGCAGTCGTATTAGCATCGAGCCACCTGATAGCTTCCGTACACTTGTCTAGGACACTACTGTGCTCTGACTGGGAAATCTTGTCTGCAGCCTTTTCGGCAGCCTCCTTCACGCCAAAGATGTAGCTTTCCAGCTGGTTGCGAGCAGCAATTCTTTGGCGATGCTTCTCGTCCTCTTCGGCATACTGCTCGGCCTCGTTCACCATGCGATCAATGTCGGCTTGCGAGAGACGACCCTTGTCGTTCTTGATGGTTATGTTCTTGGCATTGCCAGTTCCCATCTCCTTGGCAGTCACATTGAGTATGCCGTTGGCGTCCAAGTCGAAGGTGACCTCCACCTTTGGCAAACCGCGTGGAGCTGGTGGGATGCCCGTCAGGTTGAAAGTGCCCAGCACGTTGTTGTCCTTTGTCATGGCTCGCTCGCCCTCGAACACCTGCACGGTCACGGCAGGCTGGTTGTCTGCGTATGTGGTGAAGGTCTTTGACTGCTTGCAAGGAATGCGGCTGTTGCGCTCAATCAATTTCGTCATTACTCCACCGGCCGTCTCTATGCCCAGCGAAAGGGGCGCAACGTCAACGAGCAGCACGTCCTTGATTTGGCTACTCTGGTCTCCACTAAGTATTGCAGCTTGAATGGCGGCACCGTAGGCAACCGCCTCGTCTGGATTGATGGACAGGTTGAGGCTCTTTCCTGAGAAGAAGTTCTGCAGCAGGCTCTGCACTTTGGGAATACGTGTTGAGCCGCCAACCAAAACGATGTCGTGAATCTGGCTTTTGTCCATCTTAGCATCGTTTAGGGCCTTCTCTACAGGCTGCAGTGTGCCGCGGAATAGGTCGGCGCACAGCTCCTCGAAGCGCGCTCGACTAACCTTAGTGTAGAAGTCATGGCCTTCGAACAAAGCATCGATCTCAATGGAGGCTTCGCTACTTGAGGACAAGGTGCGCTTTGCTCTCTCGGCTGCAGTCCGCAGACGACGAAGCGCTCGTGGATTAGAGCGCAGATCCTTCTTAAATTTGCGCTTGAACTCATCCGCCAAATGGTTGACTAGCCTGTTGTCAAAGTCCTCGCCGCCCAGATGAGTATCTCCAGCCGTTGCTCGTACTTCGAATAGAGAGCCTTCGTCGATGGTCAGGATCGACACATCGAAGGTACCGCCACCCAAATCGAATATTAGGACATTGCGCTCGCCTTTAAGATTCTTGTCCAGGCCATAGGCCAGAGCTGCTGCAGTAGGCTCATTTATGATGCGCAGCACGTTCAGACCGGCAATGGCCCCCGCATCTTTGGTTGCTTGACGCTGTGAATCGTTAAAGTAGGCGGGCACAGTGATGACGGCATCTCTGATGCTGGTGCCCAAGTAAGCTTCGGCTGTCTCCTTCATCTTTACCAGCACCATCGAGCTGATCTCCTCTGGTGCAAAGCACTTCTGCTCGCCTTTGAACTCGACGCTCATCTTAGGTTTGCCACAGTCGTTGACTACTTTGAATGGCCAGTGCTTGATGTCCTCCTGAATCTTCGAATCATCAAATTTACGTCCAATCAGACGCTTCGCATCGAAGACACTATTCCTTGGGTTCATGGCCACTTGGTTCTTGGCCGCGTCTCCAATCAACCTTTCCGAGTCGGTAAATGCCACATAGCTGGGGGTGGTGCGGTTTCCCTGATCATTGGCTATTATCTCCACCTTGCCGTGCTGGAACACACCAACACAGGAGTACGTGGTACCCAAGTCAATACCAATTGCTGGCATTCTGAATGCTTCTTTCTTCTCTATGCGATTGGCAAATTCTTATTTGGTTTGTATTGCAAAACGTTATATATTTTTATTTGTTCTATTATTTTCACTTTCACTTTTGTTTAATATTTGTCAACTATTTTGCTTTGAAATTTATACGGTAGTTTTATGAATATACGTTAGCTTGTTCAGCTTCTCTTCGTTTCGCTTGTTGTGTTTTCACTACGATTGCTTGTTATGAACTGTAACGAGGTGGAAATTCGCACTGCTATTTATACTCAGACACTGAGTGGTGGAAATTTCTAAATCCCCCTCAAAAGAGTGCAGAATTGTCGAGGCGGTTCTAGAGAGTATATGATGCACTCAGTACATTTTTACAAATAATTAACAGTTGTCATGCTAGCATTTTAACTCCTATTGTTGCCGAAAAAACATTTCTCTGAAAGTCAGTGCTTGGTTAGTGTCTACTATCAAGTTTTTTGCTTGAGTTCGGTTAATCATTTGGTCGACTGCTCGGCCGATGGAGATATTCATCAGTTTGGAAATTATAATCTAACGGACAACAGATTTCAAAACGGGCATCAATGGAAGGTGAGAGGAGCCAAGTAAAATTGAACCACCGAACTGATAAATGAGAGAATAACATATGTAATTAATTTTGAGATCATTAAAAGCAAAGCGAGTATCAAAATGCTAAATATAAGTACTTTAATTTAATCTTTCTATGAGAAATATCAATATAAGAATATAAGCAATACATAATAATAATCGATCAATATATGAAAACAAATTTAATTTGGGTAAACCGACAAAGCTCAAACAAAAACTCGACTGTCTATTCAACGTCAAATGCTTGGCCTTATATGTTCGACGTGAGTGTTAAAATCAGTCATTCCCCTTCGCCTAAACATAGATATATATGGAATTGAAACATACACATGCGCAGGGGAACATTGTATTTGAATCACACTCTCGAATCGCCTCGAACAATCTACTCTCTTTCGAGGGGATCTAGAAATTTCCACCACTCAGTATCTGGGTATAAATAGCAGTGCGAATTTCCACCTCGTTACAGTTCATAACAAGCAATCGTAGTGAAAACACAACAAGCGAAACGAAGAGAAGCTGAACAAGCTAACGTATATTCATAAAACTACCGTATAAATTTCAAAGCAAAATAGTTGACAAATATTAAACAAAAGTGAAAGTGAAAATAATAGAACAACAAATAAAAATATATAACGTTTTGCAATACAAACCAAATAAGAATTTGCCAATCACATAGAGAAGAAAGAAGCATTCAGAATGCCAGCAATTGGTATTGACTTGGGTACCACGTACTCCTGTGTTGGTGTGTTCCAGCACGGCAAGGTGGAGATAATAGCCAATGATCAGGGAAACCGCACCACCCCCAGCTATGTGGCATTTACCGACTCGGAAAGGTTGATTGGAGACGCGGCCAAGAACCAAGTGGCCATGAACCCAAGGAATAGTGTCTTCGATGCGAAGCGTCTGATTGGACGTAAATTTGATGATTCGAAGATTCAGGAGGACATCAAGCACTGGCCATTCAAAGTAGTCAACGACTGTGGCAAACCTAAGATGAGCGTCGAGTTCAAAGGCGAGCAGAAGTGCTTTGCACCAGAGGAGATCAGCTCGATGGTGCTGGTAAAGATGAAGGAGACAGCCGAAGCTTACTTGGGCACCAGCATCAGAGATGCCGTCATCACTGTGCCCGCCTACTTTAACGATTCACAGCGTCAAGCAACCAAAGATGCGGGGGCCATTGCCGGTCTGAACGTGCTGCGCATCATAAATGAGCCTACTGCAGCAGCTCTGGCCTATGGCCTGGACAAGAATCTATTGGGTGGCGGTACCTTCGATGTGTCGATCCTGACCATCGACGAAGGCTCTCTATTCGAAGTACGAGCAACGGCTGGAGATACTCATCTGGGCGGCGAGGACTTTGACAACAGGCTAGTCAACCATTTGGCGGATGAGTTCAAGCGCAAATTTAAGAAGGATCTGCGCTCTAATCCACGAGCGCTTCGTCGTCTGCGGACTGCAGCCGAGAGAGCAAAGCGCACCTTGTCCTCAAGTAGCGAAGCCTCCATTGAGATCGATGCTTTGTTCGAAGGCCATGACTTCTACACTAAGGTTAGTCGAGCGCGCTTCGAGGAGCTGTGCGCCGACCTATTCCGCGGCACACTGCAGCCTGTAGAGAAGGCCCTAAACGATGCCAAGATGGACAAAAGCCAGATTCACGACATCGTTTTGGTTGGCGGCTCAACACGTATTCCCAAAGTGCAGAGCCTGCTGCAGAACTTCTTCTCAGGAAAGAGCCTCAACCTGTCCATCAATCCAGACGAGGCGGTTGCCTACGGTGCCGCCATTCAAGCTGCAATACTTAGTGGAGACCAGAGTAGCCAAATCAAGGACGTGCTGCTCGTTGACGTTGCGCCCCTTTCGCTGGGCATAGAGACAGCCGGTGGAGTAATGACGAAATTGATTGAGCGCAACAGCCGCATTCCTTGCAAGCAGTCAAAGACCTTCACCACATACGCGGACAACCAGCCTGCCGTGACCGTGCAGGTGTTCGAGGGCGAGCGAGCCATGACAAAGGACAACAACGTGCTGGGCACTTTCAACCTGACGGGCATTCCACCAGCTCCACGCGGTGTGCCAAAGGTGGAGGTCACCTTCGACTTGGACGCCAACGGCATACTCAATGTGACTGCCAAGGAGATGGGAACTGGCAATGCCAAGAACATAACCATCAAGAACGACAAGGGTCGTCTCTCGCAAGCCGACATTGATCGCATGGTGAACGAGGCCGAGCAGTATGCCGAAGAGGACGAGAAGCATCGCCAAAGAATTGCTGCTCGCAACCAGCTGGAAAGCTACATCTTTGGCGTGAAGGAGGCTGCCGAAAAGGCTGCAGACAAGATTTCCCAGTCAGAGCGCAGTAGTGTCCTAGACAAGTGTACGGAAGCTATCAGGTGGCTCGATGCTAATACGACTGCTGAGAAGGACGAGTATGAATACAAGCTGCAAGAGCTCACAAAAGTCTGCAGTCCCGTTATGACAAAACTGCATCAAGGCGCTGCAGCTGGAGCCGGCGATGGTCCACAAGCGTCTCACTGTGGTCAACAAGCCAAAGGCTGCGGTGGTCGCAGTGGACCTACTATTGAGGAAGTCGATTAAAATTATATAGTAAAGTACTAAATTGATAAGCCGCATATATGCGAATAATTATTATTTATTTAAAGTATTATGTAGACAAAGATCTCACAACCAAAGTATGTTTAAAATAAAATATATTTATGCAATGTTAAATATTGTTATCAATAAAACTTTATTTCACCAAAAATTATACCATATTTTTAAAAATTAAAAATTTTATATATATTTCATAGCTCAACAAATGAAATTGGCAAATGATTACAGATACGAATATATACAGAATAATATATTGATAACGATAGTTTTCGATAAGTTTCGATGATTTGTCGATTATTGTTGTATTATGTTGGTATTTTGCAACACTATAAACAAATCGCAGTGAATGGCAATTTGAAAGAGAAGCTTCTTTGGGCAAGAAAATCTTGGAAAAACTATAAAATACTGTTTTTTCTGTTTACTGTTCGTGTGGTATACATTTATAATTTGTAACAATGGCTGAAGAAGATGAGGAAATTGGACACAGAGTGTTGGCTACAGTTAGACGCAAGCCCGAAGAAGATACTGCGTTTCTTCAATTCATTGAAATGGAAAATTTTAAGTCCTACCGTGGCCACATTGTAGTTGGTCCCTTAAAGCAATTTAATGCTGTTATTGGTCCCAATGGCTCTGGTAAATCAAACTTCATGGACGCAATCAGTTTTGTTATGGGTGAAAAAACATCGAGCCTGCGTGTAAAGCGGCTGAACGATTTAATACACGGTTCATCCATTGGCAAGCCAGTGGCGCGCAGCTGCTATGTGACGGCTAAATTTATTTTGGACGGGGAGAAGCATATGGATTTTCAACGTGCCGTAATAAGCGGATCCTCGGAGTATCGAATAAATGGCGAGGTATACGGTACAGAAATGTTTTGAAAACACAGATTAATGTTTGCATATTTAGAGCGTCTCAAGCAATACTTACCTAAATAAACTAGAAAAACTGGGCATCAATGTGAAGGCAAAGAACTTTTTAGTGTTCCAGGGCGCTGTAGAAAACATTGCCATGAAGACGCCCAAGGAGCGAACAGCTCTTTTCGAAGAAATTAGCGGGTAAGTCACGAGGTATATCGGTTGAGCATGGAATTTAAACTTTTACTCTTATAGGTCGGGTTTGCTAAAGGATGACTACAATCGGCTCAAGCAGGAAATGATTGTCGCTGAAGAGGAGACACAGTTTACGTACCAGAAAAAAAAGGGAATTGCTGCCGAGCGGAAGGAAGCCAAGCATGAGAAAATGGAGGCCGAACGTTACACACGTCTGCAAGATGAATATGTAGGCTATAGGTTTTTATGTTTAAGTCAATTATTAACCAGATTCGCTTTGTGTAAATTGCAGAACGAAAAGCAAGTGGAATATCAATTGTTTCGCTTATTTCACGTTGAAAAGGATGTACAGAAGTACAACGCGGACTTGGAGGTAAAGCAGCAAGAGTTGAAAGCCGTGGAGCACCGTAAAGAAGCTGCTGATGAGGTGCTGCGCGAAAAGAAAAAAGATGCTGGCAAAATAACGCGAGACTTAGCTAAGATTGACCAGGAGATACGCGAGTTTGAAACACAGCTGAACAAACGACGTCCATTATACATAAAAGCCAAGGAAAAGGTGGCGCATTGCAAGAAGAAGTTGATATCCCTGCAAAAGACATTGGAAACAGCGCGTGAGGCGGACAATGCACATCAGCAAGATATACAAAAGTTGGAAAAGCAATTAAGCGACGTTGAGGTATTAAAGAAGCGTTTTGAGGATGAGATCGAAAACGAGTCCCAAAGACGTGGAAAAAGCGTCAACATGGAGGAGGGTCTCGTACAAGAATATGACCGCTTGAAACAGGAGGCCGAAGCAACTGCTACACAATATCGCTCCGAGCTGGATTCAATCAATCGGGAGCAAAAATCCGAGCAGGATACTCTTGATGGTGAAACAAATCGCAGGGCGTCTGTGGAGGAATCGTACAAGAAGCTTTCACTGCAGAGAGAAGAAGCAGTGAAGCGCAGAGATAAGCTGATGGATCATATAAAATCCTCTCAAGCGGCGCTCGAAGAACAGAATCGCATAAAGGATGAACTGCGACGTGATGTGGGCAGTTCAAAGGAAAAAATTGCAGAGAAACAACGTGAGCTTGAGAATGTTCGAGATCAGTTGGGCGATGCCAAGAGTGACAAGCACGAGGATGCCCGTCGTAAAAAGAAACAGGAAGTAGTTGAGCTATTTAAGAAACAAGTGCCCGGTGTTTACGATCGCATGATTAACATGTGCCAGCCCACACACAAACGCTACAACGTGGCCGTCACAAAGGTGTTGGGAAAGTTTATGGAAGCGATAATTGTGGACACAGAGAAAACCGCGCGACATTGCATTCAGGTATGTTGGAAGCCAATATCTTAGTTTGATTTATTCTTTAAACCGTCTTGTCTTTCACAGATTTTAAAAGAGCAGATGCTTGAGGTGGAGACCTTTCTACCACTAGATTATCTGCAGGTTAAACCCTTAAAGGAACGTCTCCGCAACATCAGTGATCCGCGCAATGTGCGACTGGTGTTCGATGTGCTTAAATTCGAGCCACAAGAGATTGAACGAGCTGTTCTGTTCGCCACTGGCAATGCGCTGGTCTGCGAAACGCCAGAGGATGCTATGAAAGTAGCCTACGAAATTGATCGATCTCGATTTGATGCCCTTGCGCTAGATGGCACATTCTATCAAAAGTCCGGTCTCATCTCTGGTGGCAGCCATGACTTGGCACGCAAGGCGAAACGCTGGGATGAAAAGCACATGGCGCAACTCAAAATGCAAAAGGAACGCCTTAATGAGGAGCTCAAGGAATTGGTTAAGAAGTCGCGCAAGCAAAGTGAGCTGGCAACGGTTGAATCGCAGATTAAGGGCCTCGAGAATCGTCTGAAATACAGCATGGTGGACTTAGAGTCATCAAAAAAATCCATTAGCCAGTACGATAACCAATTGAAGCAGGTGCAAAGCCAGTTGGATGATTGTGGAGTAAGTGGAATCCAAATCAAAGCATTTTTTAAAACTTCTGTATTCATACTTTTCATTCTACTTAAAGCCTAAAATTAACGAAATTGAGCGTCGAATGCAAGATCGTGAAGAGCACATACAGGAGATCAAAGAGAACATGAATAATGTGGAAGACAAAGTATTTGCCGACTTCTGTCGTCGATTGGGTGTTAAGAATATTCGACAATATGAAGAGCGTGAGCTGGTAATGCAACAGGAGAGGGCGCGCAAACGTGCCGAGTTCGAGCAGCAAATCGATGGGATTAACACTCAGCTGGACTTTGAGAAACAAAAGGACACACGGAGTAATTTAAGGATTATAGTATTTAATATTCAATATTTAACACACCAATACTATTTATAGAAAACGTTGAGCGCTGGGAACGCAGCGTGCAAGATGAGGAAGATGCACTGGAAGGTCTTAAAGCGGCCGAGGCGCGGTATTTAAAAGAAATGGATGAGGAGAAGGAGAAAATGGAGAAGTTCAAGCAGGAGAAGCAAGCCAAGAAGCAAGCAGTGGATGATATGGAAGAGGATATATCAAAAGCCCGTAGAGATGTTGCCAACCTGGCCAAAGAAATTCACAATGTTGGCAGCCAAATGTCTTCAACGGAGTCAAAAATCGAAGCCAAGAAAAATGAAAGACAAAATATATTGCTGCAGGCCAAAGTACGTAGGATGGCATACAATAGCAAATTGCAGCTTGCATTTATATATTTTATTTGACAGACTGACTGCATTGTGGTACCTTTATTGCGTGGCTCGCTTGATGATGCAGTGCGACAAAGTGATGCAGACAGCCTCGAACCATCAACGTCAACAATGCACGATAACCTGTGAGTATGCTTTATTTGGTAGATTTACATGTTGACATTTGAACCTACTCTAGCATTGAGGTTGACTATCGATCGCTTCCACGCGAATTGTGCAAGCTTAAAGACGACTCTGCCTTCAAGAAAACCAACGAACAGCTGCAGAAAGATTTGCAAAGCAAACTTGATATTCTGGAGCGCATACAAACACCAAATATGAAAGCGATGCAAAAACTAGATCTGGTTACAGAGAAAGTACAGTCCACAAATGAAGAGTTCGAGAATGCCAGGCGTAAAGCCAAAAAGGCCAAAGCGGCATTCGAGAAAGTAAAGAATGAGCGCTCGTCGCGATTCGTGCAATGCTGTCAGCATATATCCGATGCTATAGATGGTATTTACAAGAAGCTGGCTCGCAATGAGGCTGCCCAGGCATACATTGGCCCCGATAATCCCGAAGAACCGTATCTCGATGGCATCAATTACAATTGTGTAGCACCCGGTAAACGTTTCCAGCCAATGAGTAATTTGAGTGGTGGAGAAAAGACTATTGCTGCTCTTGCGTTACTCTTCTCTACGCACAGGTAACTGCGGTCTATAAATATATAAGAAAAAAGAAATTACTGACAAATATCATTTACTCTTAAAGCTATCATCCAGCGCCATTTTTTGTACTTGACGAGATCGATGCCGCTTTGGATAACACAAACATTGGCAAAGTCGCTTCATATATTCGAGATCACACAACAAATTTGCAGACGATTGTCATATCCCTAAAGGAGGAGTTCTATGGTCATGCTGATGCGCTAGTCGGCATCACACCTGCGGTATGCAAACTCAATCATTTAGCTTAATCTATACAAATTATGAATAAACATTTCTTATTTTGCAGGAGGGCGATTGTCTCATATCTAATGTCTATATAATTGATTTGACTTGCTATGAGGACAAATGACGTTTCGACTTTTACTAGAGTTAAGCATAAAATATTATTTATAATCGAAACTTCAGACTACAGTTCAAAAAGTAATAAACCATTTTATGATTTTGATTATACGATTTAATTTCTCAGTCAGTACTCGAATCTTACGTCCATGCTGTATCCCATCTATCCTGGGATTTAATACAGCTACAAACTCATTAAAGTATTTAACTTAACCCATTATAAACTCTTGAAATAAAGTCCTCGTGCTCATAGTCATTTAATTTCGAAAATAATTTCTGCAACTTTAGTAGTTTCCTTTATTAGACTTCTTGTACTGTGTTGCAAATCTGATGCTGACTGTGGAGAGAATTGTTTGGATGCTTAGGTGATGCTGGTGATTGGGCATATGCGATATATACACACATACTATTGTAGGTAAGTATAAACACATATATGTATATAAAACAACTGGGTTTTTCTTTTCGTTTCAATATTTACTTTCTCGTTTTTTCTTTTCTTCATGTAAAAAACTTGTATTTCTTGATGAACAAAAACAAACAATTTGATTATTCAGTTATCATAATTTAAAAATAATCATATCAAACAGATAAATATAGTAATTCCTAGCTGATGGTGCTGATTGCTGATTGTTGTACCTGGTTATATGATCTACATTATTATCATCTTCATCTTAGCTTGGCAATAAGCTAAATTCGAAAAAGGCTGCGCTACCGCTTAACAAGCTGTAACTATTCGTACTAGCACAATTGTTGCTGTTATTGTTGTTTGTTGTTGGGGAGAATTAGGGATTAGAGTAGGTCAATGGTAATTCTATATTACATATACAAAATATACAAAAAAGTTAAATTATTTCTGTTGGACTTTTTTAAATGTTCAGGTTATAATTTGGATTTAGATTTAGATTTAGATTTCGGTTTCAACTTAATTGGGAATGGCTAATGTAAACTTTATACATACAAACTAAAATGTTCATTGCGTTTCATATATACAATAGACTTTGAAAAACTGATGAAAATACAAAGATTTGTATCATTAGCGCTTAAATATTAAACGGTCTTGCTACGTGTTGATGTTCGAAATGGGTTGGAGTGGACAAAATGGTAGAGGGCTTTGTCTATATGGTACTTCGTCTTCGGCTTCGTCTTCATCCTCATCATCATCGTCATCATCTCGTATGTGTAATAATTATCATCATTAGAGGCTGCTGTCCTTATATTGTTTCTTTTGTGCTTCTCTGTGTCTGAGTATGTGTGTGTGTGCTAGTGTTTCGGTTGTTGTTGTTGTGTGTTGCTCCATTTGCTAGTGACTAAATCATCTGTTTGTTTCTTTATTGTTTTTGTTTTGTGTTTGTAGTTATTCACTGAATTTCAGCTTTTCAATGCGCCTTTATTACTGCAAAATAAAAGAAAAAAACAATTTTCAAAATAATTAGCTCAACAAATAAACAAAGTTGCCAAAATTTGAGTGCCCCTTGCTCAGCCCAGCCCAGCCCAGCCCAGCCCAGCCCAGCCCTGCTCAGCCCACTCTTGCCCATTAGTTGTCATTGCATCATCGCGTCATAGTCATCATCATCATCATCATTGTCACTATCATTATTAACGGTGCCAGGATCTGATATGCCTCATATGTCTGATATTTCTATTATGCAACGAATTATTCAGTATACGAAAGCGACTGTGGGGCCTGCTACTTCATTGTTGAAAAGGACGTGAGATGCTGAAAATATCGAAATGCAATTGCCGCTCTCCATACTTACATTGAAACGTATTTAAGGCTATCACAGTGTATCTTATACTCCATTGCAGTTGTTAGAGGTATATTTAATATCCTGCGTAACGTATCACGGATACGAGTTGTACTTGTCATATCAGTGGCAGTCCGATTCCATACTGATAAGCTATCCTCCTGCATGGGTAAATGGGATTATTAAATGTGTTCAAAATAGTTAAATATATATATATATATATATATATATATATATATATATATATATATATATACACATATACATATATATATATATAGGATAAATAAAAGCCTGAAAGCCAGCTAATAAGTGTGAAGAATTGAAAACAATGTTCGTCGTTTGTTTTTTGTTTAATAATTTTTATTTTTCAATCAATGTTAGTAAATCATTTTGATGTCTGACCAATCAAAAAGTTCAAAATGATAAAACAAAATAAATTTCATTTTTTGTTGTTGCTTAACACAAAAGACGAAACAATTGAAATCTTAATTTAAAAATTTTCTTTTGCTGTTTTTGTTTTTGGTTTTTTGGGTTCGGTTATCGCACTTGAAATTGTTTTTGTTTTTTGACTCGTTTCTCGTTTTTCTCCTTTTTTTGTTTGTTTTCATTTTGTATATAATTATGTATGTATATAAGACTAACACTTAAATGTAATCGTTTTTTTTTATTTGTTTTATTTAGTTTTTGTTTTTTTTTTTTTATTACTTTCAATAATTAACTAAATTGTCTAACGAGGAAAAAATATAATAGATGTAAGTATGTTCGTTAATATGAAGTTTACACGGTTCATTTTGTTATATATATATATTTATATTGTTTTGTTGCGGTTGCTGTTGCTGTTGCTGTATTATGTGTTATAGTATATTTAAACATTTTTAACAATTATCGAGTATTTGCTCAAAAATATTGAGTTGAACCGTTTTTTGTTTTGTTTTTGTTGTTATAATAGTTTATAATAAGTACAGTTTAAAGTTTCTTTTTAAGTTTTGATTTAATATTTAGGTTTGTGTGAGTCTGTCTGCCTGTGTGTGTGTGTGTAAGTCTGTATGTGCGTGTGTGTGTCTGTTATATATATATGTATATATTAAAGTTGTTTAATTTGTTGTAAACTTTACTCTGTGTGCACGCAAACTACATGATTTTCTTTCGCTTTTACTGAGTCTTTACGCTATATATATATATATATATATTTATATATATGTATATAGGATTGTATATTATGTGTATGTATGTATGTCTTTATATATATATATATATATATATATATATATATATATCTGGCGCTTGTTGGTTTCTTTTCTGCGCATTGTTCCAAACGCATTTCAATTGCACATTTCTTCTTTTTATTGTTGTTTTTGAATTTAATTTTAATATTTTGTAAATATTAAACACTTGCATAGCAATTACATCAACGCTCGATTCGCTAATTAATTTATTTGGACTAAATATATTTATACATATATAATATATAGTATATATGTATATGCAACTTTAATTAAAATATATATAAATATTCATTTACGCTCAAGTTTATTTTCTTTTATTTTTATTTTTATTTTTATTTGTATTTTCATATTTTTTTACTGTGTTCCACTTTGTTCGTCATGTTTCTCAGTATTATTGCTTTTGAATAAACATACATATGTATAGACATGCATATATATATATATATATATATATATATATATATATATATATATATATATATCTATATATATATATATATATATATATATATATCTATCTATATATATATATATATATATATATATATATCTATCTATATATATATATATATATATATATATATATATGCGATTTCGTCTCTCTTACTCTTCTTCATATCATATCGTATGCATGTGTGCGTGTGCGTATGTCTGCTCCCTGTGGGCGTGGCTTTTGACAATACTCCCATCAGGTGTCGCCCGAGAAAAACGTGTTCATGTCATATTAAGTGCTAAGATTTTCATTTAAGTTTTCCTTATATTGCAGCAGCATCCCCTCGTGCTCTCGTCTCATTTCATTTGTATATGCATATATTTATATATTGTTATATTTTAATTTTTATTTCCCTACTCATTTCTCTTGCTTGTCTTCATTACTGATTGCTGTCTGAGTGTGCTTGAAATGCTTCGATATGCCTGGAATTATTGTTGGAGTAACTGTTCCCAATGCGTACTCGCATCATGTATGGGGCGAACACATCGTCATGATCACTATCAAAAAACTCGCATTCTCAATCAATGCAGCAATTGCAACAATTGCAACCAGCCCAGCAGGCAGCCATGGAGGCTAACTGCGACCAATCTGCTCGTCAAGCGGTTTCTTTTGCTTTCTGCATTTTAACTCTATTGTTTAATTTTCTATGAATTTTATTCAATTTTAAAGTACACAATTTTTTACGAGTCTGAAAGAAATTGTTTTTCTTTTCTTTTGTTTTTGGTTTTTTGAAACTCACTTTCTATGCTTTTAAATACATCATATAATTGTATTTAGATCATTTTCTTTTGTATATTTATTTTTAAATATTTACGCATATAAATATCGAAATTATGTAACTATTTAAATATATTAAAAATCTAATTTTTATTAATTGAACTTCTGCGCTTAAATTGTGTTTGTTTTTTAGTTTTTAGTTTTTTTTTTCATTTAGTTTTTCGTTTTTCTTTTTTATTTTCATGTTAAATATTTTTCGATTGTTGCTTTTGTACAAATAATTCGCTGGTCCAAAAAGAAAACGAGTTTGCGAGGGAAACGTAAGTTCTATAAATAAAACAATAAAATTAACTAAAATATATTCATGTATATTTTCTTTTGTTTTTTATTGCATATTGAAACTTATGCTAAGCAACGTTTATAATATTAACAATATAAATACGAGAAACTAATAGAAACTAATGTTTAGATCGAGTTTACTTTCTTGGGCTCGCGCCACAGTTTTGAGCGTGGCTAAAGGAGCTGTAAAACAAATTCATACAAATTTCATTAATATTATTTGTTAACTGAACATATGTTTGCTCTTCTTTTGTTTACCCTTTCATAATTTGCTTAAATATTTTCTGTTATTTGTTTTGTGATAGCGGAAGAAATGCGATTTACGTAGAAAACTAAAATATGTATATATGTAATAGCCATTAACAGTATAAGTACATACATATATAAATATATATATATATATATATATATATTAAATAATTTGTTAATATTTATTTATAATTTACAAAAGTTGTCGTTAGTTAGTTGAGGAGAGAAAATGTGCATTGGGAAATTGTTTATGAACAAGGCTGTTAAAGCTTATAGTTGTACAGCTGACAATCAATCAATCAATCAATTAATCAATCCATCAATACCAAGAGCGGCTTCCAAGCCGATCTTAGAGAATATACACACACACAATAACTAAATGAAAGACAATTGCAAATATTTCTAAGGACAAATTTGACGCTAAATTTTGCTCACGTTTAATAATATATTTTGTTGTTTTGTTTGTTTTTTTTTTCTCATATTAATTATTTAGCATAATTTCAATGTCAATGTCAATTTCAATTTCAATTTTAATTTATAACTAATTGTCTATTTTCGCACAACATTTACATTTTGTTAATCGCAAGCTAAATTTGAAAAATTTACAATTCTAGTTACGGTTCTCGACGAGTTGACTTTATATTGTTTATAATTAATTCATTTTCTATTTGCATTTTCATTCTTTTAATGTTTTTTTTTGCTTTTATTTATATTTGTATTAAATTGTAATTCAAAAATCTACTTAATAAAATTGTTTTTGCTATTTGTTTTTTTTTTTATTTGTTGTTGGTTAACATTTTGTTTTAAGTTGCTTTTTTTCTAACTGTATATGTATATATGTATATTGGTTTTTATATATGTATAACATCACATTATAATAATTACTAATTAATATTTTTACTTTTGCTTTTGTTTTTGTTGTTCTTTATAAATGTAGTTAATGCACAAATACTAATTTTCGTAATAAAGATTTTTGTTTATTAAATTTCATTTCTTAAAAAATAAACTGTGTAATTTTGTTGCTAAGAGTTGTTTTTGCTGTTGTTGTTTTTGATATTGTTACACGGAATTTCTATAATAATTATAATGACTATTTACACGTAGCGAAATCAAGAAATAACAAATAGCTGGCGACAAACTCACATCAATACAGCAAAATGACAGAGAAACAGGCAAATAATTAGTTCCTGAGAGCAGCCTACCCCACCTTGTTGGCACCTTGGAAACACGTGCGAAGTCTATTTAGAGACGGAGGAGTGCTGAGTCCCAACTCCCCCTCCTCGTCCCTCTCTAAAAAGGTCAATTACTCGTAGTGCCCCCCCAAACTTGTTCGCGTTTCTAAATAGCCAGGACGACTAACAGGACGACTGTCTGTGTCGGTTGGCCAAACATTTTCCAAGTGCTGTACTTCTATTTTCAGAAAATAGACTTGGTTAAATTTAATTTTCCAGCTGGAGGCGTGTAGCCGGAGCTGATTGCAGGCAGTGTTGGAGATGAGGCGGTTGGGTGTGGCGTGGTGTGGGGTTAGCTCGTGGCTCCATTAATTTACCCAGCTACGCGCACCGCACGCGTTAATTAGTGAGCAGGCACTCGTTGTGTTCGGTTCCAGATGCTGGTGCTGGTGCTGGTGCTGGTGCCGGTGGTGGTGTTACCTTTGCTCCTGCATCTTGGTACCTGGTGGCGCTACGTGACCGATGTCTCTCATCCGCTCGCGTTGCTGCTGTTCTTGGATTGCCCATTAGCTTGGTTTTCATCTGCAAGCGAAATATGAATAAAACGAATGAGTTGAATTTACAATTGGTGGCAAAAGTTTTGCCTGTTTTGCCACCGGCGAATGTCTCGTGACCCCCGCTACTTCCGGGGTGCCTTATGTTGCACGACTCCTAATCCGCATGGTCAGCCACAAAACTAACTGCAAGCCATAAAGCGTAGCTAACACGTTCTGCTGGCATAGTGAGCGCCTAAAAGCAGCCAATACGACAAACGAGCTGCGGAAACGGAATTATCAATGTGGCCATGGCTGTGACAACGTGTATGGGCGCCTCAGATAGGTCAAGCAACAGGATATCACACTATGGACGTCCCTCTCACTCTCTATATTTGTATCATCTTGCCTTTCCTCACGCTCTCGCTGTCTGCCACCTACTCTCTTGCGCGCTCGCTTGCTCGCTCTCTCTCTCTCCCTGTCTGTCTGTCTGCGTTTCGATATACGCGTGTGTGTGGGCATGTGTGTGCGTGGGCATGCTTTAGCTGCGGCTGTGCAATCGCATGTATGTGTGAGCGTGTGCGGCTGTGTGGGCATGCGGTAACAACAACCAATGGGATTGTCATGAGTGACATGCCGGTCAGAGACGTCAGCGTGTGCATAGCCACATTAACCAGACAAGAGCATTTCGAAATGCACGTTTTGCTTTCAAAAGGTCATTAATTACTATTAATAGGGCAGTTGAAATTTAATTCTTTAATTTGTACGTCATTAACGAATCAAACACTTTTGTTACCGTTACCCACTTAAGCCCAAGGCTACGCTTAAAAGATTGAGGAGCTGAAAAGCCATTGAAAGGAATCTTTTAAGACGTCTACTTTTACTCTAACGTCTGCCACTAATATTCCGAGGAATAATCTATTCAATTTATTTCGAAGAAAATGCGTTTAGCTTTCGCAATGGGATGCTGCTTAAGTCATTAAAAGTTGACGACCTTCAAGCATTCTAAGTGGGTTTGCATAATGCAATGATTATCTCATAGTTTTCCCATGGATTTTTTCATGCTTGCGCCTTGCTCAAGTGGTGCTTATAGCGGCTCATACAACACATACATATATGTATATATATATGCATATATATATATATATAGATGTATACATATAGTCGTCAACTTGTTGTTTTGCGTGTGTTAGAATTTTCATCAATGGCTCTGGCGAATTTTCCATTTATTTAATTTGGCGGCGTCGCCAAGACAACTTGAAGATGACATCAGCTGTTGCTAAGCGCTTTGTTTGCGTCATCAGACAATGACGCCGCCGCCGACGACGACGAGGATAATATCAATTTAGTATTTAGTTGGAATTCAAACAGCAGACAGACAGGCTATACGCCCACTCGCACACAAACCATGGTTGCCGATGGTTGAAATGCATTCCAATGCATCCGCCCATCAAAGTAAATATGGAATTTAATACGACTCGCTAAGCAAACGCTCTCAATTAGAGCAGTCCTCGAAAGAGCAAAAAGGCCACAACTAAATATTAAGCTATTCAGGAATGCAATTAACAATTTTGCAACTAAAAATCTATCATATATAAAAATGTTTAGCAATTAGGAAAGAATCTAAAACTGTGTACAGCTCACAGCTAACAACTGTTTGCTGAATATTTTATCAAATTTATCAAACTTTAAACGAATTAACATATGTAATATTGAGACGACTTCGCATTGAACAATTTGTCAATTTAATTGATCAATCAGTAAATCATTTACATTTAGTGCACACATCACGTAAACTCAATAAACATTTGCATCAATGTAGTTTTAGCACGCGCCGAAAAGTGCGCTACATAAAATTGCCATTTTGCATTGAGGGTATTACGTTCGATATATCAATATATATATATAAATATATTGTTGTTGCGTTGGCTGGCAATCGCTTTCAGCTATTTTCGTTGCATGTTCAGTAATAAGTTAATTTATAAAAATAGCAATAAAGCGAGCATTAAACGAATTTGCATTAAAATACAGTAATGAGGGCGAAACGCATGTTTCCCTAAGCAACAAAGGAGCTGCGTAGCTATAAATAGTATTGTATAAAATTAAATTTACGCAATATATAATTTCATTTAAGCGTAAATAATTGGATTAAATTGGAATTGAGTTTGATTGGAATTAATAAAAACTGTTTCGAAGAATTTGAAATTGTTATTTTAAAACGCGTTTATTCACTCTGAGCGTAATTTCGAGGAATTGAATAACATTCTGCTCGGTCAGCTGTTTGTGTATTCAAGAACTTAAAGATTCAGATTAGCCAAGATTGACTGCAAAGGCAATGCGAATGCTGGAGGCGACCAGCAATGGGCGATGGCATTGACGGACTCTGGCTTTGACATGACAGTTTAATTGAGGGGCAGATTTAGTTTTTTTTCGTCCTGGCTCGAGACCAGCTGCTGAGGCACATCGCCATGTCCATGTCAAAGGAACCGGATGCGAGGACGGAGAGAAAGAGTGCGAGTGCGAGTGAGAGTGGACGAAATATGTAAATTAGGTTGATTCGCCGCGGAGATTGGCTATGTTAGACTGTGGAATGGCGTGGGGCAACAGGAGGGGGCAGATGGCACTCTTGGGAAAGCTGTTGACTAAATTTAATATTTATGACTTTGGTTTTGGCCAACAACAAGTGCCACTTGGTCGCTTTTCCTAGGCTTAAAAACAGCTCGATTTGCTTTAATGGTTTAATTTCTTCTGACTGTGTGCAAACAATGGGGCTTACTCGGTACATTGAGAAGCTCGGATCCAGTAGGCAACAAAGACAACAACTACAAAGCCAGTGAAACGTCCACAAATACCAACAGTTACCTCTTGATTGATCTGGGCGTGTGCGTGGGCCTGGCCATTTGAGGGGATTCTGGATTCAGCTGTATTAAAACAGGTGAAATGGCACCCTAAGCAGGCCCCAACACAATTGCCGTTAAAGCTCCTTTTGATAGCCAGCTGGCCAGTTGTTCAGCGCGTGTTGAGGATTTGCGGTTGAGCAGTTTGCATACTGTGAGCTCAGAGGGAGTGCGGTTGCTCAGTGGTATAGCTGTGTGTGCGTTACTTACCATTTCAGGCTGCACTCAAACTCGTACGCATTCGTATCCATGGTCAATGGCAAATGCATTAAGCAGCGCTCCCCATATAACTCAATTAGAGTATGGCCTATAACGACCGCACTCAAATGCTCAACCTCACAATCGCACACACACAGCCACACGCACACACAGATACAAATAAAGAGAGGCATATATATATACGATATATAAGTGGCGCGTGCGGAAATCAAGGACACTGCTCGATTGCAAATTGTGCTTGATGGACAATGCAGACCGCAACGTATTTTATGCAAGTGCACACGGCCCCAATACGCATGCACACGTTACCACGTACGTACACACACACACACACACATACGAATGTCAATAGACCTACATATGCGTGTGTCCTGCTGGTATTAACATATGCAAATTGGCGACAGTCTGCAGGCTAACAGACAAAAGGGAATGTCTTATACATATGAATATCCATCAGTTCGATTGTTTGCATGTATGTGTGCATGCATGTGTGCATGCATGTGTGTGTGTGCAATGCCAATATGAAACATCAATGTCAATCGCATCATTGCAGCAAATACCAAGGAATTTATCAGTGTCAGCCATTCGCTAAGTGCAATTAAAAGCAGCAGCTGCAAGTGCTCGGATTTACATACATAATCTGTCAAGGACATGACAAGTAGTTGATAAAAATCAAAGCAGCTCGAATCGATGAGCGCACTCCCTAAGAACTGCGCAGTTAATGCAAGTACTCTCAAGCATAACTCTGAGCAGAAAATGTTGCAGGAGCAGGAAGCTTACTCGACTCTAATCCGTGGACCATGAAAGTGGAAACTGGCAAAGAGACAGTCGAGCTAAATAGCAGAGCGCTGATGCTGATAAGAGCAACAGCAACAGCAACTGCTACAGCAGCAGCCGCACTACAAAATACTAAACATGACAACAATATTTTCTGTCGAGCGCATGCGAATCCTGTTTGCTCACACAAAGTTCGCTCTAGGTTATTTCTATGTCCCCAAGCTCACACGTAAACCAATTTTAACGGTTTAACTTTTTGCTGTGCGACACACACACTCACACACCACACGCTTAACATCGTGTGTGTAGATATTTAGCTTGGTCTCTGTTTGTTTACAATGCTTTTATGTTTGCACAAATGACGTCCGCATCTTGGACCATGTGTCGACGCCTCTAAGCCGCCCACTTGCCCTACCCGAAGCATACCCTTACACGCACGCACACGCACACACACGCACTCACACACGCACACACAGCAACGCTGGAATGTTGCGCATTCAAGTGCCGTGCTTGGTATACCCTCTCAAGTAAACATTGTAAAAGCGACCTTATTGCTTTGTAACTATGGCTATTTAACATATCTGAAATTCTATTTGTATTTCTCTATTGTGTCCCTTTTACATCTATAACACATGTAGGTTAATTTTAGCGATCTATAAAGAAATTCTTGGTCACATGAACAAGAATCCAAATCCTTTTAGCGGCAGTGCCTGACTATGAGATACCCGGAACTTGGCAACGCGGGCTACTTTCGCTCTCTCTCTCTCTCTCTCTCTCTCACGCACACACACGACTGCTCAGTGTTGTATTATTATGCATTTTCTCAAGCAAAGCAACAAAGTTCTAATTACAAAAGTTTCGAATATATAATGCGCTTTGCGGTGACTTTGGCTATGGAACAATAGCAATTTCTGTGATTAATTAGTTCAGTTGGACACTCAGTAAGAGTTAGGTATTTCAGCTGTCCAAAGCTCAATGAACATTTACATTGACATTGTATTTATTAGCTTAAATATTTAGCTCCAGCTAACCTCCAGGTATCTGTATTTAACTAGAGCTTTACTACTACTGGGTGCCTTATTGTCGACCACAATGCTTGTGCTTGTGTGCGAGTGTAGAAAGGACAAATTCAACAAGAGAATTATGCTCTGTGTGTGGGTGTATCTATATATATATATATATATTCTTGTATCTGTGACTTATTGTTATGCTGCCACAGCGCTCAATTTATGAGTAGAGGTCGGGCAATGTCTCATACCAATGCAAACTCCAGCTGCTCCGTCCTCAGCGAGCACAGTGGGGCTTAAAAAATAGACACAAGCAAGCTGGCGCCGGGTGGCAAGGGAAATGGATAGGGATAGCAATAGGAATAGGGATAGAGACAGGGCAAGTGCAAGGGCAAGGAACAAGGAACAGACACAGCAGTGGGCAAAGGGTCCTTGTAAACGGAATGCGAAGCATAAATACATTGGCTCTTAGTCTCTGGAGCGCTCTCAACTCTGGGATTAAACTGGGAACGTCTTAACTGGGCTATAAGTAGGACTTTGACTGCCTGTTGAAGGCAGGGCTTGTGGCACTGACTTTGCCAAGGCGTGAGCATCGCCTTTCTCTCTCACATTGTGTACACTTTCATTAAAAGTTGCCAACTTAAGCGATTTGCTTTAAGCCGCCTGCTCAAGCGGCAAGAGTGGGCTTCGTTCTATATTAAATCAATTTCGTCTATGCTCTTTTAAATTGCCTTTCAAGCCTTGCCGACAGAGCGCAGCAGAGTAAGTAGCAAGCGACTGTGCGTGGCAAGCGATGTTTATGCAAAAATGTTGCATAAATTATAAAAACGAGCAACGTACAAAAAACTGTGCTGCATACACTTTGAATTTTAAGTATGTATATTATGTGTGTGTGTGTGCGATGCCTGGTGACAAAAAATAACAACAACAATAGCAAAAGCTCGCTGCCTGCTAATTTATTGGCTGTCGACGATACCCTCTGACTGCTACCTGTTTCCCGCTGCTATCGCAGTACAGTTTTCCACTTTGCCTTTGTGCTCGGCTCGCTCGCTTTTGAGGAGCTTCATTTCTTTAAATTTCATTTCAAAATTTAGCACGTCTTTGCATACACTTATCCCTACACACACGCACACACACACTCTGCCGCTAACATACGTACACACCCACGCAGAGACCGACATTTTGTTTCTTTAGCGAGCGGTTGTCATGTGCGTGAGAAATGCAAGTTTCCGATAAAAATAAAGGCAAAAGAAAAGCTCATAATGGCGCCTTGGAAGGCAAGGCAGGCAATCTATAGGCTAATAGCTATAAAACAAACATTAAGGACAACAAAAGAAAAGCTAATTTCAGAGCGACGAAGCTCAAATTGAGGATACTCCTCAGCAGAAAGAAGTAACTGAAGCAAATGTCGAAGCTTTGAACTGTAGATAATTCCTTGGCCATCCTGGCGAACTTTTACTCAAATCTTAATTTGTTGTCAATAGCAAATGCTCTCAATGACACATATAGCCTTTTGTACTGGCTGCTGCAGGGTATAATGCGAAAATTATCAGAAACAAGCTACATTTTCCTCATTTCCTTTCGGTTGTTTTTGAGGCCAAGTCAAGTTCAAATACTATCAACTGGCAACTTTCATTATGCGCCGCTGATAGTAGCCAAGGCCAGTAGACAAAAGAAGGCAAAACGTGCGGCCATTTGAAGTAGGAAAACAAAAACAGGCGTACGGATCATAAATCATAAAATTGAAATGCTATTGCGAGACTGAGAGGCGGCAAACAGTATACGTAAGAAATATTAAGTATACGCCATGGGTACGTAGAGCCAACAAATTGAGACGCTTCTGAGACGCTTTCGACAGGCAGGAAAAGGTGCACATACATACATACATACATACATACCTATATACATATGTATATACATACATACATACATACATATGTATATACATCAAAGCTTTAGCTATGCAACCACAAATCCTTGCCTTGCCTGACTGTCAACATTTAATTAAATCGAATGTCGCATTTTGCAAACGTTTGTTAATTGAATGCGGTTGCCATCGATTGGCTATGTGTGGTTAAGTGCGAACAGAACACAAACTGAATAGGAAGCTCCGTCAAAGTATAATGCATATTCCAGCCTGAAATGCTGCACTCTGTACTGTCATGGGAACCGAATGAGTTGTTAACAATTGCCAAATTGAATTAATTCGTTTGTGGCTTACGCATGTGGCATAACTCATAATTCCTTTGAGAAATGCCAGCGTAAAGCTCCTTTACAATGTTAGCCTCGATGCCGGCGAAGCCAGCGTCATGGCTAACGGGAACCTGAAGAGCAGCCACCGCGCTGCAAACACGGTTTGTGGCAGATTGTGGCTGCGGGTGCAATACGTCCGCTGCTCTTACAAGAGAACACAATGCATTAAATGGAGCAAGTTAATTAATGTAATGAGAGCACGACTATGCGAGGCACTCAGTGCAGTAGCTAAATTCCACCAGAGGCATGCAATATCCTAATTATTTTTGGCAAGAACAGAAGTTGGTAGATGAAACTTAAGACGAATGCAATTTTCTATTAGCTTCTTTATACTTCTCTAGTTTTTTGTTTCATTTTGAACAATTTAGTTTTTTTCTTTTAATTTTATTAGTTTTGAATATTTTGATAAATTTTTGTTTTTAATTTGAAATCACGTTTCACTGGCAAATCCACTGGGAAAATGTATTCATTAGACGCATCATGAACTTTGGCCCACTTTTAATCCCTCACATCCAAGTTAAACTATGTGCATAGAGTAAACACACATATGCATACACCAACACATACACATACACATACACATGCTTATTTATGTATGAGCAACATATATACAAGCTGTATGTACACTGGATGCTGCACGTACTTTGGCTAAAACTTTTCGTTGGCACTGTGTTGGTGCCTTCTGGCCAAGCTGTTGCTGTTGCTGTTTCGGCATGCAAACGGCATCACGTAGTGCGAACAGTACTTGTATAGTAAATATATATATAGTATATATGTATATGTATATGTATATCTCTTTAAATATGTGTATGTGCTCTATAAGTACATAGCTATATGAGAACGAAAGCTAGCCTTGGGATGCAGCAGGAGTCTTGCAAGGGGCAAGTTTTGTAATGAGATCCTTTGTAGCCAAAATCTTAATCTATTGAATGCGAATAGATAATAGTTAATTATACTTATTTTCATGCTAACACAAGCTAGAATTACAAAAGTTATTAGCTCGAATATCTAACTTTATGGCTGTGGACTGGGAATGCTCCATTTGGCTCTGCAGCTACATGTTCTTGTTACGTGCAGCAAAGCGCGTAACGCAATAAAAGTGGGCGTGGAACGCACAGACATCGACGTTAAAAGCGAGCGCAAAAAAGGCGAAAAACCACGAGAAAAAACCACCAAAAAAAGGGAGAGAAAAAAGGCAAAATTGGTTTCAGTCTGCGGGAAATTGAAATGCAACGAATAACACGTTATTGCATGCTGGGAAAAAGAGACGGAGCGCGAATCAGAAAGGGAAAGAGGTGACAGAGTCAGCCCGAAGCGGGCCAAGTGTCCGCGCAAGCGGAAAATGTGAAATTGTTGAAATTGACCATTGTTCAGTTTTAAAACAAAAGAACGAAACAACAATGCAGCGCACGTTGGGCAAATACAAACAGTTTTGCAAATGAAGAAACGTAATTAAATCAAAATTATTTCCATTAATGGCGAGCACAATAATCATAAATTCCTCGAATGCTTCAAACGATGACAAATACCATTTAGTTAAACTGGGTAAATGTGTGTATGCAGCCTACCTCGTTTTATTTTGCTCAAACGCCATTGTAGTCGATCAGAGCAAGGTCTCTATCATCAGCATGTTTTTCACTGGACTGACAAATTCTGAATAATTCCCAAGATGCATCATGACTGACACATCATGAATTATTGTAGAACATAGCTGACACTTAAGCTAAATATAAACCTAGTAGCTGCCAGCTTAAGCCTGATATACAATTGACCTTTGAGACACTCAAATATAGTTTATGTTCATTTAGACATGAAGCGTCAAAGTTTTGGGGTGTTGGCTTTAGTTCACGGTGCAACAAAGAAACATTTTGTTTATATATGAAATTTAATTAGCGAAATAGTCAAAGAATGTGACTAAGTTTGTGTGTTTGGATTCCAGCTAACTTCAATTCCTCATAACGCTTTAATAGAGGCTCACGTAAGAGGTCACAGCATTTGAATACATTTCGTGGCGTGGTCACGTTTTCCTACTTGAATATTAATCTCATTAAATATAATATAAATTGTTATTTAAACGGCAAATTTGCATTTAAATTATTAATAATTCCTTTTTTTTTAATCGATGCTGATTTTGATTTGAAGTTTAATCATATTATATTTATTTATTTGAACTCAATTGAGTCATATGACATATTTATATCGCTTGTGCTGACAATACAGGAACCGCACAAAAAAAAAAGCGAAAAATAAAAGTTGACATCGCCAATTGTCGGTCGCAGCGCTGTTCATAGTTCTCGATTCTCGATTCGCGGCAGGTTGATTCAACCGGAAAACGACATTTGAAATGGCAAAAGCGTGAGTAACGATTGCTCCAAGGTGTAGTTGGACATTGATTGCATAGTACTAGATTTGATTTGACTATTCGTAATGCAATACCTTGCTGACCGCCCTTCAATGCAATCTATGGATAACTTGTCAACAGGATATTGAATTCATTCACAAAATGTTAGCTTTGGTTACTAATTTTATTTTATTTTGGTACCATTGAAGGTGTCACAGACAGAACTAGGAGTGGCAGACCCGGCAAAGTAAAGCTAACTTTATTTAGCCATGTCCGTCCGATCTCGTAAACTGTGAAAGCTAGAGACTTCAAATATTATATGTATATCACAGTGTGCTAAACGCAGTACGAGCTGATGATTCCTTTTGTTATTATCGATTATTATCGATAATTTGATTTGATTTTACAAAAGATGAAAATTTATCAGTTTGTGTAATCTTCTTTAATGAATACACAGATTTTGTGCATTTCGCATTTTAAATACCTTCGTCCACTCATGTTACCAACTGAAATATTAAGGACGTGTGTCAATAGAATCAATTTGTTGCCATTGTTAAGCTCTGATTCTAATTCAGCAAGAGAGTGCATCTAGAACAAAAGTGATTCAATAACCAATTTGCCATAGTAAAGCTCATGAGAGCAGCAGCTGCTTAAAATGTGCAGCAGTGTATGTATGTGGGCTTCTATTGCTGGCTATGTGTGCAACACACAAAGCTTAGAATGATTGGCATAGCAGCTCCGCAGCCTTCACAGTATTTGTGGTACTAGATGCATTTAGATCCTGTCAGAGACTTATGGCAACTCCGCAGCTCAATCGTTTCAGTTATATATAGTTGACTGAAATATTTAAAGAGCGCGCATACATAAACATTATGCAAATGGCCGACTGACGTCAAGCGTTTGCATAATTTAAATCGATTGACGGCCAAACAATTAAACAGCCCAAAACAACAACACAAATTAAAGAGAAATCCGCCCACGCACACAACGTGCAGTGCAGCTGCGCCCACTTAATCGATAAACAAACACAATGCGGCAACACCACGCACAGTGCAACAAAAATGCTCTTAAAGTTGGATCAGAAAATGTCTCTTAATCAACACAGCGCAATTTAAGTATAGAAATGTCATCTGAGTCTAAAAGCCCTTATAAAAGTAAGTTATAAAATGATAAGATTACTTGGCTTTAAGATAGATAATTGCTGAAGCACATCAACGGCTATTGAATGCGTTAAGACTTGTAGACTGAGCCGATAATTAATGGAACACTTTGCACCACAGTAAACACGAATGTGCGTATATATATCATTATCTGCAGTTTATACATATATATTTATATATATATATATATATATATTTATACAAATTTATATATATATTCAAATATTTCATGGCAGGACAGCTGTCGCACTGCAACATTTGTGCATGTGGTAAACATATATATGTATGTGTGTCTGTATATATGTGTACATATCCACATTTTCGCAATTCCTGTAAATGGGTGTAGGCCTGTGTGCTTTCGACTGCATGTGAAACGTGCATGTGGCGTGTAAATGTAAGCCAGCAGCTGCTGCAACGGCTGCTATTTATTGATTTATTAAAGTCGTTTAATAATTATTATAATAAAATCGAAATTCAACTAATACATAGAATATATAACTTTGCTATATCTAAAGAGACATTAATTATTTTTTACATATTTTTCGATTCTACATTTATATATAATATATAATATCATTAAATTTCTATTTGTTCATATATCACTCTCACTCTACAACATAAAGATACATATATAATTTCCCAACATTTAACTCTCCTGCTATTTAGAGTAAGCAAATGAGCGCAAAAACAAACTGAAATGCTGCAAAAACCTTAATGAAAAATCTAATCATTGGAATTTCGCAATTAAGTTAAACTCTAACAATTTATATAAAATTTGCATTGTTAAATTGATTTAAAATTCAATAATGAGTAAATTAAATTTGCATTTTTGTGCATTGTTTTCATATATTTATTGCGAAAATCGCTGGAATTCAAATGATTATGAACTTACAATTCATATGCAATCGTTATAATTACGCAATTTACGATAATCAAAAGCCGACGAACAAGCAGTTGCCTTGACAACATGCAGCTGAAATCCTTGACAGAGATGTCAACCGAATGGAACGGCAGCAACTTTGACAGATTGTGTGCATTTGGTTGTGCGACAACTGTGGCTTGCTGCCTTGAGTGGAAGGATGACGATGCTGCTGCTTAAATCCATTGCAATATGTATAAGCTTAATTGCATTCGATTTCGATGCATATGCGCATTGCAAGACTGAAACATAAAGCTAAGACAATATGTAGCTTGCTGCAGGCTCACATTGAACATAATTAAAGTCTCAGGCGGCAGGCAAATGAAAATCGATGCCTGGCCCTATACACACACACAGCCACATACAATTCTGAGAAATGAGCCGAAATTTTCCAAGCAGCAAATTGCTATTTGCGTGAGCCACACACAAGCACAGACACAGACACACAGTCTGGCCAAAATCAACAATATAAATGACATAAAAATCGCATTAACCCATATTTGCACTAGGCACGAGAGCAAATCAAATTACATGGGAACCATCGGCCCGGACCTGGACCCGGGTGGCTGCTGTTGCCACTACATTCACATTGGGCGTCGCGTCTTATCAGCAACAAAAGTCGGGAGCAGCATGTAGCGGAAACGGAACGTAAATGGCAGCCATGTTCAGGCCAGCGCTAAAAAGGCAATAGCAGTAGGCAGAAGAGCAACGCAACGAGTGAAAGAACCGAAGCCAGCGCACAAATTGAAAACTTTCGCGCAGCTTAAACAGCAATACATATTGACACAGCTGACGACGATAATGATGTCGAAAATAATGATATAGCTTACACTGATGATGATGCGATGCGATGCGATGCGAGGCGTTGTGACGTGATTCTTCTATCGTTGCCTACTTATGAGCGTCAGCTGCCGCCCACATATACCCAAGCGTGCACGCATATATGTATCTGAGTTTAATTTTCACTCAAATGGCACACCTACAGCAAGACGCTAAGATACCCTGCAATTGAGCGAACTTCGACTTCAGTCAATCGAGCAATTTAAGCTGCAACATAGATGCATTTCAATAGCTGAGTTATAGGTTTCATTTTAATTAAAATAATTCATAGTTGGTATGAGTTGAGTTCGAACAGCCACTTCAGCTTGCGGCTACAGGGTATATTAGACGTATAGGCCTAATAGCAGCAGAGGCGCCGACGGCACATGTGTTGCTCGCGTTCAGCGGAAATTGTAAATGCGCACATAAATACTTGTAAATAATTAGTGAAATTAGTGTCGCAATTTATTAAATGAATTTGTGCATAATTTAAGTGACTTGGCCTTAAGGAATGGGGAAGCGAGCACAATGAAGACGTTCGAGCACAAGTTGTTGACTGTTACATCGCTGTGCTCGTAATGAAGCCACTTGATGTCGTTTAAAAATAACATTTAAGCATAATTCAAGGAAATGTCCTTGCTGTGCAGGGAGTGGGCGAGAAGTGTTAATTGAATGCGCAAAAGTTACGCACAAATTGCAGCTCGTCTCAAGGACGACAATGAGGCAAGTGCAAGGACAAGGTCAGCATTATGACCGCAGTACTGCATTGTGTTGCGGTTTGGTCAAGCAGCAAGCAGCAAGCAGCAAGTAGCAGGCGGCAAGTAGCGAGCAGCGAACAGGAAGCAGGAAGCAGGAAGCTGAAAGCAAATCAGCAGCACAGGCAGCGTGGGCGAATGTGCGGTCAAATGAAATTGTAGCCAGCCAAGTAGCTTCAGAGTAAATGCAGTTATTGATTTTCACTGGATGTATCCATAACAACAATGCTGCCTTGCAGCAGAGCCATTTTTTCATTCCATTTATTGCTCTCTCTCCCCCCTTTCGCTCTTTCTCTGTTTGATATTATTATTTTGGCATCTCCTTCCCTTTTTGGCTTACACATGTTTCCGTGTTGTTTATTTATAAAGGCTGCATTACACACAGTCAGCAGCAGTTGCTTTGTGGCCACTGCAACTGATTTCGTTGTCGAGCAAGGGATATAACGTAATTGGAAAGCAGAAAGACAGCTCGATTGTACGGACCGGTGAGCAGATAAATTTAGTCACATATCGGATGCAACAATCAATGGCAAGATTGCCAACAGTTGCAAATGGTTTTCATTTCGTTTTTCACCTTACTAAAAACTGTTGGCGAACGAGCAAAAATGGCTAAGATAATTAGCACTTGTCCTTAAATTACATATTTACTGCATTGTTTCTGGTAATAATCGGTTGACATCATTTCTTTGAAAAGGTGAATGAACGCCGCAGCCGGACCTGCTTCTGGACGTGCCGTACGCTAGCAGGACATTGCCTCTTGCAGCACTGTCTGACCGAAAAATCCTGCTATGCATTTTAATTGCGAGACAAAACTCATCTGGCAATCACAGCGCACACCGAAGAATACAAATTTGCTGTGTTTTTGGTAATGCACGGCATGGAAGCGTTTTTCATTTACTACCTTTGTTCAAACTCTACTATTTTTGAGAGTTCCAGTCCAGTGCAGCCGGTCGGCATCGTTTCTCTCCATCTCCCTCGCTCGTATTTGCTTTTATATGAGAGGGAAACTAGGTCATTTTTGTATGAAATTCACAAAAGCATATAAATACTTGAAGCGTGCGGAATAGGAAACGACTAGGCGCAGGATGTCGTGTCAGCGACCTGCCTGCATACTTAACTCCTCACCCAACTCCCCCTCTCTCTCTCTATGTGCTTCGTTATATTTTGTCGTTCTACGCTGTGGGGCGTAACAGGATGGCAGAATATGCTTTAAACAGTCAGGCACGAACCATTTCGTCACATGTTGCATGCTCAAACAGACACACTCACACACAGAGTCATGCACCCACACACACACAGGCGCATAGAAAACATGAAGATTATTAATTGATTTTGATTTTGAAAGCTAGGCTTGGCCGACATTCTGCAAAGTCGCACAGCTGGCGAAAATTAATGACTACCATTTGGCCTCAGTGGACAAATTTTGCTGTTAGGGTCGAGTACAATTAATTACTGACAAATACTCGAACAATCTGCGAAAAAGAAAATCAACTAACTTGTCTACTTGCGGGCTTTTATTTGCCTGAGACGTTATTTTCAGTTGGCTAAATGAATATTTGGTAGCACTGTCGGCTTAAGCTAGTTGATAAATTGTAATTTGAAATAAAAAAACCTCAAATCATTTCATTAGCATTAAGAACCAATAGAAAGTTTGTTCTTTAGATATCGCAATTATTATTATTATAAAATGTAATTATTGCATTCACATACATTATACACATTCATTTTAGAGCTTCATTCTGTGCCTTTCATTGTGGCATTTAGGAAATATCGGATACAGTCTTTGCCCAAATGGAAATTACATTTTTCAGTTAGGCTAAAAGGCATTAGGGTCCGGGTGTCTGCATTTGCGGTTACTGCTGTGGCTGCTGCTGCTGCTGCGGTTGCGGCTTATACCATTGCCATTGCCAGGCAAGTGCAACATTTATGTATTGCACTTTTGTGAGATGTCTCAAACATTGATAGCAAGCAGCTACCGGCAAAAGTGGTCTGTGATAGCTGCAGGCTAAGTGGTCTGACGAGAGAGAGTGGATTGTGGTTGAACATAAAAGTGGAGACAAAGCTGCAAGGTAAATAACTTTTAGTGAATGGAAAAAATGAAATGATGTTGATGCACAAGTTGCTATAGTTATGGCATGGTCTAAAATTAGCTTGTTCATTAACAAGTTAGTGAAATGAATTTTGTATATAAAACCCATTTGCCTTGGTTAGCCATTTGATTAAAAAATAACTTCGCTCACATAACTTTAGAATCAAAACTTTCCTGTGAATCATCGCCAAACACTTTGCCTGTCTAGTAGCTAACTTATCAGTTTGACAGGTAAGAAAACCAAACAATAGCAAAGATTAGGGCAACAACTGGCAGAAAGTTTTCATTTACTTAAACCAAACTCGCACGGTTGCTAGATAACCGAGAATGAGTCTCCGTTTTATAGACATTTGGAGTATAAAAAATACACACGCGACATAAATCACAGATAGGCCAAAAGAAACGGCATTTGCTGATATGACAAATTCGAAATTTGCAAAGCGAAGCGTTGAAAAGAAAACCCCAAAAAGGAGACGCGGTAGAAGTAGCGGAAGACGCAAAGTTTTTCTGCGAGTTCATCGTGTTAGATGCAGGCGACTGCTTGAGTGTGTCTTGAGCGTGGGCGTGGCAGCAATTGGTAACAAAACATAATGATACAACAATAAATTTCATAAGAAGTGGAAAAATTGCCAATAAATTGGCCTCACATTATGCGGGACGAGCTACGCAACCACAGAACAGCAAAATATCTCACAATTTATGGCTATTCAGTAAAGTAGAATGTGAATGCAGGATTGAAAGCGTGAAGCAGAGCACAATAAAAGCTACAATAGCTCCACATTGCGTATACGCAACGTGCGCTTCTCTACATAAATCTGTTTAGTTGAGTGACTGATTCGCCACTTTAGGACTCGAAATTTAGTTTACGCTCTAACCATTTGTTATAATTATTATACATATTCATATACTAGTATTTATATCAAATCAAACATATATAGGAAGATCTTTCGTATTTATACTTTTTCGTGTGCAAGGACGCGCTTGTAATACATGGCATATGTGGGTCAAGGGGGCGGCCACACGACGCTCCAGTTCTCCATGGAGTCACCTTTAATATCAGGCTCCTCATTTGCATACATACATATGTAAATACTCACACATGTATGTAAATATTTGCTTATATCATTATTTTTGTGTCAGTTGACATTTCTTTTGCATTTTTTTGAATTTATGCGTGCTTTCCGTAATTGCTTTTGCATCAGACAGAGAGCAGGCAAAAGTTGACCCAACAACAGGAGTAGAGGCAATAAAAAAGACAGGTTAATAAAACATTTAATTAAGCTTTTGCATGTGATTCTGACAGCCGGGCAAAAGAGTATGAAACAAAAAAAAAAAAAAAAAACTGCCCAGGGTTCTATTGGAATGAAAACGCACGAATGTCAAACGAAGCGTAATTTGCTTTGATTCCGCATTTATTCATTTAACCATTCAATTTTTTTACTATTTGTTAAGCTTACCAAGCCAAAGGCACATTTTTTTCATAAATTAAATAAGGGTAAATATGGGACGAATGAATAAAAAATATATTCATTTTTTTTTAAAATTATTTTAATATTTTCACCTATGATAATGAAAAGTAAAAATAAAAATCGTCACTAAAAGCATTTCCTTTTCATATCAAAAATTGTTGATTAATTACATTTGTTGTAATTAAAGCAAATGCACAACAATTCTAAAAAACAACGGTGCGCTATGTAATTACAAGATAAATTTACAAGCAAGAAATTCCTGCCTTGCCAGGCAGCGGCTGTCCTTTTGACAGTTAATTTATGTGCAAAGTTACAAGTGCCTCGAGCCTACAACGCAGCTGCCGTAACGAGCTCCTTTACATACACCCTCTGCACCTACATATATATATATATATATATATATATATATGCTTGTGCCTGTGTGAACGTTTATGCGAAAATAGCCAAGTTAAAGGTCAGGCGCCGTTTTTAATAGGCGTTTCTCGCCGCGCGCCCCAAAAGTATGCTTCGCTGTGTCTGCCTTTTTTGCGGCTGTGCACTGAAGCGCAAACGGGCCGAAGTATAAATGTATACGCCATGTGCGCCCCGCTGTGAGATTTACGATGGGTCAATCAGCCATGAAGCATTTCGTGTTATTGTTTTATTTATTCTGCTTTCGTTTTCCTTTCTTTTTTCTGTAGCATTTGCAAAGGAAAACAAATGCTCCAATGAAAAGTAGATTGGCAAAAAAATTGGGACTGAGAGACGGCCTCGATTCGCATATGAGAAATGACGGCAGCTAATCAAGAATTCAAGTTCGAACCAAGCCGTAAATAGCCGGACGCGATTTGGCCATAAAATTGCCAAATTGAAGCATCTACAATGCACGCACACAAAGCGAATTTATTTATAGATATTGATACAGATACAGAACATTATATTTTAATGAAGTGCTTTAAAAATTTAGTGAAACTTAATGTTTTCTATCTTAAAAAATATTTAAGTATTTAAATATAAAAAGAAATATATAAAATATCATTGCATATTAAATTTATGTATTAAAAATGCATTTTAATGCACTCCTACTGGATTTAAATTTCTTAAAGGGAGTTATTAATATAATCTCTCTTTACCTTCGATATTCATGACTTTCCTTTATAGACTTGCAAATAATTAAGCTGATTATAGATATGTTTATTTACTTTTAACCGAAAAATACAAAATGTGCGAGGATATCTTCAAGTCAGCATATGAAACAGACAATTGGCAAGGCCCAACCTTATATTACCTCTTGCTCACTTGTTTAGCTCTGTGTGTCTGCTCATAAATGTAATATCTATTTGTTTACATAAAATATTATGCGAGCGCGCAGGAAATGTAATGCAAATTGAGTTTTGCGCCTTGACGCTCGATATAGAATCTCCATGAAGTGTAACCAGTAAGTCGAAAGTCTGCTGAGCGCAGAAAAGCTCGTGGCATGTTTCCGCGGCAAGGTCATCATCGTCATCGTCGTCGTTGTCGTCGCCTAGGAGGCGACAGGTTTTACGACACGCACATGTCAAACACAGCAAGGAGTTGAGCTTTTGTTGGCCCTTAAGAATATATTACGACAATATATAGACCTTTGGCGAGGTTACTTACTTTCGAAGACGTAAGTATCTACACACGAACACACATGTATATACATATAAATATATATATATATATAAATATTTATTTATACATTGAGCTGAGACAATTATTTTCAATCTCTTAGTTATGTTGAAACTTGTTTTTGCAAGCGCTTTCCATAAGCAGTTAATCTTTGTAATTGCCAAATAAAAGTTAAATAAGCGGCTTATAAATTCTTATTGAAACAGAATTTAATATTTACACAGTCGACATTAAAAAACATACTTTGTTAACATAATTGCAGCCAGTACTGCACAGTTGACTGCATTCGACTTAATGAATATATTATTGAAATACTTGAAATATTTTCTGCGTAAATTTCAACGTAAACTTGAAGTAAAATATATAAATATATATAACTTTATACATAAATATATATGTATATATATATTTATATATATATATATATATATATATGTATTTACAGACAAAACCAAACTGATTATTCTCAAGGTATCGCTGGGATGATGTGGTGTAGCTTTCGTGCGGTCCTGGGTTTTAGTGCTGTGGGTAATATGAGTGGTGCGTGTGCTTGCCATAACATAAAATGCCTTTGGGTAGCAGCAGTTGTTGTTGCGCAAAAAAATACAGAAAAGAAAATAACAACCGTTTTATAGCCCCAATACAGAAAGTGGCGTTGTCAGCAGCAGCACCAGGACGCGAGCCAGTACCAGGAGCAGGACAACAAATGGGAAAAAAGCAAATTACAAACGCCACGTACTTGAGGCTTGTCAGATTGTCAACCAAAAGGGAAACCAAAGGACCGAGCGTAAAGCAAACAAACGCTGATAACAACAACATCAATAAGCAGAAGAAGAAAAGGCGAAGAACAGCGGTCCAGTTTTTAGATTAGCCCCTTCGGCATGGTAAAGGTTTCCTTAAGCACAGCTGCTCGACGTCTTTCATATTTTTGCCAGCTTTTCTGTCTTTTTTTTTATATTTTGCCGGCCTAAATTAAAGCAAATCATCACAAGCTGGCGGTCAAGCTCAAAGACAAGCACAGCTTGATAACGATGACGACAATAATAATAATAATGGTGATGATGATTGACGGGCTTTGTGATGCCAGCAGAGATGTACGGACGCCTTACAACAAATACAAATTAAATTAAAGCCCAAATGAAGAGAGGAATAGCGCGCAATTTGTATGCACTTTAATTTAATTAAATCTGTTCAAAATCAACTAGACAGCAACTAAAAATAAACAATGAATAATACGGCTCGGGTTTCGTTGCATAATTAATTGGATTTTAGTGCTGTCAGCGCTGGCAGCAGATGGTAAAAATCTTAATGCGTTTAACGCGCAAATCCAGCAATAAACAGCAAAAGGATATAGCATCATAAAAATCCTTCATACAGACACAGATGAGCACACAGACAAGCTTGCTTTAGCCAGGACTACAGTAAAAACTGTGAGAGCGGACAAAGCTTTGATATGCTAAGCGCTTATAGAAATTTGGGCTTATGATTCAAATAAACCCGTTTTCACTAAGTAGATTAGATAAGAATTTAATTTATAACTGCTCATATTATAACTCGCTTATATTGAAGATAAATATTTATATTTGGCTTTAGACTGAAGCTGATATTTCTTAATGTCAAGTTGAAGTTCATATATTATTAAAGTTAGTTATATTTTAAGAATTATATATATATATATATATATATATATATATATAAACTACAAATATCCCAAGCCTCACTGTGGTTGCCAGGCTCTTTCACATAAGTACCACAAAGTCAGATTCGCAGAATCTGCTTTTAATGATGCCCGCAGCACTGTAAGAGGCAAATGGGTCAGCGTCACAATGTCGACGAGGCGATTATTGTAAGTGATGCACAAATGCCCCTTTAAGTAGCCTCATCAACTCCCGACCTTCGCCGACTGCATAGCTGTGTGGCTGCCTGTGTGCTTGGAAATGCTTCAGCTAAAAGTAGAATTTTTTTTGCTTTGGCAAGAAATTATTTTATGCATAGAGTGGAAAATAATATAAGAAAAAATATATTCACTGCCTGACATTAACAATTCCATTAAGTTGACATACACACAAAAACGAAATAAATAAACTTGCGCGCATACGCAGAAGGGAAGTGGGAGTAATCTCGTTACTATCCCCAGTTGGCTGGCCAAATCTCTGTTGACAGCTAAAAGACAAAAACAAAACCGTGGCAAAAAATGGACTTGGAAACGCTTTTAAGAGATAAAGAGAGAGAGAGAAAGCAGAAACTCATTAGTTGCGAGCGAAGATTGAATACTGTTTGTGCGGCTGGGCTGGGGCATCATATGTGATCATTTATAAAGATGTAAATTATTTAACAATATGAGCGAGAGACACAGTGGAACGACGTCTAGATGGGCTCCAAAGGTCGCTGCGGGGGCAATTTGTATTTGTATTTGGCGAAGGTCGCTGACAGCTGAAAGTCGTTTGCCACTTCCATAACAAATAGAAAGAGAGGAGATAACGAGAGAACGAGAGTATGAAAGTCAAGACAAGCTGATAAAAGACACCAGCTGTCAAGTAATTCAATGCCGTCATCGCAACCGGTCGCTCACTCAGCAAGGTGACAAACAGTGCCAGAACCTGAACCAGAGCCAGAACCAGAAAACAACAGCTAAACAAAAGCCAAAGCCAAAAGCAAAACACAAAAGTCGTTAAACAATTTTTGTTTTTGATATGAGTTGCCCTTGAAATTAAGTAGAGAATATGCAATTACAAAGCGAATAATGAATACACTTCAGTTACAACGTAAGAAGAGGATTAATAATTTAAAAAAAATAAAGGCTTAAGCAACCAATTTAATTTCAAGGAAAATCTAGCTGAAAATGCTTTAAATTATCGAATCGTTAGCAAATGGTTTGTAAAAGTTTGATAAGCACCTTTCGACTTGAACTCAGAATGAACTGAGCGAATGAAACGCTTGAAACCAGATCTAGATACGACGTGAGCTCCATAACTAAATTAAGAACTTGAGCCGTATGCAAATTGGCAGCAACAAACGATAAGCAGCGACATTGGCAAAGGCTGTTTGTTTGTTGATTTAAAGAACTTCCATTGAAATTCGTTCAGCAAGATGTTGCCATTTGCACAGGCTGTTTTCAAACGAGGAGAGTTCAATAAACCGTAGCTCAAATCAATTTAAGGCAAGCCTTTGTATGGGCTTTTGCCATCTATCAAAGTGTGCAGCCATCAATCAATCAATCGATCGGAACCGCATTTTAGCTATTAGAAGCTGTCGCAAATAGTCAGACGACGGTTCACCTGGGGCGCGGCTGACTCACAGTTGGTTAGGCAAACAGTGCAATGAGTAATTGGAGAAGTATTTTGCGTGCGCCAACATGGCGTATGATTAACTTTAGCCTCGCCAAGCGCATGGAGAATAATTTAGTGTCAAATCTAATTGCACCCCAAAGGACAAAAACGAAACGGGACGCAAAGAGCAATTCCAAGTCATGTGCACAGATAGCTAAATAACAACAAAACAAGAAAACGTTGGAAAATTTTTCGATATTATATGCGTTGGCTGTACCTAACGCTTTATCTCGCTCGCACTAGCTGTCGCTCTGCGTCTCTTGTATTGCTATCCTGTTCTCGTGTGCAGAAACAAAACAAAAAAGTTTTGTTTTTGCTCTTTTGTTGGTGTTGCGACGGTCTTTGGGGGCAGCATCGGAAAAACTAATTAATAGCACATTTTATGTTTGCCTGCCTGGCGGCCAGATTAGTCCACTATCACAGCCCACCCACGCCCACAAGCCCCAGTCATTTTGTGACAAATAATGTGGAAATTAAATGATATGCCCGGGGCGATAAGAGGATAGCATTTGACATTATCATTGTTGAGGATGTTCGATGTTGCTGTCGGTTTGGGCGTGGGTGTTGGTTTTAGTGTAAGACTGAAGCCACATTACTGCAGCTCGTTGCGAAAACAAGTGTTGGCTTAAAGTTACCCACTTTCAGCAAACGCCCGCGCACACCTCGCACTTGCCCCAAGTAACGATAATGGGACTGTGCCGGCCAGTAGCAAGCTGGGCTGGAACCTTCGCCGATAGCTGACCAGGTTAAATCTGATTAGTCCTCGACTAAATTCCTGCTATAAATAGCATTTAGTCTGGGAATTAGGCTGTCAAATTGACGCTGAAAATTTGTAGCCTACTTCTAAGCACGGCAATTAAACTCAAACACATGCACATGAAAAGAGCAGTCGAAGCAGCAGCGGTAGCTGTAAAAATGGCAACACAAAAGGATGGGGGTAACATATAAAGCTGTATACATACATACACGCAAGCGGGTGTGCGGCTGTGCGTGTGTGTGCAGCATAATATGAGAAACAACAAAAAAATATCACAAAAAATACAAACATACACACACACGTGCGCAAAACTAGCACGCGACACAACAGGAAGTGGTAAACGGGTGGGGCTTGCAAAATATTTGAGAAGGATGACAGACGGGTGGGAGGACGCGACGGCATGTTTTGAAATTTCAAAGGAACTAAGGACACGACACAGCGACAAAAAGTTGTTGTTGCTGCTGCTGCGGTATATTTTGCTTCTGTTGCTTGTCTGACGTTGCGCCTGGTCCCCATTTTGAGTGTGTGAAAATTAACACAGTGCCACACAAAAGTTTATGTACATATTTATATTTAAGCACACAACAGATACACATACAATCGCAAACAAACGGAAGCAGCACAACGAAGAACAGCGCACAGTGGTTGAAGCTCTGCAGAATTAGGCAACGAATTAATATTAAATATATAAAATATTTAATTATAATATATATATTCTATTTTAATATATTATAAATATATTTATTAAACAGAAAGGCGCTTCACAGCAATTTATTTTAATATTGTTGTGCAATATAATATTATTTAAAAAAAAAAGTCAACAAATCACGGTGCGCCAATGACAATTCAAAAACATAGCCGACTAAGCCAAGCAATTGGGAGAGCAATGGGCAAGAGCGAGCTGAAAAGAAAGCTCGCTCAATGTAGGGTGTCATGCGCTGAGCGAAAATCAAAAGAGCGGCTTTTGCGTGTTAACGCGTGGCTGTGTCCGACTGTGCGTGTGTTTGCTTGTGTATGTGTGTTTGTATGTTCAGTTTTTGATTTGCTGCCGCAGTCGCTGCCGCTGCCGCTGTTTCTGCTTCTGCTGTTGTTGTTATTGCGCATGTTTAAAATAGCAGGCGAAATGGATTATTTTGATTGCTAGGCGCGAGGGAGGAACGGAGAGCTTGCGCAGTTTCTTGTTGGGTTCATCGGAAGGCGCATGTCGACTTAATTTTCTGTATGTGTATGTGTGTTTGCTTGTGGTATGTGTACGCAGATTGGGACCTCCCGCCACAGTGTTGCGGTGTTTACAGTTCTACGGTTGACACTGTGACCGCGTACATGTGTGACAGGTCCTCCGCGCAAGTTAGCGATTCTTTTGTCTTCGTTTGCATGCCAATAAACCTGATATTGGCAAATATGGCGGACGGCGGCCATTTAGAATTAAACAGTAATAAAATAAGTATGATGTCACTTCACACACACACACGCACATACACACACACACACGCAAACACATATTTATATACATGCATAAAAAAGATGTTGCTGTTAAAGTTAAATATAACTGAGAAAATGGCCGCCACAGACCGGAAAAAACGGAAGGAAGTCGACAGTCGGCCATTACTACGTACACGCGCCCTCAGGAAACACCCCGGACAAATTGGGCCACATTGCCAAAGACAAGGGAGCTCGTAAACAGCATAATAAATAAAAAAATATATATAAATATATATATATATCTATATATATATAAATGCTTCGATGTAATTTTTTCCTCTGGCTTACGCTCAAAATATTACAAAGTTTTTCTCAGTTTTTGTTTTTAATTAATAAGGCTTTCAGCAGCAACACTCGCTCGCTGGCTTCATACTATGCACATAAGATTATCTTAATGAAAGTACGTAGTTGTTGCTATTGCTGGTATAATAAGGATGCGTATTAACTGGCCACAGGCCTTGAAAAATTATTAATTAGCACATAACAAAGGCTTTGGTAATCTGTAAATCTCAAGTCTACGCTCTTCAAATCATTTGCATTCTAACTAAAGAGTCAGAAATTAATTAAAGTACCTCAGTACAAATACTTGCTAGGCAGAGGGTCTATAGTATATTTGGTACCTGGCAAGCTTGTACAGTTACGTTTAATAACCTTTAAAAGGAGCTTGAATATTGTTATTGATTAACTGCTGCAGGGTTTAGAGCGCGTGGTTAAAAATACTCCTTATTAAATTTGATGCTAAGGAAAAGGGCTCTTAAGAGTAAGACCTTTTTTGTAAGATAATCTTTTTCAAATCATCTTTTACAGTATTACGCTTTCCTCTCTTTAACGTCAAAGCGCACTTCTCAAACACTCTCACATTACAAACAGCCAGTGCAGCATCTGCAGCTGGACAGTGAAACAATAAAAGTCCAAATATCCAATATCAGCAGCAGCTATCAAACTGACAGCAATGTTAGCTCTGAGGCGAGAGCACAAAAAAAAAGCAAATTCAATGCCCGCCGCGGTGCAGCCACTAAAACACTCAACGAACGTCTAAATGAATAACGTGAGATGCCCGCCCGCCCTGTGTGTGTGGGGAGGCTTGTGGGGCCAAAGCGATTAGCTGTAAGAAATGCTCTTAGTTCATGTCAGTTGGCCAACTGCAGCTTACAAGTTGAAATTCTCTATTATGAGCTCCCATTATGCAAGCGCCCTTGTAACGATCCCAAAGTTCTTTGTGCATAGCGGCTGCATAAAATATATTAAGTAGTCCAGCTTAAGTGGGCTCAGGAAGTGGCACAGCCGGGAAGGCGCTTAGGAATTTGCGTGTACATGAAAATCATTGAAATATTATACCCATAGATATTTAATGTCTTTTATCGCACCGTTTGGCAAAGTTATCGGATCAAATTACTATATCATATGACAGAGTTGGAAACTTTTTTGTATCTCGAAGCGGAATACTGTTGTTTGGATTAGAGCTGAAATATGTATACAGTACTGCTTACAAATATATATATATATATATATATATATATATATATATATTGCTGTTGCTTTCTGACTTGTCATCTCTTCGCAAACTCTCTTTCTCTATTCTATTTTAATTTTTATACCCTGATCCCATTAAAAATGGGAAATCAGGGTATAATGGTTTTGTGCAAATGTATGTAACAGGCAGAAGGAGGCGTGGCAGACCCCATAAAGTATATATATTCTTGATCAGGACGACAAGCCGAGTCGATTGAGCCCTGTCCGTCTGTCTGTCTGTCCGTCTGTCCGTCTGTCCGTCTGTCCGTCTGTCCGTATGTGTGAACGCGTGGATCTCAGCATCTATAAGAGCTAGAGACTTGAAATTTTTTTTGTAGGTCCGTGTATAGCACGCGCAGGTCAAGTTTGTTTCAAATATTCGATAACTATTCGCATTTAATTGTTATCGAATAAAAACATTATTGAAATGCAGTAAATAAATTATATCTCGAACGTCTTAAGAGCTAGAGCCTCCAAATTTTGTATTTAGTGTTATGTATATTTTATGCAATTTTGATTTTTGTTGGATTTTGGATACCGGCTCCAAATTCCCCCAAATTCTTAGAATTTAAGTTTAGTTGGAACTAGGGCCATTATGTGAAGGCGTTTGCATCTCAACCAAGCCAATAGGATATGTAGATCATATGCTGAAAATTTCATTAAAATCCATTAAGTAAAACAGAAGTTATTAAACAAAACGTTTGGCCAATTTGCAAAAGCACATGTCAGCAGCGCCACGCGCACGCATTTTTCCTATGCGTGTGCACACATACATTCAAATGCGTGTATACTTTTCTATTCCAAGAATTGAAATTGCGATTGAATTGTGCTGAATTATTAGCTGCTACTTATGTTCAAATTTGCAACAGCTCGCGTAAGAAGGGCAGTGGCTGCGTTGGTAGAGGCACCTCTCGGATGCAGCTTGGTCCGGGTTCGAGACCAGAGGAGATGAAATGTTTTTTATTGTTTTATATTATTTATTTATTTTTTTTTTTTAGTTATGAAGTGGCGGTGTTGGTAGAGTTTGTGCACGTTGCGCAAATAATCCGGGTTCGAATCCTGGTCTCGCAATGTCGATTTTTATTTGTTTTCTTTTTTTTTTAATACTCGATACAAACTACGGAAAATATTACAAAACTCAAAGGACTGGGATCAGGGTATCTCCTAGTCGGGCACCCCGACTAGAGCTTTCTTACTTGTTTCTTATTTGCTGAGTCAATGAAAGGGTTATGTAGTTAGTTTATTGACTTAGCCAGTCCCTAAGTATAGTTCCACGTTAAAGGATACTCACGCTTTCACTCTCTCTCTCTCTCTTTCTCTCTTTCTCTCTTTTTAGCTCTCTTTTTGTGTCTCTTCTATTTGCGCTGTTGCTTTGTTAAAGTATGTTAGGCTTTTTCTACATTTACAAACACACTGAAAACAGCTCGCCACAATTCTTGGTTGGGTCTTTTGGCTTGGGGCCAACACTGCTGAGGCACCTTAGTCAGGGCTTTCCGTGCGTTTTTCCCCTTTACTCACTGCCTTAATTAGTTGGTGCTTTTTCGTTGATTGCGCTGTTGCTTGCAATTCATTTCAGCTTTCTGGGAGCTTTTCGCATTTTAATTAGAGATTCAGACCAGGGCGTGCAAAAACGGCAACAATAGCAGCAACACCACCAACAACGACTACAACGCCTAACAAACAGCTGCGCTAATCGAATCAAAAGTTTTGGGCACATTTGTCATGTCGCAGAACTCGAAGTCCTTTGTGCAATTAACGCGCTACCAAAATATATGCACATGCATTAGAATACAAATTTGCAGAGCTCGGATAATCGCTGTGGCATACTTAACGCTTAACGAGCCATAAGCTCAAACTTTCACTTTTCCCTATTCTCTTGTTGCGCAAAATGAAAATTAACAAAAAACAAAAAAAAAACACAATAACCATGGCCCCAAAAATAATAAAATACAGAAAGGAAATTGAAGTTGATGTTGGCAAAGCGCATGGAATTTAAATGTAAAATTATGTACAATGAAATTGTGGAAATTTCTCTGCTCGCCTCGCTGACTCTTGCACCTTGAAAGCGTGTATAAGAAACGTAAAATAAATAAATAAATAAAGAAAACAAAAACAAACAAACAAAAACTTTATTTTAACTTTAAAACAATCAGCAACTGCCTCGACTGCAGTCCGTTTGCTATTTTAAATGGGCAGCTCGTTAACAGTCAAGGCATTCGTATTACACACTCCTTCTGTGCTGCCTGCTGCTGCTGCAATATCGAATGAAATACACGTACAAACATTCAGTTAGTAACGCACTGGCATTCAAAGGTCCTGTTGCCGAGCAGGCGAATGAACTGAAGCAACTAAAAAAAGGGTCAAGAAGCGCCTCGGTGTGTGCGCAAAGCTTTTGTTTTTTTTTTTTTTTTTTGCCTGGGTGCGTGAAACAGAATGGTGCGTTACGGCGTAACCCCCTTGACTTGTCACACCCATAAAATCGATAAATGTATTATCTTTAGATCAGTTTTAAAAGCAATTAATTAAGCCCGGTTCTAAGCCAAATAAAACACAAGATAAAAGCCAACATAACAAATCCAATTTGTTGGCAGATAAAGCACATTGCTCCGTACTACGAACATTTCCATCAGCATAGACTTCTATATTTGTAGTACGATAATAAATATTTGAATAAAAATTTTAATTATTTATTAAAATTGCAAACCTTTCACTTGAATATTGCTTTTATATGTTGCTTTTAAATAGAAAAATGCAGGCACAGATTATCCCGCATAGGCAATTAAATAGTTTTGCTAACTTTTCCCACATCCACACACACACACAGCCACACACGCTGTTCTATGTTTAGATCATTGTTTGGTTACAACGATTGCACCCTTGGGTCACAAAAACGGTTCCATGTGCCAGCTCCTCCTCGAGGCTTGACCTGCACCGACAGCTCTCTAAATTTGTTTTCAATTAACAAAATTGTTTGCTCTCAGAAAAACAACATTTGCAACAACTACAACAAAATCAATACACGCATACAGTAGTTGGAGCAACACCTACGCTGCTTTGAGTGGTTGAGTAACAGGCTCAAATTTAGTTTCGATACAGCTCAAGTGGAAAAAAATCAATAGATAACTAAATGTTGCACGAAATTGTTGCCTTTCCCAAAAAATTTTAATTAACTTCCAAATATTCTATTAAACTTAACTTAAGCGTTGGCTCTATTGATAAAAGTGATGCCAACCAAAGCTGAAGTGAGAAAGGTAACCATTTGATGACTATATACTAAATACTCAGTCGGTTCAGAGACACCTGTATATGTCCCTCTTCTTTTAATAGCAGACCAAATTCGAGTTATTTTTGAAATAAAAAGTCATGAATCAATTGGATGCATGCAGTCAATCCAAAGAAAAGCGTTCCGTTCCCAGGGCCCCAAGTACATGACTCATCAGCTGGGAAAGGGCGGCGTGGAAAAGAAAAAATGCCCAACGTTTAACGCAGTAAAGTAGAAAATAGAAATAGCCAGACAGAAAGAGTTGGGTGTTTAGTGAATTAGCAAAAATCGCTTGCCATGGTCTTGGCCAACAAGCACACATTCACACTCACGCGCACACACACACAAAGTCCACTAAGCGTACAGATGGCCAAAGGCAATGGAAAAAAAAAGCAAAAAATATCGGAGCAAACAACAGAAAAGCTAAATACATACATAAATTGATTTCCTGACTCGATGCGGGTTGCTGCTGACGAGCACGTTGAGGCAGCCTGTGGGTGGGGTAGGGCTTTGAAGGTAAGACACCGTGTTGCATTGCGGCAGTCATCAAACTCAAGCATGGAGAGCAAAAACAAAAACTAACAAGAAATATGTCCGTGATTTTTCAACTGAGAATGAACGCAAAGATACCCTTTAAAGGGCATTTCATATAATGTACGCATCGTATTTATATCGATATATATATGTTTTGTACAGGTATTGAAAAATCAGTGTTGCACAACGCAAAGATATTTAGACACTGCTATTTTTAAACACATTTAACCTTTTAACCCATAATTGAGCACATAAACGACTCTCCCCAGTGACTAGAGTAAAACAAAAAGCAAACAATGAGTGACGAATGCCAAACAGAGAGATAGAACATCGCACACAGAGAAATAGAGGCGAAACAGACAATTGAACTGAGGTACCGTGTAAAAGTTAAGAGCTTCACAGTTCAGCTCTTTAATTGAAAGAGCACAAATTAGGGAAAAAGTGAATAAATTTTGCTTTATTATCTCAACAATTCATAAAACGTCCAACTTCAAGACGAACACTTGAAATTATAAAACTAAATTTTGTTTCTGTTTTAGCCACACAATCTGGCAAAAAAACAAAAAAGAATTCTTATCAGTAATTTTTGTTTCACTTTGCCTATCGCATGATTCACTCATTCATTTGGATGTTTTTTTTTTTTATTATTATTTCAATAAGCTTTTAATTACTAATAAACACAGAATGTAAATAGTTTTCTCTCTTTTACATTTATCGCTGGTTGTGTCCGTTTATGATGGGCAGTTCGAGCGCGTGGATGACTCAACGATTCAATTTGAGGCACTCGTTAATGTGGGTGATGCATGTCTAAGGCACATTAGGGTCAGTCCCACTATTTGGGAACAGGAAGTCGGGAGTAAGTAAATGATGCATGTGAAAGAATGAACGAGCTTTATAGATTAGTGTAAACGTAGATAAAACGAACCCATATAAAACAGTACGGCGAGAGCTGTGAAAGATGACGATGATGACTGTCAAAATGTTGAGCAAGATCTATAAATACGAAATGAACATTCAATGATACTCCAAACCCCAAAGAGAAATATATATAAATGACACGATAACATGAGATCATCTCATCAAACAGATTTTAACACCCAATATATATATATACTATACTATATATATATATAGCTGACAAAATGTGCTAACTTTTTGCGAGTGTGGGTTGAAGTTCACAGAATGACAAATCGATTACAAATAACACTTTTTAGAAAAAACTTTGACATCTGGAAAGGTTTTCTGCTTTAGGAGCATTGCTGCTCATGGAGTTCTCTCTTTGCTATATATATATATATGATTATTTAGTTCTTGCTTTAAGTTCCTCATTAATCTCAAATTGATAAGACATACAATTTATTGACATTGATATTATATACTTTGTGTACGCCCAATTGATTCCATTAGTTGCAATTTTTTATGAATCGTAATTCTATAATTTGTATAGTTTTCACATTATATTCACATATATATTTAAATAATGTATAGTTTTTTCCCATTTAAATTGCTCAATTGAATTTATTTACAATCTAATCATTGGCATATTAACTCTCACGAACCCAATTAATTTTGCGCTCCGTTCAATTGCGTTCATAATATAATTGACATTCAATTTCCGACATGTATAAAACATTTGTATACCCTAAAAACTATAATTCAGAGTATACTATTTGTGCTAAAATTTATGTAACTGGCTGAACTGCTGATAATGATAGTGATAGAAATCTAGCCCTGCCCAACTGTCTGTCTGTCTGTCTGTAGGAAGTAGACTTAGGCAGTATATAAACTATGTACAAGTATATATATTATATTCTTGAATACAATCAACAGCTGACTCAGTCAAGCCCTGTCTAAAGAAGCTCAAGTATATGAGAAGTTGATAATTTTATACCATGTGCAATCGTAATCATTCTTCAAATCTATCGATAACTATTTCCATTGTCATTAAGTAGATTGCTAGCGATAACGTCAACATATATCTCGCATATGTATATATATATATATATATATATATATTTTCTTTATTCACAGCTAATAAGCATTCCTTTCTCTAACTCCCAACCAACTCAGAACTCATTAGGGTATCTTCTAGTCAAACACTCTTGCTTGTTTATAGATAATTATAGCGCTGGAAGTGCGCGTTAGACAGAAAATAAACTAGGCGTTACAGATATTCCTACATGGCGAACACAATGTGAAGGCATTCATGTAGTGTATGTATAAATGTTTATGACTAAATATTCATCTGAACAGAAATCTTTAAACGAAAGCTCCAGTGGCGGGGGTGACGAGACTTTGTCGATGCTTAAATAGGTAAACACAAAAAAAAAAACCAAAAACAATTACTCACCTGTGTTGGGGAATGGCGATTTGCAGCTGCATATGGGTAGAGGCGTTGGAGACGTTGGCGCTAAGGCTGGGAATCCCGCGTGGCAAACACTTTGGGTTTATACGTAACTTTTGATTTTGTTTTTTACATTTTTCGTTGCTTTAGGTTTTTCGTTTTTGTTTTTGTGGCGAGGCTGGACGGCGGAGTCGCGTTTAATGCATTTATGGTTTTTTTGTAAAATATTATTTTGTTGTTGTTAATTGGGCATGACAAAACACATTGAATGCGGCTAAAGGCTGACGCAGCTTGATTGACTGCCATAATACGAAGTTGTTGTTGTTGTTGGTTGTCGGTGGTTGTTGTTATTGTTGGGTGACAGTTGTTGCATATATACTCTCGTTTAAGGTGTTATCAAAGAAACGTGCAACGTGCTTGCAGTTGCATTCACAGTGGACTAGAAATTAAGTTGTCTCTGGTTCATTCGCCTTGTTGTCTTTGTTTGGATTCTGTTTTTGTTATTTGTATTGAAAGTGCTTTCTGGGTGCAATTCGTACTTAGGCTTAAGCATTGCTCATTGTCAAACATTTTAGGTGTTTTTTTGTGGTTGTTTTGTTTGTTTTTAGTGAAAATACAATGTTTGTTTATGCATGCTACTTGCTTGCTTTGATACTGGGACCGTAAATGTTGTTTATAACGCAAAAATATAAATAAATGTATATAAATAAAAGTTAGCAGATTTATTTTTGAACGATTTGGCATGCAGTTGGGTTAAAAATAATATAAATTCCGATTGAGGTTGTTGTTTTTTTGTGGTTGGCGTTGTAGTTAGTCATAAGGTTTGCGATTCAAAAAAAAAAAAAGGAACAATCAAAAAAGAAAGAGAAATAAAAAATAAGTGGGTTAATATTGCAAGGCAAAATGTGTTAGGTGTATCAAGTGCGTGGGTGGGTGAGCGTGTGCATATATGCATGAGTGTGTGTGTGCTACTGCGAATGTGTGCGAACTGAGCGAATTGCAGTGACTAAAAACTAATTTTTTCACACAGTTTCATAATTATTTTGTTAACAATTCTGTATTTTTTATGTTTTTTTTTATAGCCAGCAATTTGGTTTTGCAATAGAGATAAAAAATGCTCTTAAACGGAAATGCTTAAACACAAAAACTAAGGAAAAGAGAGAAAAAATAAACCCGTTTTGATTGAGATAAATGTTGAACATTTATTTGCGCAACAAACTAAACAGAAATAAATGAGCTTTAACTTTACAGTTTGCCGATTCATTGGGCGTCTATGTCTGCATCTGTGGCATATACATATACATATAGTGTTTCATCGAAATATACTTTATGTGCTTCCTCAATTGATATTTATTTATATATATATATATATATATATATATACATATATATATATACATATATATATATATACATATATATATATATATACATATATATATACATACATACATACATATACATATGTATATATATACGCGTTGGGTAAATCTCTATATGTATAATTTTATGTAATGTGCATTCAATACATATGAACACGATTGGGTAAATAGCATAAGTAAATAGTCACTATAATAATTATATATATATATATATACATATACATATATATGGTATATATATATATATATATTTGCATATATCATTAATAATTGTTTAATAAATATTATTCAAGAAGTTAACTAGAGTTTAATATACATAGCATTTGCATGAGATTTGCGTACTGAGAGTTTTTTTGAGTGAGTTTCATTAAATTTTCTTTGCTTTTCTTTTAATTTTTTTTTAAAATTTTATTTTTTGCTTTTGAAAGAGAGAATCTACAAATACGTGTATCTAAGCAATTGAGATTTTTGTAAGAATTTTGTTTAGGGCAAAATAAGAATTTAAATGCATATTTTAATAAACTGAAACAATAAGTTGTACAAAAATTAACAATGAATCAACAAGATGCATTTCTTTTAAATGTCTTAAATGTATGCAAAGCAAAAACTACTAAAAAAGTGATATATATTTATATATAGTATTAATATTATTATTTTTTGTTTGTTTTTTTTTCTCTTTTTGTTGCAATTTTGAGTTTGCTTCGCATTATAACAATAATCAATAAAATTTCATGTTTGCTTTTGCAATTACTTTTGCTTGTTTGTTTGTTTGTTTTTTACTGCATATATATTTTCAATAGCAATTTTGATCATATATATGTATAAATATATATGCTTGTATGTTCGTCTATATATTATTTAGGCTATATTTAATTGCTTTTTGTTTGGTTTGTTCGGTTCTGTTTTAATCGGCATTTGTTTTCGGCTGGCTAATTAAACGATTTGAAATGTGATTGGGCCAGTTAGGCGTATATCTATATGTATGCATGTATGTATATATACGTATATATTAATCCTTATATTTGTGTGTATGTGTATGTGGGAGTTGAGCATTGGGACAAGCATATCCCTCGCCCAGGCGGCCGTCTGCGTATTATGACAAATATTCGCACTTTGCCGCTAGACTCTCAAGGGTTCTAAACTAATCATACAAATTAGCTATATAATGCATATATGTATATATTTTTTATCGCTTTTTGTTTTTTTTTGTTAATTGTAGAGCCTAAAGTATCAAGTGTGTGTGTGTGTATGTTTCTATGTTAACTCACTGGCAAGGGCCGCTTAAATTGTTTTATGTATTTCAATTATAACATATACTGAATCATATCGGGGTGGGTTGCACAACATCCTAAACAGACATCGATAGTGTGTGTGTGTGAGTATATATGTTGTGTGTGTGTGTGTGTCAGTGTGTTCTTGTGTTCATGTATAAATGTTGGGTGTGTGTGTGTAAGTTAAGTAATTGCATCAATTTACATGAAATAACTGCTAACATATGCAGCCGCTAAGATACCCAACACAGTCAAGCATATCAGTATCATGATCTTCTTTCGTCGCGCTTTGCTTTGATATTTGAGCGCCTTTTTAGTGTCCTGAGTTGCTGTCTGCACATAGTCCATAGCGTGCTCCACATGATACTCAATGCGATCGATCATCTCGCCCTGCGACTCCACCAGCATTGCCATATCCATGAACATGTCGTGCAGCTCCTTGATGGATGTCTCCAGCTTCATGATGTCCGCGTGTCTGGCCTCGATATCGGCCAGTGTTTGCTTGGCCTGCTGCGTTTCCATGATGATGCCCTGAGTGAAAACAGCTGGATTTCCTTGCTCCAACATATCCTCCAGCTCCTCGTTTGTGGTCGCACGTCCCGTTATCTCCAGTTGACGCTGTATTCTGCCCTTGCAGCGCTCTCGATAATCGGTCTGGGTCCGATTATATTCGGTCATGACCTCGACAAATTTTCGCGACAGCGTCGAGTGTTGCGTTTTGCGTATACGTAAATCGGCCGATGATTTATTCTGTTGCTCTTCTTGTTCAATATTCTGCTCGATGCCCTTGAGTTTGCCACGCACACGATTCGCGTTCTTCTTGATATCGGCCATTAGGTCCTCCAGCTCCTGTTTGGTTTTCTCATCCGATTGTGGTGCTGACAATATGGCCGAATGTTTCTTTTTCACCTCCTCTACATTGTCCTGGACCTTATCAATCATGCCTCGTATCTCCTCGACCTGGGCAAAGAAATCATCCATATAGGAATCATGGCCATCCACATTGACGGCCACATCCTCCGACTCCTCATCGTCCGACTGGGCGGCGTGCAAGGCGGCTAATCTGTCTTTCGTCATTGCGTTTTTGACAGAGCTTCAAGCGGGAAGCAAAACTAGTTGATTTTTATTTTTTGTTTATTTTCAATTTGTTTTACGGCCTAATTCGTTGATATTTTAGTTTGTGTTTTTGTGTTTTTCGTATATTTAGCTAATGGCAGATTGAAAATTGCGATTGCAGTGGCAATTGCATTTATAGTTTCACTTGAGCTTTTACGTAAGCTTTGTTATATTCGTGTGTTCGTTTAGCAGTTAACTGTCAACTTTTGTAGCGTCGCTCGTTTGTTGCTTAACTTGTTTGCACGCGTTTTGCTAATTCTATTTTTTTGCTGCTTACAAAGTGACGACTATTGATTTTTCGTAGATTTTTGTGGCCGCTAAATGGTATTTCGCATGCCCTAAATAAATACGACTTCTTCTTTTAACATTTGTCCTTAGTTTGTTTGTTTGCTGCTTTCTGGTATTTTGTTTGTTACACGCACCTCACTTTTTGCTTAATAATACAAGCAGACACACATATCTATATAGATGTATGTATGTATATATAAATATATGCTCCAACATATATATGTATATATTTTATATATCGTTTTCCTTTTTGCCTTTTTCGTTAACGGCGCGCGTGTTTAGCGCTCAAGAGAGTCCGCAAAGAGAGCGTCTAGCGACTACAGTGGCAGTAGCAGAGCAGAGCCAGCAAGCACCTCAATGCCAGGCAGCCAAGTCAAGTGGTGAGCAGCAACAACAAAAACGTTAAATTATGACTCACGGCGATTGCTTAAACAACGGCAACAAGAAATTACGTTTATGTATGTATATAAATAAATATATATTTTAGCTGCTGCCTGTGCACAGATATTTATTTTTTAACAATGCGTAGGATTTATACCCGAAAAACTTTTTCTTAGCACTTTTTTTTATTATTTGCTTTTCGCTTTATTCATTTTATTTTGGGCTGTTTATGGTGCACTTGTCGATAAACAGCTTGCGTTTACCACCGATCGCCGTTGCTTTTGCGCACACATTAACATTCACATTTACACAGGACGCGAGGGTGGGTGGGGCAGCGACAGCGTGAGTATCGTTTTCGTTTTCGGCATCGGTATCGCCGATCGATCGCGTTGCAGTTAACCTGTTCGGTTTTAGCTATTCACATGAATTCGCAATTGCAGTGCATTTGCAGCGCTTAGGCCTCGTTTGCATACATTTGGACACAATGTGTCTGTGTTTTAAACGAATTATGGTTGAGGTTGACTTCGTAAGCGAAGCACGTACGAAAATTGCCAAAAAAAATCGATTTCTGCGCAGGGCTCCAACGGAGGCTCTCTTCTTCAGCCGCTTAGGGGACTGTGACGTGATGGTTGCTTCTGGCAACGGTAACACAAGTTAGCAGCGAACGGAGGGGGAAGGGCTACACGGTGGGCGTTTTTTCTCTTCACGTTCCGTTTTGTTGTGTTTCGCGTGCGAGAGTTTCTGTATGTTGGTCGATTGTGGTTGTGTGAGTGTGTATGTTTATATGTGTGAGTGAGTTAGTCGGCGGGCACTTCACACATTCGCTATGGTTTGCTCAGCGCTAGTGCTGTGGGTGGCAAACATCCATTTACTCTCTCTCACTCTTTCCACTTCTATCTATTTGCTTACGTTCGTTACTTTGTTGTAGCTATGTATGTCTCTGTCGCCTATTGTTTTACGCGCACGTTGCTAAAAAGCATACTTGACGCGTTGCTGGCTATCGTCAATCTGAAACACGCGTCGCCTTCCGGTGCTGGCAAGACCGAAGCGACAATTCGCTCTGCTCTGCTTTAGTCTGTGGAATATGTGCTGAGTGCGATTGCGCCGTTGCTCACAACACACTTGGGAGAATTCGTTCGTTTTACTATTACGTTTGGCTGTAGTATTTCGCGTTTGTTGACAGCTTCTCTCAATCTGTAGCGCTCTCTCTTTATAGGAATGACACACAGACGCTGATGCGGCAAAGTTTAGATTGCTATAATTTCAATTTCGCGTTGTTTATTTCATACGTTCACTTTTCTTTAAAATTTTGTATGTATATATATGCCAACGTTGATTGCACACTTAGTAGATCGCTGCAAAACTTAACTATTTCGGGTTTTTTCGTTTTCTTTGGTTTTTATTTTCGTGTTTTCACTTTTGTTGCGACACGACGCCTAAAAAATACCAACAATATCGGCATAAATGTACCAAAAAATACCCAAGTATTGGCGTTACGTCATTGTGCAAATGCCGCTACATAAAACAACAACAACAACTACGAACACGAGACCAGCATACCGGTTTGTTTGTGGAACTTAATTTCTGCACTGTTTACATTGCATGCTCATTCGGAGATGACCGACGTGCGCACTTTTATGAATGGAAACCGGCATAAATAATGTAATTAAAGACTGCAGCTGAAAGAGAACATTAACATTTCGCGAAAAACGAAGCTTGTTGTCGCTTTTACTAAGTAAACAAATATAAACAAACGACACCGCAAGTAAATATGCACGAATATATATATATATATATATGTATATATATATCGATAATATATCGATATGTATATTGTGGCGTTGCGCAGCACTGATAGCGTCAAATTCGCCACAATTGAATCGATCGTTTCTCTCATATAGTATGGCTTTCAGGCTTTTATCCGAACATATTTAAGGAAAATGAAAGTTGTGCACTTACCGGATACTTCGTTTGCAGCACAATACCACATATTTCGTCGCCAACCAGAAATTGCTCACCCAGCATAGCCATACAGACATTCTCCCAGGCACGCTCAATTTTGTTCTTTCGCAAACGTATGACCCATTGGCCGCCTTTACTGTTCGCCGGATCCTCCCACATTGGCTTGATGCCCTGTTTGAAGAGACTCAACTCCCGATAGGGTTTCAGCGCCGTTGGCCTTATGAGATGCGAGTATAGTGACCACCATTGCTGCACACTGGCACACCGCCCGACCACATGCAGCGATTTGCTATAGTCGGTGGCCGCTCGCTGTGTCCCCTTGCGCGAGAACCACAGGCAATATGTGTGCTGCAGGCGATTCTCGTTGGGCCCCACCTCTAGTGGTGGCAATTTGTCAACATCTATTTCGTTCTCCACATCGCTGTCATCGCTATCGACAAGATCTGGCCAGATTTTCCTGCAACGCAACGGTGATGGCATATCACTTTTGATTAGTATGTCGTATGAGTCTGTTTTATTTTCTTAAATCTTTCCAGCCAAAAACAAAAACTGAAGTTCAACGCCAAAGCTATCCAAGCACACCAAAATCCAAAATTTCAGCTCACATATATACTTATGTGTATGCATATGTATATACATATATATACATATATATGTATATATTTATACATATATATATATGGATATGTATATATGAATTTCTCTTTAACACAACATGAAGATCTCCATACGCACGCTGGACCAGAAGACAATCTCCCTGGAGTTGAAGGACGACAAACAAAATGTTTTGCAGCTGAAGCAGCGGTTGGTCGAATTGCCAGAGATATCGCATCCGGTAGAGAGTTTGCAGCTAATATATAGCGGTCGCATTATGCAGGATGATCGGCCGATATCTGAATACAATTTAAGTGAGGACAGATTTATAGTGCTAATGACTAAAAAGAGCGTCAACGCTGTTGTACCGGAGACGGAAAAGCAGAATGAGAAGAGGGAAGCTGAGCACAAGGAACCAGAACCGGAACGGAAAGAATCTCAGCAATCGCATCGAAACAATGAACTATTGCGCCCCGTGGAACCGCCGCGACCCGCAGGACCACCGCGACCCTCCGTTACGCCTGATGAGCAGCGCGTACGCGATCTTATGATAATGGGCTACGATGAACAAGATGTACGTTCTGCATTACGCGCCAGCTTCAATCATCCGGAGCGCGCCATAGAATATCTAATCACTGGCATACCTAACGATGCGTCTCTAGCTAGCCAGGCAGCAAGTAACACGATCGCAACCGATTCGAGCTCGATTGGCGAGACAGCCGAGCGTCTCAACTATTTGGCTACAGATCCACATTTTGCGCATGTCCGCGATTTGATTCGACAAAATCCGGAGCTCCTGGAACTGGTGCTGACGCATCTGCGAGATAGTGATCCCACGGCCTTTGAAGCTATACGCAACAATCAAGAGGAATTTATTTCAATGCTGAACGACCCGATGCCCACCCTAACGGCCTCCCTCAGCACCGAGGAGGAGGCAGCTGTGGAACGTCTAATGGCACTCGGTTTTGACAGGGATGTGGTTTTGCCGGTTTATCTGGCCTGCGACAAGAATGAAGAGCTAGCAGCTGATATACTCTTTCGCGAGACCGACGAGGAGGATAACTAATTGTAGTGGGCTTACAAATGTTTTTAGTTAATGGATCTTTTTAAATATTTATTGAATAAATTTAGTGGATTGCCGTTAAAACCAGTTTAAGTGCCATATGCGTGACATTAGGAACTGAACCTTAAGTTCTCTTACACGAAATGCCAAGCGAAGCTTAGCCGTGCCGGCTTTAAGAGGTAAGAGAGGAAGTTAAAAAATAATTTAGAAAACTACTTCATTCAAAGCACCGGAAAATGTGTAGCATACGCAACGTTGCTTGGTAAACCATGATCACAGATTAAGCCTGGGCTTCATATGAACCTTAAGTTCACGATGGGAACCAAACTTCCAAATGTTTTTCTTGTTTTCCCGTAATTTTTTGGGCTTTGCTGCCATGATAAGAACATAACCTAACAAACGCTAGCCAAGATGTTGCCCCAATTTTGGTTTCCACTTACGATTCGTATTGTTTGCTCGCGACCTTCTCCATGATAATGCTGTGGCTCGACTGCGGCAGTTCCCTGGACGTCAGATTGTTTGTTATTGTTATTGTTATGCCTCTTGACTGTTGCTGCAATCTTTGTTGTTGCTGTTGCTGCTGCTGCTGTTCTTATTGTTGTTGTTGTTGGATTTGCGGCTAGCTGGGCTATTCGTACGGCTGCCTGGCCTTTGGCGCTGTTTGCATAGAATTCTTATTGTACTTTTGTTGGCGTGCACGTTGCAGTTGTTCTCCGTTGTTGTTGCTGTTTTTGTTGTATTTGTCTGGTTGCCAAATCGAAATTATTTGCTGTTGTTGTAGTGTTTTAAAATTCAGCTCCTTTTGCTTCTTGCGTGGTCGTTGATATTGTTTGTGGGTGTGCGTGTGTTTGTCTGTGCTGTCCACAACACGAATATGTCGCGTTTGGCAAATTGGCCGCCTGTTTGAAGCGGATGGTTTACGTTCTTAGTTGCGTTGCCAGTTGTTGTCGGTTAATGCGTCCAGTTGGTAAACAGTCGACAAGATGTTTGGCTCTTTTTTGATTTTAATGGTTTTTATCGGCGTGCTACGTAAATTATTTAGTGCTGCAAAATGTGTTTACACCGATGGCATTTTGCAACACCAAGTCAATTTTCGGGGTGAATGGTACTTCAGAGCTAGAATTATTGCATGGGATCTTATTAGCTTTTAACATCAAAATGTTGGCTTGCATCTATAATTCAACATTTCTTTTAGTAGGGGATTTATTAAGATTATTGCTTTACTTGTAAATTATCGATAGAACATCAGGTGTTCCATACATAATCAAAGCACAAGTTCAAATTAACCAGCTCAATTTGAATTAAAATATTAAGCTCAATAAGAATTTTTGTAATTGATTATAAACTTGGTTTAGCTTGCGAAATAAACTCACAACAGTTTTTTATACTATTTTGTATTTCTAGAACATGATACATATATTTCCCTTCCTTCTTAAAGATTGAAAAATATATAAATAAAAACATTAAGTAAAGTGTGATGAATTTTTCACTTTTGAGTTGCAAAAAGTTTTTTCAAATCATTCATTCAAAATCTGCAGTTGCATTACTTTAGTTTTGGCAAATAAACAAATCAGCAACAGCTGCTTTTACATTAAATAGTAAATAGTGTTAACAACACGTAAGAAAAATGTTAATTTGCTGTTAAGCAGCAGAGTGAAGGGTTGTGGATTTTGTATGTTGATATTTTTATTTAATGTGTAAACAGTTTGGTAAAGCAAAATACCAAAATGGGTAAAAGCGAGAAGAAATCTAAGAAAAAGCACAAGAGCAAGCGCAAAGAGCACAAAGAGAAGCATAAAGATAAACCAAAGAAATCCAAGAGGCAAGAAAAAATAAAACAAGCAAAGACAGATACGCCACCTCCACAAGAGATTCCAGCTCAAGTGGCTACGGTGGACAGTGGAAGCGAGGATGACTTCGCCATACCAATAGGTCGGTCATAGCCATCACTAGGTTTTTAACAACAGCTACTCAAATATGTTTACATTTCGCTCATATTTAAGCGCTAATGAATAGTAAATCACATGCGCCGGAAACGCCGGAGGAGTACCAGCGCCGTCAAAGCCAAATACGCCGTGAAGTAGACCCAGTGACTGGGCGTACGCGCCTCATCAAAGGCGACAGCGAGATCCTGGAGGAAATTGTGAGTAAGGAGCGACATTGCAATATCAACAAGAAGGCAACCAGCACCGATGGCGACTACTTTGAGTCGCAATCCTTTGCAGCCGCCAAACGTCGCACGGCCAAGTAGTTCCCTTTTTTTCATTTAATACAATAGGTATATATTTAAAAATTAATAACTCTTAAACTAAATAAACATTTGTGCAGCATTGCGAGAAATGCCAGCTTAAGCTATTTACACATAGACAGACAGATTAATAGTTTCAATAATTAGTTAAAAAGTTCAATTGATTTGCACTTAGTAAAGCTGATGGAAAAACGTTGTGGTGCCATCCTGCCAGGCAGGGTCATCACTGACCTTAGCGCGGCACATTGGACATGTTTGCTCGCGCTTGAACCACGTCTGGACGCACTCATCACAGAATATATGTCCGCACTCAAGTATAATTGGCGAGTTATACATGTCATGGCAAATGGGACAGACGGAGCCAGCGGCATCGAGTTCATCCTTTGTAGGAGGCCGCTCCGAGTCCTATCGCAGTAACATATTCAAGAATTTTAGACAAACGGTTTTAGATGCATAGATAAATAAGACTTACAATATTGCGCCTAAATGTTGAGACGGATTTCTTAAGAGCTTTGCCCCGTTCCAGCAGCTCAAAGATTTTAGCGCCAATATACAAAGATGAGAAGAGACCGCCCGAAATAACTTCCAGGCCCGAATAAGACTCGTAGAGAAAGAAGAACCACTGCGTGATAGGAGCCAATGCGCGATAGAACTGCGATATGTATTCTACCAATACATAAAGACGTGCCTGCAAAATAAAAGGTTTAAGTGGGTAATGTGAATGCAAAGTGAAGTGGCGTTGACTCAATGCAATGCTCAACTAATTAGCCGTTTGTAAGGTCTGCTTGTGATAGAACCTAAAGGTGCTTAAAATACCTGTACAAACAACAACGAGTTGACTGTTTGTGTGTGGTTGTACCTTGGTAGTGATTCAACAAATTATGATGAGATAAGAGACCTCGAATTGAACTTTTTACTTACGCGCACTTTCAGTCGAATTATATGCATGGGTAGCATGGTTATGAGGATCTTGATGAGAATTGTGATTAGCTTTAGTAGCAAGTCGCTGACAGCGACATAGTAGAGCAGCATGCCCAGCGGAATGACTTTCGATACAGTTGTATCGTCGAGTATGTTCTTGGGCGTCTCGGCGCTTGACTGGAACGTGGTTGATGGACTTTCATTTAGTCCATTGTTGTGGCTGTTCTCAATTTTGTAATTTGAAGTGGAGACATCAAAGTTTTGATAGATCTTGGGGGGCGGTACCAATAAGCCCAAAGGATCCGGTGGTGCCGTGGCCAAGAAGAGACGTAGTGCAACCACCACGATCACCATGGATGCATCTCGCATCAACACAGCATAGTTCTTTTGTGCCAGTCGTGCGACTTGATTGCGCACCGATCGATTAATATTGTACATGATAGTCTGTAGCAGGAGTAGATCGAGTATGCCCAGCAGGTGGTCGTGGACGAACTTGATCAGTAGTATGCAAATTATGGGCAAATAGCGAACAAAGTGACTCAGCACCTGAACTACCATGTCTGTTATAATGTGATCATCGTCTGCATTGTTCTCGTTCGCCGCATCACCATTGCCATTGCCATTGGGACTGCCTGCTCCACTCGACGTCGCAGCATTTGTGGCGGCGGAGGCGGCGGCATCAGTGGTGGCGACTGCATCAGAATGTGTGGTATCATAGGGAGGTGGATTTATGCTCGCCGTTGCTGGCGTTGTCAAGCCAATTACACTGGCATTGTGGCGACCTGTTAAGCTATGACGCGCCTGTTGCATTTCGCCCTCGCGCAGCGAAATGCTTCTACCCATGCCAGCGCTGTTGTAGGCACTTATGCGAGTGGGTATGGACGCACTAGTGCTAGCCTCCGGCTCGTTCTGGTTTGGTTGTTGATTCTGGTTTAGCAATATATGCGAATTGTCACCGGGAACAGGAGCACTTGCTGGTGGCACAGCATTGCCAGTTGTAGGTTGCTGATAGCGAAAATTGGAATGTGCAATGAAGGAACGCAGTGCTTCAGTTGAGGGTGCCGTGGACAGTGAGAACATTTCGTTGAAATTGACACGCCAGAAGCCCAGCTGACGCACATTCGGCGGCGATGCAGCGCCAGCTGCAGGCATTGGTGGCTCCTCGAGGCTACCGCTATTGGCACCCACGCTGCGTGACTGCTGCAAACGGCGGTTCATCTGTGATGTCACGCGCATAGGTGTGCTGCTGACGGGTGTAAATGAGCGCTGCCTGGCCAGGAGTGTGGACAGTATATTGCTCCCATTGGCACGGCCACCACTGAGACTACTGCTACGAGCCGGCTGCTGGTTGGCTTGCTCCAAATTAATGGTAGTATTTGTACTTGGACCTATCAACGGCTGGGCCGAGGTCACCAGCGACAAGGGTGGCGTCGGCAGCAGGTAATCATGCTCAGCTGTGGTTGACTCATTGTCGTCGTTGTCGCTGTCAATGTTTATTGCCACGCCAGTTGTGCCTCTTTCTAGATGACCAGCACCGCGACCACGGTGCGAGGAAGAAGCATCGTTTGGTCCGTTGTTCATTGCGTGGCAAAAAACCGTATTTCAACTATTTACTTTGCAAAATGTTGAAATTTTTTTGTTTTGTACGTACGCGAGCCGATTGTTCTAGTATTCGCTTGTGAACGTAGCCAATCACGTGTGAACGTTGCAATTAACAGGGATCAAAACGTCCATCACAACTAACCGTTGAAATTTTTTTGAATTTTATAAATAAATTGATAATTAACTTATATATTTAAATGTATAGAAAAAATTTGTTTATAATTAGTTGAAAGTCACAAGTATATATATATATATATATATATATATATATATATATATATAATAAGCATATTGCCTTTTCCCTTCTTGGCTTTTATTGTGCAGTGTTATACCCCTCTTTTTGGGGGTTAGTCTGATAAGGATAATGGAAATGGCTCAGTTACCGCCAGCTCTAGCCGCAATTAAACTGACCTAAAGCCGTTACCAAGCAACCGGCTTACAAAGTGTAAACGTAAACGAAAACGAAACTGAAACTTGGAAAAACGTGGCCAAATCAACCACCGACAACAGGAATAAGCCAGTGGGATAACAGTGGTGGTCAGTTAGTCGACCGATTCAGTTTTTTTTATTATTTCAAATGTGCTCTGAAAAATAAAAACATTATGGGTAATTCATAAATTATAAACTTTATTATATTGCAAAGTCAATAAACTAAAGAGCCTATGGGCCTCTGTGTGTGTATGTGTATGTGTGCGTGATAATGCCAGATCCAAGTGTTTCTGCACATAAACATATATGTATATATGTACATAATGTACTTTATGCTTGCCTAATCTTCTTAGATAGATGTTGAACCCCATTGGATGTGTGCGCATCAAGTAAACAAAATAAAGTATATATATAAACAGATCTATATGTATGTGTGTACATATAAGTATTTGCCCATATGTAAGTATGTGTATATGTATGTATGTATGTATGTCTGTTTGCTTATGTATGTATTACGAGTATGTACATATTGTTATTGTTGTTCTTGTTGTTGTTGTTATTATTGTTCAGTCTGTGCAATCTCTCTCGCTGTCGCAGCTGCTGTCGCTATTGCTGTTGCTGTTGCTGTTGCTGTTGCTGTTGCTAGCCCTGTTTCTAGCTGCCCGGCCGGCTATTGGTGCACTGCGTCGTTCAATGAACCGGCGCCGTGATGCGCGGCGATAAACTTTTGGTCTCGCTGCGATTCCGTCGCTGCAAAAACAGCTTTACAGATTCCAGCGGTAGCTGAAAGTGATAGTAGGCGCAATAGGGCAGCGGATCCCAATAGGCGAATAGCGCTTCGCGCTTATCCAGTGGCACCGTTGACGTGTTGCGCTCCAGCGTCGACCAGCTCCAGCTCCAGCTGGCCGCATCCTCCTCGGCCATGCCGCTACGGCCATGTATGCACATGCACTTGATGGCCCGGCACAGCAGCTGAGCATGCGAGCGATTGTGACAGATATAGGGCAGAGCCACGCCCAGTCGCACGCCCAACGGCACAAACTGACCGCCATGGGTCGGCGACTTGACCAGGCGAAAGCTGACATGACCATTGATGCTGCGCTGAAAGCGCACCTTGGCAAAGAAGCTGCGCAGCCAAAGCTCAATCTGCGCCTCATCTTCCCGTCGCACTGGTATCAGATTCTTGGTATTGTGCTCCACTCGGCAGCTGACATTGGCCACGACGCGCGAGTCCTTGACCGTTGTGCACGTGACATAATGATGATAGCCAGGCTGATCACGCACCACCAGCCAGGGCTGATGTTCGCTGATCTCGTGCTGATTGAATTTTAGCAATTCGACTCGTCGCGTTGGCAATATGTACTTGTGTCGCTCCATGACTCCTTGCATGCCACAGGCCATGAATATGTTGCGATAGCCAGCCACGAAGCCGCCCTCGTACAGTTGGTGCAGTTGGTCCGGAGTCGTAATGACCGTATGCGGGGGCAGCGTTATCTGCTGCGCCTCGCAGCGCTGGAACAGCTGCAGACAGTCGTCCAGCTGCTGGGTCTCTCGGACACCGGGCACAAAGCTGGCGCAACCCAATAGCTCCAAGTGTGGCTTGGCCAGCGCATCGTAGTAGGCTGGGCTGGTGGCGCAGACGGGCACATATACAGTTGGCCGCTCCTTGCGCACGATGTGGCACAGCGCTGCTATATACTGCTCCGCATTGGCGGTGCTCGGCCGTGGCACCACATAGAACTTGTCCACACAGCTCGAGAAACGCGCCAATCCAAAGAGACCCTCAAACTCAAAGACCACAACTCGTGCTCCGGATCCATAGAAGTTGCGCGCCAGATGCAGCGTCTGAATGGTGCTGCCGCCGCTAAGGAGCACCGTTCGTTGACGATGCCGCTGCGGAGCGCCCGGCTGCTCCTCATCGCTGCTAAGCAGCCACTTAAATAGGCCAATCGGCACGCGCAGCAACTTCCAAAAGATCCAGAGCACAGCCGATAGCCAAAAGCTGGGCGCCGCTATGGACAATGGTATATAGAGCATGTAACGCAGTAGCATTAGCAAAATGCGCATCAGCAGCTGTGGCACAAGCAACAACAGATTGCTCGATGATGGCTTCTGCTTGACGCTGGGCGTTTGGACGTGGGCGCGCAGCAAGCTGCCATCGGCCGTGCGTTGGCGCCGCAGCGTTATGAAATGGCGATGCTGCGTATGATCCTCGTTCTCGGATTCATCCTGACTGGGGTGTTCCGGGATGCGATCCAATGAATTGAAACGCCGGAACTTGGGCCGTGTGGCCAGGCGCAGCTGGCGAGCGTGCTCCTGTCGCTGGAGCAGATCATCCAGTGTCTGCGACATCTTTAACGATCTCTCACTCTCTCTCTCTCTCTCTCTCTGGTTGCTTCTCTTTCGTTCACTCACGCGCGTAAGCACACACACAAACAGTTATTCGTCTTCCGTTTTATTTATTCAGTTTTTTTTTTGTAATCTTTGCGCTCTGCCTGCCGTGCAATGCTGGCAAAATTCGAAATCTGACTAAAGTGCCGCTTAGACAGGAGCTCTACTTAAAACCTATGATTGTCACATGTATGTCTGGGCACTGCAAGCGACGGACGCACAGACGGCCAGACGAACGGACGGACCTTCGGACGATTCACGTAGATAGCGCCTGAGACACATTAACAGATACGGCCGCACCTATAGTCATATATAGAAGGTACCGCAGTAGACGCATTCGGATTTGTATTATTATTAATTTTTGTTCTTGTTCTTGTTGTTGTTGTCTGGCCCGCAGACTGTAAGATTTTGCATTGTATCTACACTGCAAAAAAAGGTTAACTATATTAATTATATATAGTACAAATTATGGCACCAATATTACATCTAGAGTTAAATTACAGTCGAAGAGCAATAATTCAAAGTGGCAAGGGAAGAGCATTACTTAAGAACTCCTTGGGTTCCAGATTTGTCGAGATTTCAGTTAACTAGATGAGAATCTTTTGCAGAACAAATTCTTTTGGAATTCAATTCTTGTTGATCCATTATCAATGGCTGAATTTATGCTCTGTTTTGTTTGACAATTTTGTAGGTCGAGTTAACACTTGGAAAAAAGGAGTTCAAATTTTATATGTATAATAAAAAATACGAGGTATTAAAGAAGGTATTTTTACGAATTAAAGAATCTTTTTCAAGGGAACAGGTTTTACCAATTTTAGACATTTTTGGCTTGGTTTCTTCACATTTCAATAATAAGAGAACCCAGCAATTTTTCTATTCCAAGCAAATCAGTAAAGTAAATTATTTACTATTGTAGAAGAATTAATGAAAGTTTCGGAAGTAATATAAAAGCTCAATATATATATATATATAAATTACTATATTTAATATAATACTTAAGTCATTTACTAGTAAATTTATACCGATTGAAATACATTAAATTTTCAAAAAACTCGACAAGTTAAAGTTAATTAATTCTTCTACTTCTTATAAAATAAATCTACGATTTAAATGTTAAAAAAAAATTAGAAGTAATATTAAAAAATTTTAAAAAAATCAGATTATTTTTTATAATTTAAATAATGATGACAACTATTTCTCTCAGTGCATGGAAATTGGCAAATTGGCATAAATCATGCACGTTGTCTAGAGCATGGGCTTTCATCAGAATGTTTGGCATTGTTGCCAGCGGCGTGCTGGACCAGCCAAATAAAGAAGAAAAGGAAAAGCATTGAAACTATTATCAATGGAGTTTGTGCTTAGCGAAATCAATTAGACCTGGCAGTCAATCAGTCAGTCAGTCAGTCAGTCAGTCAGTCAGCCAGCTGCAGTTGTACTTTGACCCAGTCGCTCGAAATTTAATCCGCTTATATTTGTACATATCAGCTAATAGGTACTCGATTCCAATTCAATCAGCCTATTGCGGCATTACGACTGGTTCCGACAGCGACTGCGACTGATAAGGCGCTGACTATGAACCCAACACTCATTAAGCAAGCCAACAACAACAACAGCAACTAAATATAATGAAAATCAGAGAACAAAAATCCATGTTCTATTGTGATTGATAGAAAATAATCACACACCTACTCTATATGTAGGTAGACTAAATATGATTGTTCCATAGACTGGCTCATAATTGTTTAGCATGCACAGAGATTAAATAAACGGAAAGTGAAAAATACCTTAACCTTGCCAAATGGAGCGGACTTTAAACAGCCAATGCACGTATATAGCGGCCGGTTGTTTATAGTTCTATTCCCATATAATTAACAATTATATTATTGTTCCTGCAGTTGCACCTTGAAATCTGCACAAGGTTCTGCACAGGTTAAGAGTGCTGCAAAACACAAAACACTCTTCAAAAACACCGTCGCGCATTGATAAGCTCTATATATGTACACATTTATGAAGAATTTATTTATATTGCTATATTTATTTTATATTGAAATTATTTTTATTTCTGTTTTGTTTGCAATTTCGAGCTCTTGTTGTTGTTGGTTGTTGGGCGGCGTTTGGCACAGCTACACACACACACACACCTACACGCACCCACCTTGCTACGTGTTGTGTAACTGAGTGTACTAGAGTGTGTATATGCATGTGTGTGTGTGAGTGTGTGTGTGCAGCCTCTGACAGGCATGCATTTGACCCTTGTGTCTTGATAACCTTCGTAGCTCGTGCCCAGCTCTGGCATTGCAAAAAATATATATATTAAGAATATATATATATATTTATAATATATACAAATGCCAGGAAACATTTGACATTTTGGTTTGCCAAGCGATCTTAATTGAATATGCTTCCAGCACGATCTGTACATTTTTTAAATATTTGTCTAAACAAATAGACCATTTCATATTACTTTAATAGCTGCATAAAACTGAAAATTTATAAATATTAAGAAGTAGACAAACAGAACTAATTGCATGTCTTGGAAACTGAAGATATGGGCATTCCCTTGGCTAATAGGCTCATCGCCAATGCCTAACTTGGACCTTCTTCTCTTTCACAATAAACATTCTGCATCCATTTTATGCAATTCCTTTGATAAAATAATATATTTAAGCTCGTTATATAAGCAGGCTCCTTAATGGTTCCCATTCTCCAAACGGACAAATAAATAAATAAATGATTAACATAATGTGGTTTGGTGGTTACATTTTTATACAACGAAAACAAAAAACAAAACTGCAATAGTCAGGTGTGACCGACTAGTAGATACTCTGATATTTGTGCTGGGCCTGTTCTAGGGATTAGATCAAACCAAACGAAATTTGTTAAATTTATTCAAATAACTGAAACTTGATACCGATTTAAATCGATTTGATATAACAGAAAATAGAAGTTATCGATTATTTGAAAGACCGATTTGTAACTCTTATAGGAACCAAGATAGACGCAACAGAGATTGACGCTACGGACAGATGGATTTCGAACAAACGCCACGGCTATTGAAGCTGATCGAGAACATATATATCTAATGAGGTCGGCCAAGGCTTCTTTTGTCCTTTACACACATTTAACGTAACCAACATACCCCAAATAACCACTTCCATAAGAATTCAGAGTATAAAAAGTGAAGCAAGAAAGGGGTAAACCCCATTGGCATAGCTCAAAATTTATTGCTCTGCACTGTTTGACTTATTAAACGCAGCTAGGCATGAATATTGTGACCAATATTGTGAGATGCTCTATCACACACACACACACACACACACACTCACACACAGGTAGGCAGGTGGGCTGGCACATTGGAAATATGCTTTGAGCCACAATTTGCATTTGTTGCTCGCTCGCACGCCAAACATAATTGTGACTTCTCTTCTGGCCAGGGCAAAGGGCTTCGATGAGTCGCAAACCCAATCAATTTTTCGGTTGCCACTGGCAACGTGGAATTTGTTAATTCAATGTTTATTTTACATCCACCTAACGCCCCCAGGAGCCGGGTAAACTCCAAGCTGCAGTCGATCAGCGGGCGTGGACTGTCTGTCTGTGCCTCGAAAGCGAATCCACTGGCTTCCTTATGTAAATGGGCGCGCACAGCCGTTGGGGCTCAGTTGCTTCTGTTCCACGAACCTCGACAGTTCTAAGGACATTCTAACCATTCCGGTAAGGTTTTCCTCTACTATCAGCTCGAAGCGCACGTGATTTAGTTGCGTATTTCCGCATTTTTGCCAATTTGTGTCAATTGTTTGGGACTGTGAAGTGGAAGTGGAAGTGGAAGTGGAAGTGGGTGTGGCAGAAGCTACTCAGGGCGAGCGTAGTATCGCCCACTTGGAGTGTTCGGTGTATTCCCAACGATAATTTCATGAGTATTCAATTGAAGCTCAATCAGTTAACAAGTACATTTTCATATTGTGGCCCTCAACGACGAGTTTTGGATAGCTTTGAAGAGAAGTGAGTGCAAATTATATCCCTATATGAGTGGTTCGTGTCTGCGTGTTTGTTTTTCTTCTTCTTACGTTTCTTTTTTTGGTCTGTTGAAAAGATTTATGGGATTATTAAAGAAGCCCTTGACTACCCTCAAAAAAAAGCTCTGCAAAATACTAAGTCACGTTGCTTGAGATTTAGTAATTGAATTGGTGAAAATATATTAGTCACAACTTAACTGACGCCTATCTAAACTGTTTTAGTTGCCAAACATATTTTCCCAAGTTACAAATTACAATTATTATTAACAACACTTATATTAACAACAATAACAAGTGATTGATATAAGTAATCTTAACTTTTGTTTGAATTAAACTTTCAAGAAATATGAATTGATATCAAATACTGTTTACCCAACTTCTGTTGGGTTTTATTAAGCAATATTAATATTTTGTCTGTTGCCCAAGCAAGTGATGAAAAGGTATAGAACTATTTATCATTTGGTGGAATAGAAAATGCTTGTTTTTAATATGTCATCAATTTCAAATTTGATATAGTCAATTGATTTAGCTCCATGATAAAAATCAATTTTAAATTTAGTTTCTTATAAGATGAGAAGAGAAGAAAATATAATAATAATAATAATAATAATAATAATAATAATAATAATAATAATAATAATAATAATAATAATAGTAAAAATAATAACAATAATAATAATAATAATAATAATAAAAAAAAATAATAATAAAAATAATAATAATAATAATAAAAATATTTTTTAATATAAAATTGTTTTTTTTTTAAAGATACTTCTTAAAAAGCAGAACAATTATCTAACAAAACTTTTTTTTAACAGAAATATCTAAGATATTCAATATGGAGAGACTTGTGTCTATAAACGTTAAAGTCGGTCTACACCAACTGCAGAATACTAAGAGCTAAATTGATAGAAGTAATCAATGTTGTGTTGACCTCCTCAGCACCTGCTAAGCTTGCTATCTCGAACATATAGATATACATATATATATATATAAGAAATGAAAATGAAAAGTATAAAGCTAGAAAGTGATATACCCTTCTTTAACTTCTTCAATGAGTATATAAAAATGGACAATTGTATGAAGTCGGGCTTGCGAGGGTTTCTTAAAAGTTATGTAGGAACAAGTCTAATATGGAAGGCAATCTATAATTGCCTAAGCAGGACAATTGATAGTTATATTATATATAAACATAGAATATAGTCTGATAAGACAAGATTCATTAGCAGATTGAATTATTCTCCTCATACTCCTCCTCCTCCTCCTCCAAATATTCAGATCATTATCATATTTGTTCGCATTACGTTTGACAGTCGAAAGAAGTTTGGACGCTACATAAAATCCGTCTATTTATGACAGCTTTATGATTATGTCTTTATGTCGACCCCAATCTGAGCGAAGCAGTCGCACTAGGCATGGCCAAAATAGAGAAAGTAGAATCGCATGGGCACAAGAACTCGGGACAGATTGCATGCTAAGCCACAGTCGTGACATCGTAGTCCTCGGCACATGTAAAAAAATCTATTAAATTTTGTTATTGTATCTATAAATGAAGTCCACAGAGCATAAGGAGCTCAAAATTAGAAGACGACCCAAAGACGAACAAAAAAAACAAGACTTCATTCGTGTCAAAAGAAGTTTCAACAACGAGCCACATAAAACGCAAGAAAAGAGTCCAAAAACGAAAAACAACTATTTTTGTTTATTAATATAAATACGCCGAAGACAAGGGAATTATAATGCATATTGTTGCTGGGCAAATCAGAAAAAAACTGCAATGGGGCAAAGGGGCGTGAGGCATGCGACATGGGGCATGGGTAACACACAAAGTTTGCTGTCCTGGTGACAAACGGTGTCAGCCCAGCTGTGGAGGGGGCGGCGGGCGAGAATTGTATTGTCAAGTGGGCGATGTTTCGCATAGGAATATCATTGACTAGATGATAAAAAGGGGAGCTTGTTTATTTATGAGCGCTAAGCATAAAAAAATAGCTTCGCTTGGCGCAGCTGTCATGACGACCGGATATGGCAAAATAGTCGGCCGTCAGCCCGGGCAGAGTTAATAAATCAATTTGGACAAAGTTATCGAGCATTTAGGCGTAGGCGGCAAAGTTCTGCAAAAGTTTTGCTCACACGCAAACCGCAAACAATTTCACGAGCCGACTTTAACATCCTCTGCCACTACTCTCGCTGTCTGTCCCCCTTTCAGATGCAAGCGTATCGCGATAACTTTAAGCAAACGCCTTGCCCATCGGCCGTCGACCTGCCGGTGCCATCAGCGGCAACAGCCACAACCACGCGTTTACCCTTCTCTCGCAATCGTGGGCGTGGCGAGCCAGCGACCAGCAATCCAATCAACAGCAGCAACATCAGCAACGGCTCCGGTGCCATCACGCCCAGAATGCTGAGCCCAGCACCGGGTGGACCGGGCGGGTCAGCGGCGGACTGCTCTACCAATGCGCTGCTGCGCCAGAATCAGGAGCTGCGCCAGCGACTGGCCGACGAGTCGCACAGCTATCGCAAGCGCTTGGACACGTACAAGCAGGCCCAGCACAATCAGGCCAATCTGGTTAGCCGCCTGCAGTCCAAAATACAGCAGTACAGGCAGCGCTGCAGCGATCTCGAGGACCGCATGCACGACACCATCAAGCCGACGACTACAATGCCCTGTCCGCCCAAGCTGACAACGGGTCCAACTGCAAACCAGGTGCTGGTGAGTAGGCGTCCAATAAGAAGAGCAGCTTTTAGCTAAGATGACTCATATATATAATATAATATATAAATATATATGTAATATATATTTGGGATAGGGTATACGTAGTCGGGCAAGCACTTTTGCTTGTTTACATTTATTGTTTTGCATAATTTTGAATGCTTGTCTCGATTATCATTGTTAACAGTGCTCGACCTCGCTGACTTTAGGTCAGAGCAGCCTGCCGTGCAGCTCATCGCTAGACTCGCCACCGCCAAGCTGTGGACGCGATTACTTGCATGACGACGTCAGCAGCAGCGAGCTGTGCCGCAAGCTGGAGGAGGAGCACAATCGCTGCGAGCAGATTGTGGCGCAGAACAATGCTTTGCGTCAGCAGCTGGAGGAATCGAATCGCACCAACGAGGCGCTGACGAATGATTTGCAAAAGTTGACCAATGATTGGGGCAACATGCGCGACGAGCTGCTCATCAAGGAAGATGAGTTCAAGGAGGAGGAGCAGGCCTTCAAGGACTACTACAACAGCGAGCACAATCGTCTGCTGAAGATGTGGCGCGAGGTGGTTGCGGTCAAGCGCGCCTTCAAGGACATGCAGAGCGCCATGAAGGCCGAGGTGGCCAAGATGGGCCAGGAGATCAATGGCGTTAGCAAGGACATCAACTGCTCCAACTCATCGGTGGCATTTGCCCTGCAACAGGCCAAGCGTGCCGCCGACGATGAGCTGAAGCAATCGCGTCGCAGCAACGATGAGCTGCAGGCGCAGCTGGCCACGCTCAAGGTGCAGTACGAGAGTGCACGGCATGAAATTATGGAACGGGATCAGCGATTGCTGGAGCTGATGAATCAGCTCAAAAAGCTGGAAGACCGCTGCGCTCAGGCCGAGTCGCATGCGGCATTGGCTAATCGCTACAATGATGAAATCGAGAGATTGAACAATTCCATGCGCGAGATCGCACAAGCTGTCGTACAAGATGCCGAGATCGCTGATCGCGAAGCAGACGCCGAGGTCAACAGTGCCATGCAGCACATGCATCTGACGCGTGATGCCGCCTCCGTAGCGGGTGGCGCTGCCAATACCGCCGGCGCCGCTGGTGGCAAATCGCCAAGACGCAATTCGACTCGCGCCTCCCAGGCCTTTGCCGAGGGCACCATTTCGGCTGTGCAGGCGGCGCTCCACAAATACCAGCTGGCTCTGCATGACATGCAGGTCAAGTTCCAGCAGAGCAGCGAAACACTGCGCAGCACTCGCACCCAGTTGGACACCAGCGAGGGCACCAAGCAGCTGCTGACCAGCAAAATGCAGCAGCTGACCGAAAAGCTGGACGCCAGCAATTCGAAGCTCTCCGAGCTGCTGCAGGAGCGCGAGAGTCTGCAGAAGTCCTTGGATGAAGTGCGTGTCCAAAAGCAGCAATCCGAAATGGGTCGTGCGGATCTAAACAATGCGGTGAGTGGGTGTCAGAGTTGATAACAGGTGTTGATAAGAGCAACAAACAGTTCTCGCCCAGACGTACTTATTAGAAAAAAAAAACAGCTCACAAAACATTAACTGAGCTTAAGCTCTGAGCTGTAGCAGAGATATACTATATAGTAGGATGTCATTGATATATCTTATTTATATATTATTGTCTTATTTATATTATCTTATTTATATATAGAATATACTAAATTATGGCTTAGCAAAAAAATTGATTTCGTGTCTTTTTTTGAGTTCTATAAAGTTTTTGTTCATATTTAGGTATAAGATTTAAGAAGCTACTAGAAACTAAGAATTCCGAGACTTGACTTAATTAAGTTATATAAAAAATTATATATAATATATACATATATATATATATATTTTTTTTTTTAATTCATAATATTGAATTATTCGATTTCAACTGAGTAAAACACGTGTCCAAGCGTATTTTTTATAAAGTGTTAGGATTTCTTATAAATAAATTTTTCTAACTTTCGAACTGATCTATATATATTGAATACTACATAAGTTACTTATATAAAAAAAATATTTATATATATTTAAAATTCATATATAAAATTCAATGCAGATATTTTAATTTTTTCTAAAATGTTAGGATTTTTTATAAATTTACTTATGTTACTTTCGAACTGATCTACATATATGAAATACTAGAGCTATGCCGATAATCTATATGCATTTGCCGGGTACAGTCGGCAGACTAGATTATATATTTTGCCGTCTCGACAGAAATCAATTATACATGCTATATATGTAACGTTGTGGATGGGTTTTTGAGCTGAGCCGTGACTCGATGACAACTGAATAATGAGAATCCGGGTTCGAGTCCCTAGGCTAGCCCAAGCCTTTCATAATGTCTGGCAGACAAACTTTATGACTAATCTATATAAATATATATTGTAAATAATCATAATCATATTTCAGTTTGAGAATCTCAGCGGAGACTTTGAGAAGTTACAGTTGAACTATGGCAAGCTGCAAAAGCGAATCGATTCCATGGAGGAAGATAAGAAGGCAGTCGAGCTGGAGATACAGCGTATACTCAAGGACAAGAATATAACTGAGCTGAATTTGAGGTAAGCTTCAACCATATATAGCTATATAAAAGACAGTTAGATATGTGCTCTACGTAGATCCGAGGAGGATCGCAGCAGTCGCTTGCGGGAGGAGACGATTTCGTTGCGCGAGGAGCTAAATCGCGTTAGTCTTAATCGGGATCTGCTGGAACAGCAGCGCATCGAGTCGGACAATTTGATCAATTTGCTGGAGAAGCAGAAATGCGATCTGGAATACGACTTGGACAAGCTGCTGCTGGACAAATGTGATCTGCAGGAAAAGCACGAGAAATTGTCCAACAACAATTGCTCCACAAGCGACGAGCTGAAGTCCGTGCAGAACTGTCTGCTGGAGGCCCAAGAGGAGCGTAAAAAGCTGCGCGTGCAGGCCGCGGACCAGGCCAGTGAAATTGGCGAGCTGAAGAAGGAGCTGGCTGTCCTGGACAAGGCGCGTCTGGAACTGGAGACCGACAATCTCTCGTACAGCGAGAAGCTGAAGTGCTTGCAGCTAGAGAAGGAGAAGATCCTGCAGGACCTGGCTTGCATGACACGTGAGAAATGCGATGTGCATAACCAGCTGACCGCCATGTGCCGCAAGAAGGAGACGATCAACGAGGAGCTAATGCGCACGCGCCAGCGCCTGGAGCAAACGACAGAAACCAACAGTCGGCTGAATCGCAACATCGAGGACATGGTCAAGGACGTGGAGGAGAAGCAAGTGGTCATTGACTTGCACGAGAAGGACACGCATCGCCTCAACGAGCTGCTGGCCGCACTGCGCTCCGAGAAGGAATCTCTGGAGACGGTGCTATTCGATACCAATACGACACTAGAGGCCGTCGAAGAGAAACGCAGCCAGCTGGAACGTGATCTACAGGAGGCGCTGGTCCGAGAGGAATCCCTCAAAAATCACGTGGCACGTTTGCAAAAAGAGCTGGAGGTGTGTCAGCGTAAAGCCCAGGAGACCAAGACGCAACTGCTGAATGCAGCTCGTGCTGCCGAAAGTGACTTCAACCAGAAGATTGCCAATCTTCAGACAGCCGCCGAGGATGCAGCTAAACGCCATGGAGACGAGGTGCTGCAGCTACGCAATGCTCTTGAGAAGCGCATGCAGCAGGCATTGCAGGCACTGCAAACCGCCAAGGATGATGAGATCGAGAAGTTGCAGGAGCGCATAGCCGCCTTGCAGGCGCACATCGAGAGCGTGGTGCAGCAGCACGAGGAGACGCTGATTCGCGCAGAGAACGAGAAACAGCAGGCGCTGCTCATGGCCCATCGCGACAAGCAGGCGGTGGCCGAACGCCTCGAAGCGGTCTCTCGGGAGCTGAAGACCGAGCAGGAGTCACTGGATCGCAACAAGCGCGAGGCCAATGCTCGCGACGAGAAACAGCGCGCGGCCATAGCTCAGCTCAAGGATGAGATGGTGCACATGCGCACCAGAGAGGAGGAGCACAAGTAAGACTGTCCAGTCCCTCCTTTCACTCATCTTTCTAAATATTTATTCTCTCCCAGAATCAAGCTCGAGGAGTGTATACGTAAGCAAGAGCTGCAATTGAACAGCATGCGCGAGGAACGCGACACTCTGTGCCGACTAAGCGAGGAGTTCAAAATGGACATACGACTAAAGGAGGACAAAATGGAGGCAACCAACAATGAGCTGCAGGATGCGCTACGCAAGACCAAAGAAGGTGGGATCTATAAGAGAATTGACTTTACATTTTTACAGACAAGATGAGTTTTTCCGATCTTGAGGTCTTACCCCGAATCGAAAAGAAAAGGAAGAGGGTTATAGAGTAAGATCAGGAGTAAATAATATAAAGCACAGGCCTTTGACGTACTGCAGCCAAATCTGATATTAGAATGGACTTTTCATTTTAGGGCTTAGGATACTTAGTTCACCTGCTAAATAAGCCAAAATATTTTGCCTGTCCTTTCAGGTGAGGGCTACATTGACAGCCTGCGCAAGGAGCTGACCGACAGCCGACGTCAGCTGGCGGATAGCAACATTGAGCGCGACAAGTACTCCAGTAGCAACAAGGAGCTGCGCGATCATGTCAAGCGTGTTGAGAGCGCCAAGCGTGAGCAGGCGCGTGCAATCGAGGAGGCGCTTCAGAAGATTAACAATCTTGAGGAAGCCAAGAACTCATTGGAGATAGAGCGCACACGTGTGAGCACCATACTCAAGGAGACGGAGAACAATTTCACAAAGACCACACAGGAGCTGAATGCCACAAAGTCGGCATTGCAAAAGACGCAAATGGAGTTCGCCCAGAAGGACGAGGGTGGCAAAGAGCTGCAGACTAAGCTGGCGGCTGAAATTGAGCTGAAAGAGCGTGCGCAGCAGGAGCTGTGCCAGATCAAAAAGCAGCTGGCCGATCTGGAGGCAAATCTGTGCGCTACGCGCCAGGAATTGGGTCGTGCACGCTGTCACAACAACCAGGAGGAGCATCGGTTCCATGCACGCGAACAGGAGTTGGTCACGCGCATGGAGGAGGCGCGTGGTCGCGAGAAGCGTTTGGAGGATCAGAAACACAATCTAGAGGTTTGCTTGGCGGATGCCACGCAGCAAATACAGGAGCTGAAGGCGCGTCTGGGTGGCGCCGAGGGTCGCATCAGGGCATTGGATGAGCAGCTGGCCTGTGTGGAACTGCATAAGCGCAACACAGAGCACAAACTGAGCTCCGTGGTGCACACGCTGCGCCGCATTGCGGGTATCCAAGTGGATGGCAGTGTCAATTTGTCGCATCGCTTGCTAAGTCCTTCGCGCCGGTTTAGTCCTTCACGTAGCGTTGGCGAATATGACACACGCAGCACATCACAATGTCCCGATGCGCCCGTCGATGTTGATCCCGATCTGGTCCGAAAGGGCGTGCGCAATCTGATGCATCAAGTGGCCCAGCTGGAGCGCGAGAAGGACGACTACAAGTCCCAGCTGGGGGCGGCCAAGAAACAGCTGCAAGATGCCGCCGATCAGCAACTGCGTTGCGATGCCAAGCTGGGCAAACTTCAGGCCATTCTGCGCAACTTGCAGGAGGAGAAGAGCAATCTGGAAACCGATCGGAAAATGAAAATCTCGGCTATGAATGCGCTCGAGGAGAAGCTGAAGCAGCGCACCGATGAGTGCCAAGTGCTGCGCGAGCGCGTTGCCCAAACCGAGATGCAGCTGTCCGCCACATCCGAGGAGAACGCCCAAAACGAAGATCGTCTGGAGAAGAGCCGTCAAATGTGCGGCAAGCTGGACAATGAGAAACGCATGCTGCAGGAGGAGCTGGCCAAGGTGGAGGGACGCGCCAGTAAGCTAGACTTGCAGCGTGTCGCCATGGAAGGGGATCTAACGCGGCTGCAAATGGCGCTGCAGGAGAAGGACTGCAACATTAGGCAAGTGTCTGAACGGCTGGATACCCAAAATCGTGCTATGGCTCAACTGGAGGATCGTTGCACCTCCCTCAAGTCCACAGTGGATCAGCTCAAGGAGCGTCTGCAAAAGAGCGCTGTCAGTGAGACTCAACTGCGCGGCGAGATCAAGACGTTGCAGAAGGAGCTGTCCGAGCAGGGTCATTGCTCGCAGGCCAATGAGGACAAGGTTAAGCTGCTCCAGAAATCACTGCAAACGACGGAGAACGAGAAGCGCATATTAACGGAGCGTCTGGACAGCGCTCAAACCAATCTGAACGAGCTGCGGCGCAGCCAGCAAGCGCAGCTCGATGGCAACCAGCGGCTACAGGAGCAGGTTACGGATCTCGAAGTGCAACGCTCGGCGCTCGAGTCACAGCTACGCATTGCCAAGTGGAATCAGGAAAACGGCGACAAGGACGCCGTCAACGGGAATGGAGGCGGCGGTGGCAGTCGCGAGGAAGAGGAACTAAGCCGCCAGCTGAAGTCATCGCAGCGAGAGAAATCCGAGCTGCGCAGCAAGCTGCAAACACTGCAGGACAAGGTGAAGCAGCTGGAATGTGACAGAAAGAGTAAATTTGCTGGTGGCAACGCCTATGATCGGGCTGAGAAATCGAGCTCCTATTATGGAGGAGGCGGCGCTGGCGATGCCGGAGAGTATGATTCCAATCGTTATGACGCCGGCACTGGGGGCTCCTATAGTTGTGGCCTTGATCACAGCGTCATTGAGCAGGAGACGCGCGACTTGCGCTTAAAAGTGCGTCGTCTGGAGACGTTGCTGGCGGAAAAGGAGTCCGAGTTGGCGCGCTGCAAGGCACGTATGCATGACAGCTCCAAGTGCATGGATGGCATGGACGCGGATCGCTATCGCAGCGCCCAAATGCATGCTGAGAAGTTGCTAGATGCTCGCGAACAATCCCACAAGCAGCAGGTCCTACGACTCGAGAACCAGGTGAGCCCATGCCCAGTTCCATGAGTACAATCAATTTGCAATTGCAATCTCCATTCCTCCCACAGATCTCAATGCTGAGAGAGCAACTGGCACAAGAGGCTAAACGGCGACAGCAGTACATTCTGCGTAGCTCCAAAGCTAATCGAGAGATGCAGCATCTGCGCAGCACATTAGGCGATTCCCTGCGGAATGTCTCCCAGCATCCAGTGGATACCCATTTGCTGGAAAGCGAAAGTAGACGGTTGGTAGAAACATGAAAATCTCATTGAAAGATAATCGAATTGGTTGGCTTTTTCAGCTTGGATTCTGCAGTGTCCATGAGTCTGCCACCGTCGACGTGCCGTGATTACGATCGTGATTAATGGATAGTGCAATCGCGTTGTCATCTGGTAACTTGATCCCGCCAAGACGTAACGTTCACTGCCAGCGTAAGGCAAAGTACGTGCATTTATTTTGAGGCAAACGCTTTAGATTACTAAAGATATCGTAATTAAATAATATTTAGTTCACCAGCATCTGCATTCATAAACCTTGAAGTGCTTCAAGTACAATTCTAGCTGTTCATTGTCTGCCTTGTAGACAATCGAATATAGTGCGTTCCATTATCTCGCATCCTGAATTGGATATTCATTTATGACACAAAAAAACATATTTTACAATATTATACATTAAAGGGTCACAAGTTCCGCTACTCCTCGAAAGGTAGGAGAGCAAAGAACTGCATTAATATCATATATGAGCTAAAAACCAATCACATAATAATTTCAATAACATTGTATGCATTGATATTGACATGGACACATAGTCGGCACAACAACACATTCAACTTTTAACATACATACATTTTAAATACAGTTTGTGTTCAACAACTTACAGCATATTTTATAAACTATATACAAAAATAAACACGTCCAATAACACTTTAAAAGTGCGTTTTATTTATTTTTTTAACAGTCTCTCCAAGCACTCAACGACGATTTTCATATTCGCCTTTTGTTCGGACAGCTTAGCCACTTCACCGACAATGGCATAAAGGGCTTTCGATTTGCCTTTTTGGTATTGCTGCACAGTTTTTGGCTGATTTGCGATTGCCTCGCGGCAATAAGCCTCAATGGTGTTCAGATCTGAAATCTGTTCCAAATTGTGTTGTCTAATAAGCTGCAAAGCAAAGCGTAACAATATATATTTAAGGCTTTGTATTCTTTAACTTTTAAGTTTTCTTACTTGGCTGACATCAGCGTCTGGATTCGTGTGTAAAAGTGGAATAAGTTGGCGAGCTGCTTGCAAATTGATGTGCTCAGCATGTAACGATTTTAAGATGTCCTTCAAGGCGTTGGCATTGATGGCGCTGAAATTAAAACATTTACATAAACTGAAAACATATATGTACATAGATTACATACCAATCTGCTATGTCCAAACTAAGCTTGTTGCAGTACGACATTAAATCGTTAATAAGAAAATTGGTTACAACTTTGGTTGGCATATCAGGTAGACTTTTGGTGATGTTTACAAAATGTTCCAGCAGGATAGGTTCGTTCTTACAAAATAAACATTAATAACAATATTTGCTAAAATAACTCCCACTCGATAGAGCTTACCACCAAAATTATAGCTGCCTCCGCATTAAGTTTATAATATTCCATAAGGCGTTGACGTGTATGTTCAGGCAATTCTGGTAATTCTTCACTTAGGGCTGCTACCGATATTAAGTGTTCGGTTGACCTTGCACCTGGCTTGAGATTAACATGTAATGGTGGCAAATTGGGCTCCGGCATAAAGCGATAGTCCTGTAGCACTTCTTTATCTCGCATTGCAATTGTGCGTCTGTTCTCTGCATCCCATGAGCGCGTTTCATTTGTTACCACACCGCCCTCGGCAACGAGCTCCAACTGACGATTGATTTCATATGATATTGCCTGGGATATGCTGCGCACGGAGCCAATGTTTTTGACCTCTGTGCGTACCCCGAAAGGATCGCCCTCCTGGTGTATTGATATATTGGCATCTACACGCAGTGCGCCCTCTGCAAAAGCAAACTTAAACAAGTGTTTCGGCAGTTGTATTAGGCACTTACCCTCCATTTTACAGCTACAGGTCTGTAGTCGTCTCAATATAAGCATCAACTCTTTCACTAATGAAGCAGCCTCCTCGCCAGTCTCCAAATCTGGGCCAAAGACCAGCTCCATTAACGGCAGACCAGCTCGATTCAAGTCCACTAAGCTTCTCTTGAGCTGCTCGTCGTGCAACGATTTGCCACTGTCCTGTTCCAATTGTAATTGTAACAAGTTGACAGATTTATAGTAAATCTTTTTGCCCGGCGTTATGACTGGAAATGTCATTACACCATTATTTGCCAGCGCGGCGCGTTGTTGTGTAATTTGGTATCCATTCTAAGAAAGTTCAAAGGATTTACATTGCATTTGATGTGATTACGCTGACTGCTCACTGGTAAATCTGCATAAAAGTAGTGCTTCCGATCAAACATGGACACCTCGTTCACCCGGCAGCCTAGTGCCAACGCAGTTTTTATACCAGACTCTACGCATTTTCTATTGAGAACCTTAAATAGATTGTGCTCCTTATTAGTATCCGCTAAGAATTAACTGCAAATCTCACCGGTAGAGTTCCTGGTATAGACGCATCAAAGTATGCAACTGCTGTATTAAGAGGTGCTCCAAAGCTGGTGGCACTGCCGGAGAATAGTTTTGAAGCACTTGCAATCTGTGCGTGCACCTCCAAGCCAACGACACTTTTCCATTTCCTGCATGAAGCATAAACGTATTCAAATAAGAGATGTGGGAATTTCTAAGCAATCAAATATTTTTATTTTACTTCTTTGCCGCATTGGCCAATTTGGGTTGCGTTGACAGTCGACGCACAATAATATAACTTCCCATTGTTAGATTTCTTGACCGGCTGAGATTTGATAATAGCAACAGCTGAGCTCCAGGTGTACTGCTTAACACCAATAATAGATATTCCCTCTACTCTATTGACTTAATCAAAAAATCGATAGAAGATGAAACAGCTGTTTTTTTTTAAGGAATCGAATTTTTGCCTGTAGACCGAATCTATAGCAATACTCGCTTAACATCTGATTATATGTTTATTGCTGCATCAATAATAGCGCGATTTTCCTTGAAAAGAAAATTTCAATCATGCTTTCTATGTCAGATCTTCATACTCATTTTGTATTCCATCAACAGAAAGAATATCCTCAATGCAAAGACAGACTGTTAAAAACAGCTGACATTGGTTAGCGTGTCACGAATCAGCCGTTTAGTATCGATAATTAGCATTTACTTCCGATATTTGTGGTACTTACGATAAATCAAAATATCACGAAGGCGAAGTGGGCTCCACTGGAAGAACATGGAAAAGTTGAACATTACTGCTAAACCAAGGTAGAAAAACACGAAATAACCTTTTTAATAAAACATGTGAAAAAGATGAAACTAGAGGTAAGTTCAACTTTCGCATTGGCCAACGCAACAGGCAGTTTAAATACACTTGCGAAAAATGTGATGCAAATTTTTGTATATCACAGTTGACAACAACGACGACGAAGAAGAGAGAAAAAAGCACACGCAGCGCAGCAAAAGCAAAAAACACGACCAAGAGACCACGACAACTTCGACAACTACGACGACGACGGCTACAAAATACTTGGAGTTGTGACCACTACCAGGTCGCTACGCCAACGTGCAGCTATAGGTTAAAGGCAGAAAAACAAAGGCGACAGATGCAAGTAAGGAGCTAATGCTGAAAAATCAATCAAACAACCAACACACCACATGCTGTCCGTTGTTACCACTCCAAATAACTAAAGCACCAAAATGGACTTCGATAGGATTATCTGCGGCTTGGAGTCAAACCAAACACTTGAGAATGAGGAAGCAAAAAAGAAACTTGTTGAAATTTTCACCCAAAGTAAGTAAACGCCAATTTACAAATATCCTAATACTATTTGAATTTCCTACATCTACATAATAGATAGGGAACAATGGCCAGTGCGCTATATGCTCGACTACTACATAAACACTGGCTCAATGCGCATTATGGAAGTGCTGGTGAAGGCACAGCCGCCACACGATAGCTACATATTCGATCGCTTAGACGACTGGCTCAAGCAACAACAATTTCGCGTACAGGCGCTGAACGTATTTTGTTTTATTGTGCGACGCCATCCCACTTGGTTGCACAAAATCGAGAAGCATCGCCTTATAAAAAGTATATTCAAGTTGTTGATGGTAAGTGTATTTGATAAAGATTTTTATTATCGTTATATATGTGTGTCATGTTTATAATCCTTGCAGCACGAAAAGGATATTGTGCCATTAATGAGCGCTCTTCTGTGCATAATTACGCTGTTACCCATAATCCCGAATTCAGTGCCGAATTTTTTGAACGATTTGTTTGAAGTATTTGGGCATTTGGCTTCGTGGAAATTTCAAAACCTGAATAAGTTACCAGACGAAAAGGTCGTGCATCTACAGTTGGGCTTGCAAATGCTTTTCCATCGGCTATATGGCATGTATCCGAGTAGTTTCCTTAATTATCTGTCGGAGTTCATCAAGAAGGACAAGGGTAGTATTTTCCAGCATACGATCAAACCGTTACTGAACACTGTGCGCTTGCATCCGATGCTATTGACGGCTACCAGTGAAACGGAGGTAAGCAACCAGCGATGGAAGGAAATGGAGCCGCATGATGTGGTCATGGAATGTGCACATTTGTCGCTACCCGTGCTGCATCCCGACTCCACATGCGAGGATATTACTTCCACTTATCCATGTAGCACGCCCAGCTTTAGTCGCATGACCTCGACCACATCCTACAGCGAACAGCATAACAACGTTAGCAATCAGTCCAACCACCAGCATCTAACTGGGGCACCAGTTAGACGCTTCGAGTCAAATATAGCGGATACCAACAATACCCCAATCTGGAGTCCACATAACGAAATAGCACCTGCTACCGCCAGCTCTGCTATGCCGCTGACCCCTACGCCGTTTATAGTGCCGCCCAGCAGCACTGCTCAGCTGCTTGTTGCCACAGGTTCCTCGCCGCCAGAGGCGGCTGTTGAGGCTACTCCGGAGACAACGCCATTGAAGGATTTGCGCGACTTTAAGCAACAACAAAAACAGCAGCAGGTGCCCAACTCACATACGGTACGCGCTATCTTTGCTAATAGTCAACCTTCCTCTCCCATGCGTAAGGATCACCAAAGCCAATTCCACTTTCCTGACTTAAGCAAGATTCAGCCGACGGCCGAACCTCCTCAGCTTTCAGATGCATTGCTCACGGGTGGTCCGAATACTGCAACGATGATAAACTCTGAGACCAAGGATCTAAATGTCAGTGTCTGTGGCGAATGCAGCGAAACAGATCGTAATCTTTGTAGCGATGGTGGCCTTCATATGCCTACCAACCGTAGCATTCATCAACTGGCCAAGGGCGTTAAGCGAAGAAATCGAATGGCAAGTTATTGCTGCAATGAGAGCAGCTTTACCAGCGGCTGGCCAAGTACGACGTCCACGAAGTGGACAACAATACCGAGACAAACGGAAAACGAAATGCGTCGTACTAAGTCGTGCTCAGCTTTGCCAGGTCTACAGCAACTGCACGATGATGACGATGAGGCCGATTGTCTGACTCTGCAACAAAATAATGGCAATGGGAATGGAGTGCATAATGACGTGCAAACACAAAAGACTGTGCTGGCTGGTACCCGACTGCAACGCAGCGGTCGAGTGCTGGCCATGGGAACATCCAAAATCGTGACCGGCAATGCGTACAAGACGAAGGAGGTGCAAACAGTGGAAGTGGTGCCGTTACACTATGAAGATTTACTCTTTGAATTGTTGCGTGAGTGCAAGGAGCAGCGCAATAAGTACGATAGAAGTCAATTGTATCCGCAGGACATACTCGATCAGTACATAATGCGCTCCATACACGCCAAGGAGAGCTGCGATCCGTCAAGCAATCTCGTTCCGCTGCAGGAGCAATGGCAGCTGATGTGCTTACAGTTGCTATACGAACGTTATCGTCGTAGCATTCATGCCGAGCGTAATCGTCGCTTGATGGGACGAAGCCGCGATAAGCGTAGCCTGGAAATGGAGCGAGATCGTTTGCAGGAACAACTGAAAAACTTTGATGTAAAGAACCAAGCTCTTGCTGCTAGAATTGACTTGGGCATTCGGCAATCTAATGAGCAGCTAAGCAGCTACATCCAACAGCTGGCCGACCTGAAGTCAAAATATCAATACGAGCTGGACCAAAATAAGTGTCTACGGCAGGCGAATGACGATTTGCAGACTCGTCTTAATGCCGAGATGTTGCAGCGCAAGGAGATGAACTACGAAGTGGAGTCGCTTCGCGGTAAAATCTTTACCATGACCACAGAATTGCAACATGCTCAACAGCAAGCGGATCTTGGACAACAGTACAAACAGGAGCTAGCGCGCCTGGAGGCAGAGTTTATTATCATGGGCGAGGTGCAGGTGCGTTGTCGGAATCGACTGGCTGAAATCGATAGCTATCGTTCACGCGATGAGGAGCTAAAATTGCTGCAAGAGAGTTTTAATGCTGAACTAAAAGGTGAGCTTTAGGTATATAGAAGGTACGCCAAACTGATCACAATTTTCTCAATAGATCTGAAGCATAACCTAGACGAAAAGACTTCTCTACTCGAAAGCACCAAGCACAAAATCAGCGAACAACTGGTTAAGTTGGATAACAACGATAAGGTTATTGTGGAGCAGAAGCGCTTGCTGCACACCGTCAAGGAAGAATATGAGGAAAAGTTTAAGGTAAGCATCTCAACTCATAACTCACGGTCAGTGCCATAATGCAATCTGTGCTCTTGCAGTCGGTAAACAAAAAATATGACATTCAAAAGAAGATCATCATACAAATGGAGGAAAAGCTCATGTTGTCACTGCAACATCCGCAGAGTGTTGTCGGACACACAACGTGCTCGCCAGATACTGACCGAACTGGTAAGCCTTTATATAGACCCGATGAATTTTATTTTGTTCACGAACTTATATTATGCCTCGATTCACAGATATTGCCTCATCCATGGAACGCAATTCACCGCTTTCGACGTCGCTGGCATCTAGTGAAAGTCTTTCGGCAAGTCTGCGGTCCACGGAGCTAAAAAATCTGCAACAGCTGCTTGATTCGCCTTCGATTCCCGAAGTATCAACCCTAAGGGTCGGCGGGACTGGCACGAGCTCAGGCACGGGCGTGCCATACGAAGACAATGCGCGCATGCCGGCAATTGACTTGGCCACATCAGCGGGCACTGCTAGTGCCATAAATATAATGCAAACGACAACGACGGCAGCACTGTCGCAAGAATTGGACATGCCAACGACATCTAATCACACACACACCCACCCACATTTACACTTGCAACAGCAACAAGGGCAGCAGCCGAAGCAGCAGCAGCCACCGCACAGTCAGCAGTAACAACTGCAGCAAACAATACGTTTGCAACAGAAAGTACACAAGGCTGTCAATTATATATATAAAAAAAACAACAGAAATGGTCGTCGGAAAAGGCAAGCTTCAACAACTACAAATTAAACATGTATCAAAAATAGCTGCAAATATCTCTTTTTTGTCTCCACTACCAAAAATAATGAATATCGGATTATGAAACGAATTGTTCAGGGTTTTCGCATTCAGTTTAAAAAACTGTAACTAAAGTTAAATAAAACGCAGACTCCGCGCAATAATTATAACGATTATAAACGTTTGAAATTTTAACTTGTTGGCACATTGCAATGTGTTTTGTCGTATAAAATTGTATAAAAACAGAATAAAACGAAAATAGGTTTTGATATGATGAAACATTAAATGAAAATAATTCTTGAGCATATTGATTTCACATTTGTTTGACTGTTGTCGGGCAACGAAGGTACACATACTTTACAAAACACTCAGATATTGTACACTTATTGTTTTGGCGCACAATTTGAAAATTTAAATTTATCTTCTATGCGATACTGCCAACATAAATATATTAAGCTTTGTACACAGCTGGCAGTGCTAAAATTTAAAAAATAGTTTTGGCGCAATAGTTTGTTATTGTTGGTATTGCCAACAGTGAAAGTGTAATCTGTGGATAAAGTTGGCAGCGCCAACAGCTGTTTTCTGAACTAAAGCTAGCAAGAAGAAGAACACTGTAACCATCAGTAGAAAACGCCTCAAAAACAAAACGTTATGTTGTCACAATATATGGAAGAATTTGAACAGGTGTGTACAGATTAATTGAATGTATTTAATGCATACCACAAAGATTACAATGCCATAATTTAGGAGCCCTTTGAAGTGGGTGAATTCATCGAACGTCTGACCTGGCGTACCAACAATGAGTTGCAAAATAGCGAAGACTTCAATCCGGTGGCATTGCACGACACATTCATACAGACTATTAAGGATCTGAAAATACTGCAGGAGAAGCAGCAAAGCAAATGCGAACGTTTGGAGGAGTCCCTGCGACAAGAGCAGGATTCACATGCCAAGAAAATATCGAAGCTACAAGAGCGGCACCAAACGGCCATCGATTGGTTTGGTCAGCTGGATGAAAAGATCAACTCGGTGGCTGGCAAGATAATGCATCTGGGGGAGCAGTTGGAAAATGTGAATACTCCGCGCAGTCGGTCAGTGGAGGCACAAAAGCTACTTAGCTACATGTCTGAATTTTTAATGGCCGGGCCCGTGATAGTAAATGATATATTTAGCGATCCGTTGCGCTTGAACGAAGCAGCCGATGTAATACAGAAGCTATACGCAATATCACAGGACTTACCGCCCGGGAATTTTGCCGAGTCGAAGCGTAAGATTGAAAAGAAATACGATGAAGTGGAACGTAGACTTATCGAAGAGTTTGCAACGGCACAAAAGAGCGAGGACATTGAGCGTATGAAGAACCTAGCTCAAATCCTCTCTCAATTCAAGGGTTACACACAGTGCGTCGATGCCTACATCGAGCAAAGCCAAATGCAGCCGTATAGTGGCAAGGATATATTTATAGGCATTGTGCCCATGTGCAAGCATCACTACGAGATCATCAAGAAGGTTTTTGCCAATCCGCAGCAGGTCATGTCGAAGTTCATACTAAATATTTATCAACTAAAACTTCATCAATATGCGATGACCAAGCTGGAGGACAAAAAGGACGAGGAAAAGTATCTACGCACACTCTATGAACTCTACTCACAGTTAGTTAATGGAACGTTTTGAGTTGTATTCGTTAAACCAAGTAAGAATTTATATTTGCAGCACTTTAAAACTGTCTAGTGACTTGCAAGTGTACATGTCTACCATCGATGATGATCTGCTCCAAAAACTTACACAACAAATCTTCATGAAAAACCTGGCCGGATATGCTGAAATTGAGCTGAGGTGCCTGACGGCCAAGTGCTCAACGGAACTGGAGAAATTTTATGCCAGCAAAAAGCACCAGAAGACGCAAACAACGAAAGGCTTTCGCCGCAACATGGAGGTGCTAATTGCCACGAGGGCCAACATAAATATAGCTGTCATTGAAGATTATGGCGGCGAGACTTTCCTGTCGGAGGAGCTGGCAATTAACATGCTGCAAGAGGCTAAGGCATCCCTTAAACGCTGCAGATTGTTGTCCAGCGAGGCAGAACTTCCTGGGAATGCCATCAAGTTAAATGATATATTGCTACGCTTTCTCATGCATGAGCATGTTGACTATGCGTTAGAGGTCGGGTTGCAGGCAGTGCCGCTAGCGGAGGGAAAAGTATTTCCACAGTTGTATTTCTTTGATGTGGTCCAAAAGACCAATATCATTGTGCATTTGCTGGACAAATTATGCAATACGTCGGTTATACCCTGCGTAAGGTAACTTCGCTAGTATATTAAAACATGCGGGAATTATAAATAGTATTTGCCTTTACAGTAACACACCAAAATACTCAGATTATGTATTCAAAAAGCGCATATTGATGGAACAAATTGAAACTAAGCTGGACCAGGGTCTGGATCGATCTATAAGCGCAGTAATTGGCTGGGTTAAAGTCTATCTACAATACGAGCAGAAAAAGACGGACTACAAACCCGAAACAGATGTCGATACTATCTCATCGGCTGTAAGAAGATTCTTTAAAATTATTTCCATTTTTGTATTTAATATCTGTGCTCGTCTACATAGGCTTGCCTTCAAGTGGTGCAGAGTCTGCAACCTGTTATCGTGCAAATAAAGAAGTGTGTGGATGGCGAAAATCTGCAAAATGTGCTGACAGAATTTGGAACACGCCTGCATCGCATCATCTACGATCATTTGCAAACGATGCAGTTCAATACGGCAGGCGCCATGTGCGCCATTTGCGATGTGAATGAGTATAGAAAATGTATACGTGAGCTGGACAGTCCATTGGTAACGCAGCTTTTTGATATACTACATGCTCTATGCAATTTGCTATTGGTCAAGCCCCAAAACCTGCAAGAGGTTTGCACAGGCGATACTCTGGTAGGTACATTGATATCTCTATATCGCATTATGTCTAATTTTCAACTTTTTTATTGAAACAGAATTATCTTGACAAGTCGGTGGTGCGTCAATTCATACAACTTCGTACCGATTTTCGTATCATCAAGAACACCAACTATTTAAAGGGGATCATCGAGTAGCAACGGCCAATCCATTGCCGAGTCACATACCCAAATGTATCCCGTTCAATTTATTTTGTTTGTATTACTTTATATAAACATAAACATATGATCAAAACAAACAATATATATAGTATATATTAAGTATTACTTGCTGGTACCTTTAACGGTTCACTTTTCAATTAAAGTCAAGTGCTTCATATTTTTATCTGTACAGATCTATCATTTTTCATTACCTGAGAGTTTCGTCATGTCCTAAATACTGTGGGAACGTCCCAATAGTCTATATTTATCACTTGGTATTTGCTGTAGTTGTGTGCTGAAGCTATCGTTCACAGCCAATAAATCAAAGTTGATTGCTTAAGTATACACAAATTATTTATTTTTGTTTGCATTTAATGTCGCTCCCCTAATTGCAGATAAAAAAAGCTACCGATTGCTACCAGTTGACGGTTAGTGTGGCTTCAACCTTTAACTCAGTCAACTGCTAGCCGTGTAGCCAAACGTATCACACTTGGGGTATAGAAAGCGTTGCTTGTCGCGTGTCTGATTAAAATACCGCAACATTATCGTGCGCCTTTGTTATTGTCTTAATCAATTTTCAAACGCAGTCAAACGGTGAGCCATATATTCTAATCACAACGATCTTGTACCACAATCGATTAAGCCATGCGCGGCTATTTTGTTTACTACTTGAAAATACTCTGGGCCTTTTGTGTTATTAACGAAACGATCGCCAGTGCCATAAAGATCACCAAAGACGATGCATATAAGAAGTTGCTATCATTACGTTCGCTGGCATTCGAAGATTGCGGTGAGTTCTTCGCCAATTTTAGCAGTATGGACCCGATCGAAAAGCCAGCTGATCGATGTCAGGGACTATACTATTTATAGAGTATCTTTATACGAAATATTTATATATTTATATTTATTGTGGACCTCTATGTTAACTTAAATGGTTCTTATTTAATTTCACTGAACGTATAAAATATACCTCATGAACACCTTGGCAATAACGGTACGAACTGTTAACAAAATGTTTTAAGCAGTCGGGTCAAGTGAGTATTGAATAGAAGTCAAGCTATATACATACGTGCAATAATATGTAAATATATATATGTATAAATAATCTATTTAACACTCTGCCAAGCCTCTCTTCAAAGTGATCCATCTGTATATATATTCGAGCATATCATATATCGTATATCTAACTCCACATATGGAAGAATAATACTATATTGGATTACTCATCGAATTCTGGTTTAATTCTGGTTTGATATATGCCGTCAATAAATAATCAGCTAATGAGATCTTTGATAGTAATTTCGCCTCGTTCGCCAATTTTCCGGTCACTAAATTAAGACCCTATCAACATATATATATATATATATATTTATACTGAAATACAAAAATTATGACATTAATCAGTGTCAAATTTTTTTATTGGAAAAGTTTCCCATTCACAATAGGAAAAAAACTAATCTGAGCCGGTTTAGTTCCTTTGTTTTTATTTATACTAATCAAAAATTCTGACTAAACTAATCAATTTGCTAAGGTAGACAAAGTGAAATAAATCAGTTGCAACGCATATTGTGGTATCATCGTTACATCATATTTTTATTTAGCCCTTGAATAATGACTAAGCTTATTATAAAAAACTTAATTGTATACATATATATATTTCGTAATCGTTCAATAAGTGACCGTAGTATATTGGTTTTCAGCCAGGTCCGCCTGACTGACAGCTACTCAATCCCAATACTAATCTCGTTAATGTGATAGGACTAAAATTTAAGATTGTTCGGTATATACATACATAATGGGGCCCTACCAAATCAGGTTCTATACAATTTGAACTAGATACACTTTATACTAAATATATTGTCAAGTAGTCCCCAGAAATCTGTATATTTTGCTGTTAGCAGAATGAACTAATATTATACATCTGTGCGGGCTGGGTGTGGAAAATCGAGGAAATTTAGGATCACGTTTCATCCGCTACAAATACGTATATAAAGTATCTGGTAATATTTTGAAATATTTTTTTCCCTATTTACTAAATTTATTTGTTTTTATACACTGAACGAGTATTATGCAGTATGTTGCCTTGGACTGCAACTTGCTTACCTGGCTATTTTATAGATTGCGAGCAGAGCCAGTCCATTAAGTCTCTGAGATAACTGGTATTAAAATACCTAAGTTTGTATATCATTGCAAAATATATATAAATATAATTTATGTATTGAAAATAGATAAAAATATAATAATTCTATTTATAATAATATTTAGATTTTTATTAAAAAAGAAAAAGTAACATTCCGCGAACCCACTGACTGGCAGAAGGAGGTGCTTATAGAGTATAAACCAACTTGTCGAATGACTCGTGTTCTTCTGTTCATCTCCCTTGCTTGAGTTTTGAAATCTTCCATCAAATATTTATTTTCCATGAAATCATATAAAATCAATATAAAATTTCAGTTTTTGATCCACAACTTTCAATGTTTGGCATATCCAAGTAATTTTTAAGAGTTACACAAAATACTGCAATTAGCACTTGAGATACATGTAAATAATGATTCGGGAGTCCAATTATATGTTCCATTAGCTGGAATATAGAGGCTTATAGTACTTACAATCAGAGTGACAGATCAATTAAAAATAGGGAACAGAAGGGATCGCTCAGCATGTCGCAGCAGACTCAATTTTTGTCAAGATTTTTATCAAATTATTATGTACAAAATGTTGACTTGATCTTTCATTATATGTATATAATCTTTCATTATATGTCTTTAATCTTAAATACACTTCTGTATTTCAGCTTTCGGCAATTAAGCCCATTCGCAGCATTCACGTACTTACTTGTAAATAGGTTTCATTCGCCACAAGCCAACATATATATATATAAAAATTTGAATGGAATGCATTTGATAATATTTGTAATCTGATGGTATTTCAGGCTCCCTGTATAATGTGAACTACCTGAACATTGAAAACTGCTCGAGGGTGCCCTGTTCTATGGCTCGCGATTCCACTGTTAAGGTTACGGTGCTCTTCGATGATAACGGTAAATATATGCTGATAACGGGGGATCATGCATTCAAATTCTTTAATGCGCTCTCGCTAAGCTCAAAATACGAGGGTGACGACGATACGTATCTATTATATAAATAGAATATATACATACATATAGCTAAGGGTCGGAAGAGTATACAATCGACTGTGAATGGGGGGTGAAATTAATCGTGTGAATTGCCGAACAAGAAGAAGACTGTCGTAGCCGGCGATAATGTGCCATAAAAAATAATTGGTCAAATAGGTGTGTAAATCAAAATAATACCCAGTAATTTTGCATTATACGACATCATTTATGACATATACGTAGTACTACTTGGACGTACGTAAGTGTGTGTGTTTGCAAAGATAAGTAATACCCTACTTATAGAGTATATACATACAAACAGACGCACTTGGCTACCATTTCTGAATGCAATTGGGGCTAGCGATATGATTGATTTTGAATATATAAATAGACCAAACGGACCTTAACTGTGTTTTGTGTTTTGATTATTCAGCACAAATATTATTTTTTATATCGCGAATTGCACACTGGCCCAATACAACCTCCAAGACATTGAAGTGCTCTAATTTCTATTGCGAGCTATAATTTAAAATCTGAAGTGCTAAGTCAATTTACATTTGCGTAAAGCAACGGGAGTAGCATTCTTTCATTTTAAATGTCACCTCTATTGAAAAGCTCAGTTAATTGGTAAACTATAATAAATTGATATCAGTAATCAGAACTAAAGATCTAACAATTATCTTATATTAATTCTGTTTAATTTAGTTGGAATCTAATCATGTTTCAATTGCAGGCAATGGTGTTTCATTTCTAAAACACGAGGTGCGTTGGGTCTTCACCTACCTCAAGAGCGAGGCGGCCATATCTCCAGATCCTTGCGATGGCGATCATAACTGCATATTGAATGTGAATGAAAGCAAAAGCTATTGGGCCAATATCTATGTGAATTCAACATTACCAGTGGTATGTTCGATTATATCGAATTATTATCGAAATTGAAGCTTAATGACTTTATTCCATCTTACTTTATTCCATCCCTTACAGATGAAGGGCAGTATGCTATGGGAGGCCAAAGATGAAAACAATAAAAATCTCATTTGCTTTGAGGTGCCCGTTGTGATTACAATGTAACAACATACACACACACACATACACACATACACACTCACACACATATATAGTGAAAAGCTGTGCGTATGTGTGTGTGCAATGCAGATGTATATACATATATATTTATGATACTTGTGTAAAATATAATAAAATAATTGGTGCATGCAAAGACAATAGCAATCATTAATGGGGCAACAAGAACAACAACACATACCCACACACACATTAACACTCACACAGAAATACACACACACATGCATCCTTTAATGATACTTTGCATGAATGAACACTGCAGGAAGAAGAAGGAGCAGAGCAAAGAAACATAAATAATGCGATCTTTTGTTTTCGGCACTGCGCTGCGCTGCTAGCGGCCGCACGAAGAAGCGACACAATTGGAGCATGAGCGCCAGCCGCCGTACACATTCGCGAGCGCCGTGAGCGCCGACAGCGGCGAACGAGCGGCAACGAACGCGTACGAGCTGCTGCTTAGCAGCCGAGCGCGCACGAAGCATGTTCGGCTGTTCAGCATCCAGACGCAATGCAATTGGCTGTTCGCTCAGTGTGTCAGTCAGTCTTTGCGGGTGCAACGCGACGGTCGCGCGAGTATAAGAAATTATATTAAGGAGCAGTTGCAGTCGTAGCAACAACAAACTCATAACCGAACAGTTTAAGTCGAAACTTCATTAGCTAATAGCGCACGAGCGACAGTCGATCGATCGCAGGGAAAAAGCCCTACGCACAGTGTTGTTCGGGGTGTTGCCAAATTGTTGGCGTTTTGGGTGGTGGTGTTGGAGCAAGTGCCAACTTCGGTGTTCAGTGCTCGTGGCTTGCGGTGGTTGCCAGCAGTATTTCGCTTATTGTGCGTCAAGTGTAAGTACGAAAACAAAAACAAAACACACTGCTCTGATGTGCTCTGCACTGCTCTGCTCTGCTCGTTTGCTTGCCATTTGCGCAATTTGGTCGGCGTAAAATGAGATTGCCTTCGTGCTAATTGCGGCAATCGGTGGGGGTAAGTGTAAGTGGGCCGGGGCAGCGGGTAGCTGGGGTAGCTGAAGATGGGGATGCCATGGTGACATGCAACGCCACATAGGCAATGGCCATGGCAGGCAACACTTACTTGTCAGCGCTCCATGTCCATCGGCTCTGCCCTGTTTGCCGTCCATGGCAAAGTCTACACCGCCATACCCTTTGCAACGGAAGTAATGAGGTACCCATTGTCGTATCCCATTGTATCCAATGCCTCGAACCTGAACTTTGTGAACAACTGCAAAATTAGAGACTAGAATTTGAAACCTCTTGTTTCAGCTATTCATCGCTCGCCTGTGCACATGCTCAGCTGAGTGTTAAAGACCCACAAATGGCAAATGGATCCCGCTGAGTTTCCAATGACAAATAAGCCATGTTGAAAAAGAAAATAAACAAAAAATGATACCCAATATTATTATTATAAATTGCTGTGCATAACTAAAACAAATATAAACGTTGTCAATTTTGAACTTTCGAAATAACAGAGAGAATTCTGAATCTGTATATTATACTCATATATCATTGCTAAAAGTTTGTTACTTAATAATATGACTTTATTTTAAATTAAAATAGTTTATTTGTTTTTTTTTTTAAATATGAAAAATGAGGAAATATTTGCTTTGAGCATATTTGACTGCATTCAATGTTTTAGTGTTTCATAAATTGAAATTTGTAATAAACATTTTATGTTTATTTTTTAGAATAGACCATTATTATTATTTTTAATAGCAGTGCACATAAAAAGCCATAAACTTCTGCCTTAAATGCAGCATAACTAAAAAGTTAGTTTCGAAGATTTCAATTCTTCAAGTAAAAAATATTTGAAAAAATCTTAGACTTGCTTGAAATAATAATGTATAATATTATTATTAATATTAAGATTATTATTCTTGTATTTAATTTATTATTTTTTTCATAAATACTTGATAGGGCTCTTTTTTAGGCTTAATTAAAATTGAATCTTATTCTAAGCTACATCCTTAAAATATTTTGTATTTAGTTGTAGAGTATCCGTTAGTCATGGTAAGCCCTAAATTGAATCCAACCTCCCCGCTTAGCAGTTTACTTTGCTCTTCTTGCGTTTACTTAAACGTAAACACTTTTTATGTGCTGCTGCCGCTGCACTTGAGCAGCAGCAGCAGCAGCAGCAACAATGCGCTGTTGTTGTTGCTGGTTGTTGGTCAAAGTGTTAAACGATTTGCATCATATTACACACTGTTGTTGATGCTTCGCTGGCTGGCCATTGTCGCCAGTGGCACTGGTCTCAGTCGCTGTTGCAGTTGCAGCCTCTGGCTCAGCTATTGTGCTAAGGTCTGAAGAGCGCAGAGCCTGAGACTGGAGCCATATAACAAAAGCCACAACAGAGCCAACTACCACCGGCGATTTATCATAGCAGCAGCAGCAGCAGCAACGTCAACGAAATCGATCCGGATCTTTTAGATCGCTGCAATATACACATACGCACATCTGCGTGTGTGTGTGTGCTCTGATATGTGCATGTGTGTGTGTGTGCAGCATAAAAAGATAATTTTGAGCTTTTGAATCGTTAAAAGCAATTAATTGCCACTACGCAGCAGCGGACCAGACAGCCAGTCAGCCAGTCAGCCAACCAGCCAGCCAGGCAGCCATCCTGGCTGGGAACATCGACTAGCCTCATCAGTGCAGTTCATTCCATATGACAGAGCTGCTTTTGCTCGCTTTACTGCCCAATTTTGTTGCAAAATTTTGCGTTCCGCGGAACTTGGTGCATTTCATCTTGTTGTCATCAGCAATGTGGTTGTTGCTTTTTGTTTTTGGTGCCGCCGATCGTCGCACATTCATTTGTCGCTTAATGTCCCTCAATAGCGGCTGCGTTCTCGCCCCGCCCTTCTCCCCCGTCCTTCCCTCGCCTACTCTTCCTTCTCCCATAGTTTGTTGCTGTTCGCATTCCCCGCATCCCTCCACCTGCCACTTACGTTGCTCCCAGAGTGTCTGTATCTGTATCGTCTTGGCATGTGCGGCATCTGCTGGCTGGCTGGTCGGTCGGTCGGTCGGTCGGTTGACTGGGCTTCTGTGATGAGATCTCCGCCCGGCTATATGGTGGCTGCTGCGTGTGTGTGTGTGTCTGCCTGCGAATCTGGTGACATCCACTTGCATGCGCACATTCATCGTAGCCGCAGTTTTCAAGATTTTATTTTGCTTTGCTGCACATTCACACGCAACAGCACACACACACGCACGCACACGAAGATGGGGCACCATAAAACATTAGTTTCCCATTTGCGTGCTAAATACCCTATGTGGATCGCAAGCTACATGCCAATTGAAAAAGGTTGGCTAAGCTGCCAATTCCGAGCAATTGCCAGATCGCTAAGGAATGCCGTTTAGACTGACCAATGATCTCTCAACTACCAGGAATGACAGCTTTTAGTTGTAATGTAATTAATATCTCTAGACGTCACTGGCCAGTTGTTTCCTTATATGAACACGTATGCCTATGATATCTCATTGTGAGTATATTAGCCAAAAATAAAAGATAAGCCCAATATGCCTTAAATTCTTATTGTTTATATTATTGTTTAATGGAATATGAATAGTAGATTTTCTATTTTGTAATAAGTATTGCAGTTGATGTTTCACAATTTAAATCTTCAGAAATTCGAATCGTTGATCAAATCGTTATCCTTTTTAGTCTTTGTAATATTTTTCGAATTCTTAAAACTTTTTTTTAATTTTTTAATGAAAAAAATAATTTCATCACTTGCAATTTTTGACTGAGAAAATGAAGACATTTAGCTTGAATAATACGAAAAAAATATAAGATTTCAAAGTACGGACGAAGTAGACATATATTTAAAATATCCTTTTGTTATTTTTAATAATTAAAGTGCAGGTTAAATAGCAACAAAGCAATTTAGCTGTCTCCAAGCTTCTTAGATGCCGCTATCCCTTTAGGCTGAGTTAACACAAAATTTACGCATAAACTGATGCATATAAAAATTTGCTTGTATTTACTAGGGTATCATTGCAGTCAGTAGGGAGAAAATGTTGAAAAAATCTCGCAGTTTGTCTATCTGTCCGTTGCGTTCATGGCACGCACCGTGATGCGCGCTTTGAAGTCCTGTCAAGAGCTTGAGATACATTTATGTATTTTTGCATTTTCATTGCTTCCACCTTGGAGTTGGGACGATGGCTAGCGGGGCTCAAATGCAAAGAATGATTAGTTAGTTGGTCAGGCAAAATGGAATAAACCGGTTCGACCGATCCTTCAGCATAATCAACACACATAAATGCTGTTAATTATGAATGCACGGAATGCGTTAAGTTTAAGCGAGAAATATGAAAGGAGAGAGAGAGAGAGAGAGTGAGAGAGAGAGAGAGAGAGAAGGAGATATGCTCATGTGGCAAACATTTATTGTAGATTGGCATCAAGTGCTCAAGCCACCCTAAAGATCAAGATGCTGATCATGTTGGCGCTGGCGCTGGCACTGCTGGGCAGCCGTGCCGCGAATGCAACCATATCCATGTATCAACGCCAGCATCGCGACAGCACCGACATCAAGGAGAAGATCATCGAGCTGCAGTGTCTGGCCCGCTGCGAAAATAGCACTAAAACGCAGCGATGTCTCGATCAGTGCAAATTGGAGCTGTTGCGTGCACCGCGAGCTGGCAGCTGCCCCAGCAGCACGCTGCTCGCCCGGCAGGCGCGCCTCTTGTGTTTGGATAATTGTGCCTACGACAACGACTGCATCGAGGTACACAAGTGTTGTGTATCCGCGTGCGGCCCCATCTGCGCCGAGCCAGTGGGCGTGCGCAATGCCAGCCAGCTGCCACCCATACCGAAGATCTTGCGCTACAAGCTACCACGCAGCCACAAGGTGGAGCTGACCATTGAGTCGTCGCTGCTGCCGTATTACTTCCATGTGGAGGTTCGTTCGCACATTGGACGCATCTTTACGCCACGCAAGATGGGCATGTGGCAGTCGCAGCAGGTCGAAAAGATACTGGAGACAACAGACGGACGCAACAAATTGTAGGTACTCATTCCACGATCATATCGAAGCCGCATAAACACATCAACAATCTCCCTAGCATGGATATATTCTTCAATATCCGACCCGGTCGCTGGTATCAGGTGCGTGTGGCAGCAGTGAATGCATTCGGATTCCGCGGCTACTCACAGCCCTCGCATGCCTTCACCCTGCCCAGTAGTAAGTTCTGTGGGCATTCGCTATGTAACTAGCCTAAGGGATTACCATTTCAGATCCTAAGCCACCGAAGGCGCCCAACGCTATGAAGATCACCTCCCAGCAGTACGATGGACGACGCTATATGAGCGCCAAGCTCGTTTGGTGTCCTTCCAAGTCGAATCTACCCGTGGAAAAGTATAAAATTATCTGGTCCCTATACGTAAGCAGCAAGGAGGGCTCCCTCATAACATACGAAGCCTATGTCAAGGACGTAAGTCTCTTGCTTAGATTGCGACTAAATCATGTATATAGCTGAGGTATATATTTATTTTTATTGACTTGCAGACGCATCAGTTCGAGATTAAGAAACTGCAGCCCAACTCCTCCTACTATATACAAGTGCAGGCGATGTCCATAAGCGGATCGCAGCGTCTGAAATCTGAGAAGAAGTCGTTGTTGTACAACACAACGTTGCCGATACACGAGCTGGAGTATGCGGCACCACTTGACTGCAGCACACACCACAGCAGACACAAGTACCATCCCAGCCATGGGAACAGCCACAGTCATAGCCCCGCAGTGGAGACCAGCTCCACGCCAGCGATAAACATTAATGAAGGCAGCACCTCCTATGAAGTACGTTTCCGTTTGAACCGGAAATTTGGCATGATTGTGCAAATTTTGGGATTTCAGCCATACAAGGAAAAGTAAGTGTCGGAGACCCCCCTTTGACTCCATCGCTTATTTGCGCCGTGTTGTACATATGTTATTCATGTTATTTCGATTGTTTATAAACAATTTTGTGAAATATGTATATTATTTAATTTCAGGGTATACGAGCTGTGCCCCCAAGAAACGAACTGTGAACAGCGAGAGTTCAGCGCGATCCGCGTCAAAGTAAGTACAATGCGGGCAGGGGCGGAGTCTATGCCACGAGCTAGGTTCGTGCCTCAATAATCATTTCAAAACACACACACAAATCATTTGTCATTTTTGGTCAATTGGGTTTCGGTTGCGGCTGAGGTTGAGGTTTAAGTTTCATTTATTCCCGTTTAACACGGGAAACACGTTTTCGAACAGGGCGCCACGTACGTGGTTCAATTGCTGTACCAAGCCAATTAGAATGTGTCAATGAAACATTAGAAAGCGCAGTACCAAGAAATTTTCGTATTGGAAATTTTGCAAGATTTTTACATTTTCTAAATAACATGTTTCGAGAAAGTAAATTTAATAATATAAATGTGAATATATATATATATATATATATATATAAATATTATTTACATATATATATATATATATATATATATATAAATATTATTTACATATATATATATATATATATATATATATGTAAATAATATTTTTCGCACAAGTACAGTACACATCCATTCAGCATTAACTAAATACTAATCAAAACTTGAAGCCAGAACCTGTTTTTTTTTTGGCACTTAGAAACTTCAGCTCAGTCAATCTACAGTCTGTATAGACCGCAATCTGATAAGTAGTCTAGAGCATGCTTCAATGTTTGCTCTTTAAAACATTCAATGTGATTTTTTTCCAACGATTCATGATCGTTCTTTTTGCAACTATAGAGTATGGACGTCACTTAACTTGCAGACAAAGAATTATTTTAAATTTAAATTTTTTGCCTCTTTGCAGAAGGATTCACAGGAGTTTAGCAAACTGAAATTCAATACAACGTACGTGCTGAAAGCATTGCGACCCAGTCCAAATTCCGTGCTGGAAGACAATGGGCATCCATTTACGTTCACAACGCCCAAGTGTGAAAGCTTTCGTAGTCGTTTTCCCAAAATGCAAATCAAATGCGGCGAGTAAGTGCACCTTGTGCATGTGACGTGTTGCAGAACATGAGATTAAACTAGCTTGTAAATAATTGTATGTACCGACTTAAATTTTTACTTATGATTAGCTCTAAGTATGCAAAATAACATTGAATGTTTTACGTGGAGGGGTCATATTTATTTAAAAAGATCTTTGAACTCTTGTAAATCTCGCTGATGTTGGTTCATTGCCTGCAAGCTGGGCCCTAGTTGCAGAGCACCGGGCAATTTATTGGCTTCCAGCTTGATGCCCAGCTCAATGAGTGCCGCTATAAGCCGTGTGGTGTACAGCACAGGGCCGCCAACCAGATGTAAGAAGTCGTAGTGCTTGTCCCGGCGCGTGTTGAAGAGAATCCGCTTGGATACATAATCTCCATAGTTGCTGATTCGTCCGACGCAAACGTAACGCTTAAGCGATGGCGCATACACCTCTATGCTGGCCCTCAAACTCTCGGAAGGCGTTAGGCTAGCTGCTGCAACGTACACAATGCGAAAGGGGACATCGAGTGCTTTGTAAAAATTAATGGCCAGATTCAGCACCTGTTCCAGTTCTGCGTCAGCCTGTTCAGCCGTTTGGGTTGCCACAAAGCTTTGCACCGCATTTGTTTGTGTGGCTGTGTACAGACTTGGCGTAGGTCCATTGACCAGACCGTCCTCGCGGTTATAGCTGCGGCCACAGGCGACATACCGCAGTGGCAGTACTGAGGGATATACGCTCAGCTTGGTAATGGTGCCGAGGAAACTTTCGAATGCACCACCGCCTGTTAGATAAGCAGTATTCAGTTTGTTCAACAAATGTTCCTCGCGCACCAGATGGTATTGAGTCAACGGCGTCGCATTGGCCTCCAGCAGCACACAGCGCACAAAGTCCGGATTGCAGGTCTGGACGAAGTCGCCATTCGTTACGAAGTAGCGTGCCATTGCCTGCATGGCATCGACATCAAAATGAGCCGCCTGTTCCATCATGTAGTAACGATTGTTGTCTATAAAATGCACAAGATCCTTGTGATCTAAGTGGTTTGCCACCAGTGCCGCGTTCGGCGGTGGCTTATGCCTATAAATGAGCTTTTCCACATCCGTTTGTGGACAATGCGCATGCAACACATTGGGTAGATGCAAAAAGTCATGGATAAAATCATCTTCGATCGGATATAGTTTTTGCTTTAACGATTTCACATCGTTGCGCAACTGTTTGCCACGCGCCCGTAATTTATCCAGCAACTCCGTTGAGTCGCCTGATTTCGTAAGCGATTTGAGCTCTTTGGTTACTACTTCACGTTCTTCCTCCAATCGTTGTAAGTGTTTTTGTTGTGTTTGATATGCTGCATATTTGGTGAGCACTGTTTCCAGATTGATGTTCAAACCACGGCTAGCGATGCTCTGCTGCAAAGCCACTTTGTCGCGGAATGTGCCGGCAAAATCCAGAAATGGTTGCAAGGTTACATAGTTTTCGTTTGCCTTGTCACCGGTTATGTAAAGTGCTGAAATATGTCGCCTCAGAATGAAGCATTGTCCCACAATATTGCGAAGTCTTAACATAAGTAGTTTCTTTTTGTTGTTAATGAAGAAAAACAAGCTTATATATCCCGCTCAGCTGTTATCTTAGCTCCTCAGTCCCGCGCATCAGCTGTTCTTCTATAGCCATAGCCAGTAGTCTGTTAAGCCGATAGTGCTGTTAAACGTCAAAAATATGTTATACCATCAGTAAATTTGTATCGTGGCGCGATCTAGCGGATATTTTTGTAAGCACAACATTTAAAATTGTACATACTAAAATATAAGATTCATATATGTATACATAAAACCACATAATAATACAAGTTAAAGCCATGAAAATAAAATATGAATGAATATAAAAACACAACATTTAATAAACACTTTTCGTAAGTAATAACGTAAAATACAAAACAAGAACTTTCAAATATGCATATGAATCACATATTAGTACATAAAGTAATTAACGGACAAGTTTTCTGCTAGATTTTGAGACGCATTAAAACTACGCATGTTTTTGGCTAATACTTTGCAGTCCGTGCGTTATCATGTTTCATTTAATACTTTCCAAAACTGCTGCAAATGATGCAGGAGGTTTAAAATTGACGACTTCCTTGTAAACAAGTTCTTTCCACTTTTCCAATGAAAAATCCTTTTCTTCAAAGCTTTGATCGTACAAAGGAGATGTTTGTTCATCACTTGGTTCTGCATATTTTTGTAAATATGGATGAGCAAGCGCTTCCTCGGCTGTTATACGTTTATCCGCATCCAGTTCCAGCATCTTCTCTAGCAAATCAATAGCCAGAGGATTGGCATTCTTAAAAACAACTTTAAAGTCCTTTCGTTTCGTTGGCGGCAGCGAGTTGATATAATTTCGTGCGTTGTCAGAGGAGATCTTCTGCATGAAATCATCGGGCGGTGTGCCCAACATTTCCATGATCAAATTGAGCTGATGTATGTGATCAGTGCCTGGGAAAAGTGTGCGTCGCGTGATCAGCTCTGCCATGATACAGCCCACTGACCAAATATCGACAGTCTGACTGTAATGCATCCAGTTGAGCATAATTTCAGGAGCACGATACCAACGCGTGGCCACGTAGCCCGTCATCTCGAACTCAGTTGGTCTTGCCAGCCCGAAATCCAGGATACGCAACTCGCAGTCCTCGTTAACCGCAATGTTGCACGGCTTTAGATCCCGATGAATAACGCCAGCGCTGTGTATGTACTTCAGGCCGCGTAGTATTTGGTATACCAAGAACTGAACATGATCATCAGATAGATTCTGCATCTTTATAATGTTGTTCAGATCCGCACCCATCAAATGAGTTACCAGATATACGTGCTGAAAGTCTTCTAAAGTTGCGTCCGGTGGATGCGGATGAAAAATGTCCAACAAACCGATAACATTTTCGTGATCCATATGCTTCAATAGCATTAATTCTCGATATGCTCGCTTGGCGTGCACCGTTGATTGGAAGGGACGTGATAACTTTTTAATGGCGACATCTGTGTTGGTACCACGGATTCTGGCCTTGCACACTTGTCCATATGCACCAGAGCCCACTGGATGCAATTCCTGATATATTTCTGGAACTTCCCATTCCGTACGATTTATGTCCAATTTGTAAAATTTTTTTGTTTTACTAGCACTCATTTTAACAATGGTTGTAAAGAAATATTTGTTGAATTCACAGCTCCCAATACGAATATCAACTGATTAGTGTTATCTTGGCTCTACAGTCAGAACTTGAGAAATATCAGTTCTAACAGAAAGCTTCCAAACACTGAATGCATGTTGTTACCAATTTATGGGCGGTGGTACACTCATCAGAACATATTCGAAATCAGGGCGAATTCGCAATGCTCTACGGCTGGCCATCGAATGATATATGTGGCGTAAACAAACTTTCTAGGAGTTTGTACTACAAATTATCTTAGTGATTCTCATCATATTTCATTAAAATATATTTTTACTTCATATAAAGTCAGTACACTACAACTGAATACCAAAAAAGCGGCCAACATGTTCGTTGTTGCCTCGCTCATATTCAATTCCACAAAACAATAGCAATTAAAGCAATCGATATATCGATAAATTTGTTTTAGCGTTGCCAAAGCACATCAAACTTAAGCAGCTGATTCAAGTGTAAACATGCTTAAAATATTACATGAAGCGGCTCTCACCTCGCTCTTTCTCTCAACTATTACATTTGAAAAGTGGGTTTGTCCATAGAATAAATATCTATGTAGGTCTATATATACTTTAAATGCAAAATAAGAACGAAGGTACCTCAAGCGCCTGCGCGTATTACCTTAAACTTATCAAAAGCAAAAATCTAATCTCGGCGTAAAAGCTAAATTATTAGAACTGTGCTTTTTGCGTCAAGAACAGTTGGTTATTGAAGCCGCACTAGGACAGAGTGTGCCAATTCTCTCTTCAAGTTGTAATTAGAAAAATCTGTTAAGTAAGTAGACAAATATAATTTTTTTTTATATTTGCATATTTCAAATGCTAACAATTAAAAACAATTGGCGTTAGTGAAAGCAAAACTGTTCAAAATCGGATGCCATTAAAAACACTTCTCAGGGGGCAACCGTTGACCTTTGGAGCGGCTTTTAATCTCAAATATTCATGCAGAGTGCTTACCGTAGATAGCAAAGTTTACAAATCTATAAACTCAGGCAGAATATTTTTTAGTAACTTTCAATCCTCGATAAGATTAAGCAAGTTCAAAGTTTATTATCATAATGAAAAAATACCAGAAAATTTAAGCAAATTTATTCAAGGGGTTGCGTCTATTAAGGAATCCACCCTTGAGTACACTTTACGTAAATACTAATCGAGCATGTTTATTTGCAGCTCACAATGACTTCAACATTGTTGCCCGGTAATGTAGTTTATGGCGGCCCGATACATGTGCAGGATGCGCAGAATTATCACTCTTTGGGACAGTTGATAATGGATAAATACAAAAGCTTTGGCGACCAAACGGTTATAATTGATGCCGTCAGTGGCACTGAATATAGCGCAAAGTTTATGTACGATTCGATTGTAAGATTGGCCCAAATCCTCCAGAAACTCGGCATAAAGCACAACGATGTCATTGGGCTGTCCAGTGAAAATAGCGTGAGCTTTGCCGTAGCCATGTTTGCAGGATTCGCTGTGGGTGCAACTGTGGCGCCTCTAAATGTCACCTACTCCGATCGTGAGGTAGATCATGCCATCAATTTATCGCATCCAAAAATCATATTCGCCTCAAAGATCACCGTTGACCGCATTGCCAAAGTGGCCAAACAGAATAAGTTTGTCAAAGCTGTTATTGCGCTGAGCGGAACCTCCACGAATCATCCAAAAGTATATTCCTTCATGGAGTTAATGAACAATGACAAGTATAAAACAAAACCAGATTTTACCTCACCTTTGGCAAACAAAACCGAGGATGTGGCCCTAATTGTGTGCTCCTCGGGCACCACTGGTCTGCCTAAGGGCGTTCAGTTGACACAGTTCAATTTATTGGCCACGATCGATTCGCAAATGTATGTTCATTGATTTTTTAAACTAATTTTTCATTTAAACGGTAAATTATTGATTTTATTGCCTTCATCTACAGCCAGCCAACTATGATACCATTCAACGAGATCACGCTACTTACTGTCATTCCGTGGTTCCATGCTTTTGGCTGCCTGACGCTGGTCACAACGGCAACCATGGGCACGCGACTAGTATATTTGCCCAAATTCGAAGAGAACCTGTTTCTCTCCGCCATTGAGGTAGCTAAACGACTGCTCATATTTAATGGAGACAAACTATGATTCCACTTTAATTTTACAGAAATACCGTGTCATGATGGCCTTTATGGTGCCCCCACTTATGGTCTTCTTGGCGAAGCATCCCATTGTAGATAAATATGATCTGTCTTCGTTAATGGTTTTACTCTGCGGTGCTGCACCCCTCAGTCGTGAAACAGAAGATCAGATCAAGGAGCGAATTGGTGTACCATTCATTCGCCAGGGTTACGGTCTTAGCGAATCGACTCTGAGCGTTCTAGTGCAAACCGATGATTTCTGCAAGCCAGGTAGCGTTGGCGTACTAAAGGTTGGCATCTATGCCAAGGTCGTTGATCCGGACACTGGCAAAATTCTGGGACCGAACGAGCGTGGCGAGCTTTGCTTTAAGGGCGATGGCATTATGAAGGGTTACATTGGCGACAGGAAGTCCACAGAGACCGCCATTCAGGACGGCTGGTTACACACTGGTGATATTGGCTATTATGACGATTCTCTTGAGTTCTTTATTGTGGATCGTATAAAGGAACTCATCAAATATAAGGGCTTCCAGGTGCCACCGGCAGAAATAGAAGCACTGCTGCTAACCAATGAGAAGATTAAGGATGCTGCCGTTATTGGCAAACCGGATGAAGCGGCTGGCGAACTACCAATGGCATTTGTGGTTAAACAGTCGAATATCCAACTCACCGAGGAAGATGTGATCAATTTTGTGAATGAACGTGCCTCGCCCGCTAAACGTCTGCGCGGTGGCGTAGTTTTTGTGGACGAGATACCCAAAAATCCCAGTGGCAAAATATTACGTCGCATCCTGCGCGATATGCTTAAGAAACAAAAATCCAAATTGTAGGCCTCTCGATCCGTGTAATTACGTTAAGCGAACATCGTAAGTGAGGCTAAGGAAATAATTTTGTACTTTGAAAGAATTTACCATAAGTTCGCTTTACTAATTCTAAACTTTGTAATTGTCGCTTCATTTCGTTATATAAAAATACCAAATTGTTGGATTGTGTTTTTAAATATATATATATGTATACATATTTATATTTATACTTCTCTGTATTTGGCTTTTTTAAAGTTTTGTATTTTATTTAAATCTAAATAAAAACTATTCCATACATACACACATATTCGGAATCGTGTTACTACCTACTAATTAGTCGGTAATATACACACATTGATCGCTTTGTTATAATATCATCATGCAATTATTGAAATTCAACTATATAGCCACGCGTTAATTACATTTGAAGTCTGTCTGAGCTATCAATAACAAGTTACTTATATAAACAACTACATACATATATACTATATCATCATAATATATGTAAGCACGATCAACTCTTATAACAAACATTCGTATAATTTTCTTTTTGGTTTTCAATTGGTTTCATATTGTTTCGGTTTCCGTCTCCATAAACGTATATAAACGTATTTTCCATTATATATGTATATGTATGTGTATATATTTTTTAAATATTTAACTACATGTTCTGACTTGTAAATAGTTTTCCTAATTAACAATCTGAGAAAGAGTTTTTTGTTGAATTAATTTGTCTGTTTTTCCTATCTCTTTCACTGGTTTTTGAGGCGCAGATTTATATTGTGTTTGGTAAATATATAGAGCTATATATGTTTGTCTGAGTTCTCTAGCATTAGTTCACTAATTATTGTGTATGAAACCTTAAATGTAAGAGAAATGCCTTGGTTTCTATAACGGAAATATCGTAAGTATCGTATTTTGTGTAAAATGTCTAACGCTTCTCTGTGCCACGTTTCTAACGTAGCTTTGTTTGTTGCAATGTTAATCGACTTGGTGCTTGACTTACAACTAAACCTAGTTCGAGAAATTAGTTAAATAAATTCAGTTGTTCATTTCGTTAGTTAGTACTTAAATATATCAAAGAAATGGTGCTGTTTAAAATTAGCTATAACTGCTTCTCTTCTTTCTCCCTCGTTTTGGCACAATTTTGACATCGAATTTGTGAGACTGATTGTCAGTTGTGAGCAAAATTATTATATTATTTGAGTCAGTGTGTGTATGTGTGAGAGTGAGTGGATTTGAGTGTATGTAAATATTGCTAAAATTGTTTTTTGTGGTCCCTGGGACCAAGTCAAGAGACCTAAAAAGTACATGCGGATTGTTTGGAAATAAATATATTTCTTAAAAACTTGAGTTCCTAACTGACCGGACCCTCTGATCATGCCAAAGACTGTATCATCACACAATGATTTCCATGCGATTTGCCTTGCGCGTGACTTTCGGCGGCCCTTGTGCCAAATCGGATAAGCCGCCATATTTGAATGAGAAGATGACCGTTTGTTGGCCAAAATTTGCTTCGAATCTGTAATGAAATAAAATAATTGTCAAATTAAACGTATAATACATCTATTATATACTTACTCTGTACTTATGTGTATCTCTGGGGGCTTGCCAGTCGCATTTTGTATCACTAGAAACATCTTGGTAACAATTTCGATGACATGGCCCGTTTGGAACACAAAATCACCTTTCTTCCGGCCAAACTCCGACTGTATAGCAAAGAAAATTCATTAGCCTAATTAAAAATTGAATCTCATTTAAATCTACCGCTTTCACATGAAATACAGCAATATCATCTAGATAGGGGCTTAGAGACATGCGATAAATCTCCGAAGCAGGCACTCTGTACTTAATTTGCAGCGTACGCTGGTCGAGCAAGAGCAGTGATGACGTGGACAGCACCAGCAAGATTGGCACAAACTGAAAACGGATATACAATTATTTTTATCTATAAGTATATATTATTTATACATTAGAAGGGATAAGTATAAATAATAAATAATAATATAATAAAGGAGATTATAGTTTACAAACATACTTTGCCGCTGGAACGCGCTATCTTGTTTATGATATCGGCAAAGACAACATACTGATCATTCGTTTCGGCACATATCTTTTTCCACTGTTGATTGTGTCGCAATCGCACATAATCGCCCACAAACGGATGACCCACGCTGAAAGCCAAAGAATGATTAACAATAGCTTTATAATCGTTTAGTGAACACTAAAAGGCATACCTGCGAGCATAGGAAGCCTTGCGATCCTTAAATATAATGCTGGCAGTAACTTTTTCTCTCATGCGATTGCGTGCCGTTTGATCGAACGAATTGCGATATATGTAACATTTCCAACGATGATAAATCGCTCGCAGCAGACGGGATGCATCCGATAAAAAGCCGGGAGCCGTTGGCCATTCGGACGAGAGTGGACTCAATGTATTTGGTGGCAGGCGCAACGGAATGGTGAGCAAATACTGTCGTATCTTCCACTGGTGATAATACCGAGCAATGACGTCGACGGCCCATTTAACTTGGCGCTTGTACTTCAAAGTGCGATACTCCTCACGTGCCTGCCAGAATCAATCAACAGGCCATAAGTATTCATATAGCATTAATATTTTACTAGGTTAATGGGTATGAGAGTGGGAATAATAACATGCAATGCTTACAACACGATATAAACTCCACAAATGCCTACGGCCCGTGAAGGGAATGCCGAAACGGCACTCCTATATAAATATAGAAATAATAAAAATTAATATAAATATGTACAAAAATTATAATAGTTTGGCATGCAAATAACGCAGTGCAGCCACTACTTACACGCCACGTGCGCCAGGCACTCGAGATGACCATTTGGCTGTGTCGCATGCGCCTATATATCTTTCTGGCATGATACATACGAAACATCTTCTGTATAAGTACGGCCAGCTCGGAAATCCTTAGCCGACGAAACTGTTCCAGCTCGTAGACAGTGCGCGGACTACGCACGAACACATTTTTGGTGCCGAGCGTAAACTCGGCCGAGGGTAAAGGCAGATTTCTTATAATAAGAGCAATACCCTCTACTTGGCTGCCACCGTGAAAGTGCGGCCAAGTCAAACTATTGAGCAGTTTATAGCGTTGAAAGAACTTGACATGCGGCAAATGGTAGCAGTGTCCTGTGCGGCACAAATGCACGAGCGGCATGAGCGACATATAGCGCACTTGATGCTGTACTAAGGCCATATCAAAGTGATTTGACTGCTTGCACTCGTTGGGCTTAATGCAAAAGACATAATGAGCACGACGATGCTTCACAATGGCCAACAATGTTTGGAGCTGAGTGCGTATATTGGTGCTAAGCGTTGTTGGCTTTTTGCTAGCCTGTCGCCGAGGATTGCCTTCCGGGAAAAGACTTTGCACTAACGCCAATTGACTCTGATAAAAGCCAGCGCTTATATACTTGGGCAGCATGTCTGAATTCTTCTCCAGAAAACGATGAATGGAATAGTTAACAACATTGGCAAAGTGACGAATTCTGTGAATAAAGCAAATATATATTTTTTAATTAGGCTCTATCATTTCATAAACGGACTCACTGAAAGCACATTGAATTGCTGCCGCTCGTCATAAAATTTGGATGGCCTGCACAGCATTGCTGTATACGCAGCAGGAGCGCCTCGTTGTTATTTAGATGTGATTCGTTGATTAGACTAAGGATACCATAGCTAGGCTTATCAATTAGCTCACATATGGACTCGTTGTCAAAGTAATCGATGCGTGACCATTCCAAGCCCTCGCGTAAATACAGCTCCTGCTCTGAGCGCAGCACATTAAAAACAAAGTTCTAATTGAGATGAACAAAAAGTAAGTCAGAATATCTTAATCTTGTGTGACTATGTGTCTTGCCTGATGTATTTTCTCGGCACTGTAGTTAATAGCGAATTGCTCAAAAGAATTATGATCCAACACCTCAAAACCATAAAAATCCAACAGAGCGAGATTCTTTTCTCGCTGCGTAGACTTCATCGTTTCATTAATCTTATTTACCAGCCAAGTAAATAGACGACTGTAGAGCGTCCGACAGAGTGTGTTGCGATTGCTGGTTGCCTGTCTAGCGTCCATTTCACAGCCCACATCCTCTTGTGTACTACTCGTGCTATTCGCTCTCGTCAGACAATTGATTAATATTTGAGCTTCCAAATTTAGCAGCTGCGCCGTCTCTTGAACTTCTACAAAGGACAAGGGTATTATATGAAAGATTTTGTTTCTATCATTGAAAGCAAACGTACCATAGACATTTGAAACCTGACAGCCTTCAGTTCCATCAATGTTGGTTACTGGCACAAAAATAAAGTTGCCCAACTTTAAGACGACCGCAATAACCCGAAAAATTGAGTTAATTTCATCACAGCTCAAACCAAGAACATCGAGAGAGCGCTGTAAAAGACAATTCGGTTGTTATTAGCCTGCTCTTATAAATATATATGACTTTTAACTGACCTTAGTGTAGTGAAAATTGGCACGGTCCTCTTCCATGGCACTAGTATTACGAAGCAGCTCATATTTTTCCACATTGCGAAAGAGCTTTAGAGATTCTTAAAGACAAACAATTATTAACTAATTCACAAATTAAGGTGTGTACTATAGACACAACTCACTTAGCAATTGGAGATCAGCACCTAACAGCAATTGATAGAAAATGTGAAAATTGCGCTCGCCAATCATAGTATCCGTGATGCGTGTCTGTGTAAAGAAAATGAGTCAATTATTAATAGAGAGTCAATAGATTACTAATAATTGATATATGAAGCAATTCAAACCTTTTCCAGCATATCTTTTTTGAGTTCGGCATGGAAACAATTGCATAAAATTATATAGTTAATGTAAAATCTATAGTTAATCCAATTTACTACAATAATATTAAGAAAAGTCTACCCATAGTTACTTACAGTGTGTTATGTGCACGCCCATGGGATCACCCTTGAAGTCGATTTCAATGTCAAATAGTTTACCCTGAAAGCATGCAATAGCTAGATAAAATAATCAACCATAAACTAGGGAACATAAGCAACCCACATATCTGCTAGAGTTGTTATTCTTTAATGTGCAGGCATTGCCCATGGCCTCAAGGAAGACATCTGCGCAGGTGACGCATTCGCGCAGCCGCTGGTTAGGTGACTTGTGGCGTCGATGCAGCGAGGAGCTAGCCGAGGGCGTGGGCGAGACAGTGGTACTGCCGAGAACTTTACTTAGCTTGTGAGCATCGTACAGCGAAATACGTTGTGTGGAGCCCATGGACATCTGTCGCTCCGATTGGCTTTCGGTTGAATGCTGCCGTACCAGATTCGAGCAGCTACCGCGCTGTGGTTGCTGCAATTGGTGGGCGGTGGAGAGGCGATTATTGCTGCCCCGCAGCAATATAATAGCAGCTTCACGTTCATCTTTTTCCAAGCTCTGAGCGCGCGTGCATTTGCTGTGGCCGCACTGACGGCAGCCGCTGTGCAAATACTTAGGTGATGTGCTGGATGAACCCGTTTTCGAAGGCGTTACGGCCGTGGGTCCATAAGTGGCAGTGCAGGTGCTTGCTTGAGTTTGCTGGTGCTTAAAGCATGATTTCGTTGGATGCAGATGGGCATGTGCAGCGGCTGATTCCAGCAGCATGGTTATATTTTCGGAGCTCTTGTGATGCGAAAAGTCAAAATCAACGATTTTTTCACGCATATTGCGTCTGGCTTGACGCTCGATGCTGTCCGCACGCGTACGTGATCGCTGTGACGGACCTGGTCCCGGGCCCGGTGATGGTGACTGGCGTCGGGAATTACATGCGCTGCCTTGGCTTGGACCTGAAGCTGCATTGTTTTTACATATGATGAAATTGGCGGTACCCGAGCAGCTACTGGAGGCCCGCCTGTGAGCATGCATAACCATACCGCTCGTTGAGCTAGTCGAGGACTGCTTACGCAATGCATTAGGAGTGCCGGAGCACATCCCCCGGTCCTGTATGTGTGTTAGAAAATTGACAATCATTTTAAAGGTCTCTGTTTTGCCAGCACCTCCTTCGCCAGTGAGCAACACGCACTGATCCTCGCTCTGATCCTTAAGAGACTGGTAAGCCAAATTGGTAAGCCCATATCTGTCAATTATTTTATTTATGAAAGAGAACCGTATAAAAACAAACCCACTTACATGTGTGGTGGCAACTGAAAAATGCCCTTATTGCCATATTTGCGAATATTTTCCAAAGAATGCTCAGATATGTGATGATATGGATTTAAAGCCACAACAGAAGTTCCAATGTAGGTCTATAAAGCAAGGAACAATATAACTTTGATACTCTGGACCGATTGAATTACTTACATATATATGATCGCGCTTGTAACGCTGATGTATGTTGCTTATGAAGCTGTCCTCGGACAGGTTTTCTAGCAGCACTGAGTCCCAGGTACCAATCTCCTGTTCCATTTTGCCTTGTCCAAGCCCTGACAACGTGTACGGCAGTAAGAACAGCAACAGCAACAACAACAAATGCAAATGCAAAGCAAAACATTTGAATTTATCAACTGCAACTGCAAAGGCAAAGACAACAGAGAAACATTACAAATGTGGCATATTTGCATAAATTATCATAAGCTCTGTGTATGCATTTGGTCAAATTCGTGTTTTGATTTTCTGATTGAATTATTGATTTTAATTTTCAGCCTCAGCAAAGGCAGCAACAGTGTGTAATACATTCACATAGGCTATTAGATTGATTAAATCATGCCGTTATTAATAAAAGTATCTGTTATGTTGCTTAGCTAAAATTCACCGGATTGATATGTTTTTATTTCGAACACTTTATCACTACAATAACTTTGTTTACCTTTTCACACAATATTTGGGCATTTTGTAGCGAAATGCAATGCACAACGGTACTTACGTACCTACGTAATAGCAAAGTCAGACACGTAACGCGAAGCATAACGTAGCGATAACGAAATGAGAGAGCTGTGAACGCATTAAGAGCTAACATAACATATGATAGACATTTAACATTAAAACTAAAAGTTACAATACAGTTAGAGCCATAATAAGCACGCAGTAATAGTTAACTGTATGTATGAACATTTTCGGTAACTTAAAAACATATTAAATGCATTACACTTATATATTATATTGTTGAGTCTAGTTAAATAAAATTACTAAATTAGATTTTACTTTAAAATTCTCTGTTGTTGCTGCTCAAAATGGGACCAGAGTAAAATAAATACCATTTTACGATATTTTTATACAGAATTTCGATATTTTTTAGATCATTTCAGGTTGTTATTGCAGGTTACCAGCTTTTGCTGTCTCGAACGAAGTAAACAAACTAAAAGGAAAAGTATCTGACAAAGCGTATTTTTTTTAAGATGACTACAGATGAGCGCAATTTTAGGTTTACCTATTATGAGAAAGTAGGCTGTATTAGTGTTGAAGAGAAAAAGTCTCTCAATAAACTACTACAGGATGATATTCGCAATCTCTCCAAGTTAAAGCACTTCGCATATACTTATACGGTTCCAGCACAGCAGCGTAGTCTGCTCTGGAGTCTGATAATGGGGATACTGCCACTTCATAAAAGCATCACTGAATATGTTCGGGAGCAACGCCACCAAGTGTATGAGGATCTGCTACGGGCCGTGACTGTAATGCGTTTCGTAGAGGGGGATAAATCCAGACATTTGGTTCTGCACAAAATGTGGCTATTGGAGAACAATCGGTTGCTGCACAGCAATGTACGAGCCGGAAGTCAGATAGATGACAATCATTTTATTGAAATTGCACGCACACTACTTGACATATTCGATGATGAAATGGAAACATATTGGATAGCCAAGGAGTTTTACCAGTACACACGTGACCTGAAGAAGGAATGCGGCAAGCTTAAGGAACTTACACAAATACTCCTAAAGCGCGAAGACATCGCATTATTCTAGTATGTTGCCTATATAAAAATTATTATTAGTACAAATAACTTAATTTTTATTACAGTCGCTTGGAAAAGCTGGAACTGTTTGATGCCAATTCAAAGCTATTGGAAAATTGGTACACAACTTGCTTTGCCGGGGTAATTTGTGAAACAGTGTTGGTCAAAATATGGGACAAGATATGTGGAGGCGCTAAGAAGATAATCGTATTCGTCTTTGTAGAGATGGTGAAAGACATTAAGTCTTTGATATTTGATCTGAGATCTCAGGAGGAACTAAAAGCGTTGGTCGAAACGGTATGATACCTTCTTCTGATGATTTATTTGTTTATAAACGCCTTCTTCCTTCTAGATTAAAGATCACGATGGTGTCATAGTAAACAAAGCCATAAAATCGTGGCACAGTAATAACAGTGAAGTCGAATACGTTCATTGAGTAATACTACAAAATGTGCGTACTAGTAGTATAAATGTATTGGCGAAACAACTAAAAAGGCATATGAACTAAATGTATTTAAAGACCACATCCTTCTTATCGGCCACCGTCTGAAACTCGAGCGTGACTGGACATTGCATCCAATATGACAGCAACTCCTCCGTATAACCAATGAGGAAGTACATCTTACGTTGGGCAATCGCCTGTCGTATTATAGCAGCAATACGTATTGTATTATGCTGTCGCTTAATAATAATTTCGGAACATACAAGGGCATGCCATGTGCCAGTTATAAATTTACGAATGAACACATCCTCAATGGCTGTTTGTGATGGACGCAAGGCATCCTTCAGAGTGGCTATAAATTAATTTTTTGACATTTTATAAAATTTAATAAATACAAATGCAGAAACTTACATGTGTTCCAAGAATTCCATGACTTGCGGTGTCCAATAAAATGCGGTGGATTGGCCATTTCGTAGGTGAGCGGCCTGTCCCGTTTTACGGTTATGCGGTAACGTCCAGACTGCACGCGACAACAAACTGAGCTGGTGTGTATTGCTGAATTATTGCCAAGACTGAGATGGGCTTCCGCCTTAGGCAGCACCTGCAGAGTTACCTACGAATTTAACACAAATGTTAAGCAATTATTATTAATAATTTTTTTATTTACCTTTTTAAGAAAATTCATCTTTTTTGCGGCAGACTACTCGTCGTTACCAGCTGGGCAGATCAGCTGTTATGCATGACGTAACAGAAGCTACCTAGCGATGGTACCTAACCAAAATACTAAAATGTATTGCAAGAAACCGTAAATATTGTTTTTCTTACATTTGTGCAGGCAATGCGATATATTCTCAGTAAAATGCAATATAATTAAATGTTTATGAAATACAAAACCATATAAAGATCGCAACAATAGGGAAGTATACTCATACTAAAAGGTAATGCCATTTATCATGATTGTATGCTTATCGATTACTTGTTGCTATTCAAAGCCGATAACAGATAACAACATCCAAACAAAGGCAGCTGCTTCTGCGCTGTAGGTTGGTTTTCCGATGCCATAATGAAATACCAAACATCATAGGATATGCCAGCTACCTGCTTGCTAATAGTGCTTCATAAAGAGGCAGGTAACATATAGTTCCTGGAATACACTTAGGGACAACGCGCAAAACAGAGTGTTAGCGTTAACCCGGGCAAAATCAATAAAGTGGAAACCATTTGTAAACATGACGCTGAACGAGAGCGACGCTCACAAGCAACTGGAGCTGACGCGAAACTTTTTGGAGCTTTCTAGAAATACGGACACCTGTTCAGCATTGCGCAGCTCCGACTGCATCCAACTGTTAGTAAAAATTCTGCATGCCAACGATGACGGAGCCGGCGCGGGCGGAGCAGCACGAAGGAATGCCAGCCAAGCCCTGCATAACATTGTTCAAGGAAATCAACGGGAGGTGAAGGTTTTGCGCCTTCTAGATCAAATACGTGACTATAGTTGCAATTTCTTGCGTACGCAATTGCAAAGCGGTGGTGAATCAATTGCCGATGATGAAGAACGTCATCCATTGGCAGCCATGAAAATGCTGATGAAGGCTAGCTTCGATGAGGAACATCGCCAGACTATGTGCGAGTTGGGTGCCTTAAAAGCAATACCAAACCTGGTTCATCTCGACCATGCCGTTCACGGGCCGGCAGCGGGACGCGAGCAATGTAATTTGCTTAGACGCTATGCGCTAATGACGCTAACAAATCTCACCTGCGGCGAAGAAAACAACAAGTCACTGCTCTGTGGACAAAAGCAATTCATGGAAGCGTTAGTTGCCCAGCTGGACTCAAATGCAGCCGATGTCGATGATCTGCTGCAGGCCACTGCTAGCGTTTTGCGAAATCTATCTTGGCGCGCGGACAAACACCTGAAGACCGTATTCAATGAGCTCGGGACAGTCACGGCTCTTGCAATGGCCGCAATGCACAACAAGAGCGAGAACACATTGAAGGCCATTCTGTCCGCACTGTGGAATCTGTCAGCACACTGCAGCACCAACAAGGCGGAATTTTGTGCCGTCGATGGTGCATTAGGATTTCTAGTCCAAATGCTCAGCTACGAAGGCCCAAGCAAGACACTTAAGATTGTCGAGAATGCCGGCGGCATCTTACGCAACGTATCCAGCCACATAGCTGTTTGTGAATCATATCGTCAGATCTTAAGGGAGCACAACTGCCTGGCCATTCTGCTGCAGCAGCTTAAGACAGATAATCAGACGGTTGTTAGCAACTCCTGTGGCACGCTCTGGAACTTGTCTGCACGTTGTCCCGAGGATCAACAGTTTCTTATCAATCACAACGCCATTCCGCTGCTACGTTCGCTCACCACCTCCAAAAGTTCCATGATAGCTGAGGGCAGCGCCTCAGCGCTCAAGAACTTGGTAAATTATCGTAACGCCCTCGAGCTATCAACCAACAACGAGTTGCCTTCGAAGGAGCTAGCCAACGTACATGGATGCACACTGCCTCGACGTTATAGCTCCATGCGGTTGAGCAGTAATCCTACGGGTTCACTTAAGAAGGTGCGCAACGGGACGGCAAGCAGCAGCAATGGCAGTAGCACATTGATTCGCAAATGCGAAAGCCGCGAGTCAATATATTCCGGTAAATCGGATTCCGATTCAACAAAATTCTCAACTAAGTCGGACAGCGCCTTTGAACAACGAAAACTGAGCACTAGCACTGCGCAGACCCATTACAGAACATCCACGGAGGAGCAACCCATCGACTATTCTATGAAATACAGCTACAGCGACCACAAACCAGCTAAGGCCAGCTTTGACAATTCCATCGATTTGGATCAGCCCACAGACTTCAGTGCACGCTACAAGGAGAGACGATCTGCGCAAGCTGCGAAGCCACAGCCAGCAACATGTGAAGAAAGACAGCAAGAGAGTAGCGAAATATTGCTCATTTTAGATGAAAGTGGAAGCACCGCTCCTCCAAATCTGGCTAAATCAGCTTCGGCATGTGAGCTAAGCAGCGATCAAGTGGAACGCCCCAAAACACTTAACCTTCGCAGCAGTGCTTTGGAGAATCTAGCAATCGACAAGTCCGATGGCTGCTTGCACACGCCCGAACCGGAGCCTGGTGAGCGTCCGATTAACTATTGTGAGGAGGGGACACCCGGATGCTTCAGTCGATTCGATTCGCTCAACAGCCTTATGGATGTGGGGCAAGGAAAACACGAGAAGCAGCTAGCTGCTACCAAGGAAATCAACAACCAACAATCAGTTGTCGAAACGCCAGAGCAAGCTATTAACAATAATAACAACAACAATAAGGTTACAGCTTGCCAGGATTCCGCTCTGGAGACCCCTCTTATGTTCTCCAGACGCAGCTCCATGGATTCGTTGGTGAATGATGAGACCATTGGTTGTGACGATAATGGCTCTGTAATAAGCGAATACAGTCGTATGCAAAGCGGTGTAATCTCACCCTCAGAGCTGCCAGATTCACCCACGCAGAGCATGCCACAGTCGCCTCAACGCGATCGCAAGATAAAACCATCGCTTCCACCTTCAAGCGATAACTGCAGAAGCAATGGGCACGACCTCAATGGCAACGATGCGCCTCGTAATTACTGCACAGAGGACACTCCTGCTCTGCTCTCCAAAGCGGGCAGCAATAGCAATCTGTCGGTGCTGTCAATAGCCTCCACAGCCAATGACCACAATTGCAATGGACAGATGAGACGTCCAATGCCTCAAGTCCCAGATATTGCGATGAATATTTCTGAGGATGCCATTTCCAAGATGCGCTGCGGTGGCAACGCTTTACCCAGCTATTTGCCAGTAAAGGATGAGATGAACAAATACTACGTAGAAGACAGCCCCTGTAATTTCTCCGTGATCTCTGGACTCTCCAGCTTAACAGTAGGTTCTGCGCAAGTGGGGCCAGCCCGTGCACTGAAACCACCACTTCTGCCGAGGAACGCAGAATCCGCTCCAAAGTTGCCACCTCGACGAAGTGCTGTTCTTGTAGAGTCCGAGTCGCGTCTCCTGCCCAAACGCAGCGATTCTCTCAGCTCATTGTCAATGGATTCGGACGATGACTCCAATCTGCTCAGTCAAGTAAGTAATGCTGAAAAGCCTTGTCATGCGTGTCATGTAATACCTGCTCCTACTTTTCAGGCTATTGCCGCTGGTAGTTGCAGACCTCCACCCAGTGGCGCCAGCACTAGCTCGAGTCACACAAACACGCTGCCCAAGCCAAACAATAACCATAGACGACAAACGATTGCTGGTGCCAAGACTGACTATAGCTCCGATGATTCACTGGACGATAACCAGTCCACGTCCTTGTTTGAGCAGTGTATATTGAGTGGCATGCACAAGTCCAATGATAATTTGGAGAGCGAACGCAATGAACCCTCCTCCAATGATCGCTTTGTTAGCAATCAGGTGCGCCAGATCGAGTCTATGTTAGCCACCACTGTTAGGCCAACGCCGCCGCGCTCATCATCCGGTAGCCGACAGCGACAGCATCACCACTGGGTCTAACTAATTAAGAATTTCTAGCTTTTAATTTGCAGTTGGTTGGTCGTTTCTTTTTAAATATTTTCTAATGTAATGTACACACTGCAATAATATTCTTACGTTCTCAATTCTTCTATAGTTCAGATTAAAAATGTTTACTTAAATTTAACAATTGCCCATTTGTGTTGCCCGTTGCGTCGTTGTTTTCCCTATTTCACAATTTCATAACGAACATCTAACAAAACCCGGGTAATCTATATAACTTATGAACAAATATCGAAATGGGTACATTCAATATAAATTAACTTTAAAAGGACTCGAAACTTGTCAGCTGCTGCTTGTAACATGATGTTTTGGTCGACTATACCTAAGTTTGGTTGTTTGTTGTCGCAGTTGTAGCTGTCGATTTCAGTAGAAACGTTTTCGTGCGTTGCGATCCTTGTAATATGAAATTGCAAATATGGCCACACCAGCGGTCACCAAGACTACTAAGAGCAGTATGAAAAATATTTTGGCATTTGACATTCCTGGTTTCGGATCTTCTTTGTGTTCACGCGGCGCTTCAAATGTTTTGGCATTTGGAATAATGTTGCTGCGACGCAAGATCTCATCGTGCTGCTTTCAATATATATAAAAAACATTAAGAAACTGACTTGGAAATTATTCTATATGTAATACTTACACTGATAGTTGTGTCTATATCGAAGAACTTGAAGCTATGAATGTCATGGTTATCGGACAAATCTCCCGTTGTTGCAGACATGCCAAAGAAATAGCCAGTGGGCAGCTCCACATTGTTGACCACAAAACAGTTTTTCCATTCGTTTCGATCTTCGAGATCCGTCGAAACGGACAGCACATCGTTCTCATAGCGTATGCTTATAAATGTATCGTAATCCACATTACGGAAGCGCACTTCACAACCAGCCAGCTGTGTGTGCGTTCCGTCTCTATCGTGATCGTAGCTCCAGGTGCCGTTGTTAACCATCGCACTCAAGTATGGATGCTGGTGCTATATGCAAAAATATAAGTGAGTGCAGCTGTTCTCCAAGAGCTCAAATGCGCAAAGTACCTACATTATGTGGACCATTGTGATTACTGTAGGTATCCAATATGATTGCTAGTCCAGAGAAATGATCTTTGCTGCCAAATACTGGACCTGTTTGCATACGATCTTTTGTGTACCAAATGGCAAATCCGTCACCAAACAGTTCATTGCCCTTCCCGTGTACTTTGAACCCGACGTGAACCTCCCAATTGCGTCCCATAACGGGCTGTGGCATACAACAATATTAGCAACGATTATTTGTTATATAAAGTGTCATGGCCACATACCGAGTAGTTCCATAGTGCGCCGCTTTTTGATTGCAAATCCGGGGTCAGTCTTATATAGTTACTGGTGACCATGGTGTTTCCTAAAAAATCCCAGTGGGGCAGTATAACGCCAACGCCTAAGATTGACAACAAAGCAAGCCATGTTAATACCATTCATTTCGCATATTTCAGATATGCATCATAGAAGCTTATCATACCTTGAAATGGTCGTACTAGACTGTGTTCCCGCTTCATGTACTCATTGTTTTCCGAGCTTTTTACTAGCTCCAAGGCTACAAGAGCGCCGAAAAATGCTAGGAACCAATTTGTGTTTATGTGCGTCATTTTAACATGCGTTGGCGTCTAGGCTACAAAAATTTGGTTTAAGCTTGGGAGAATATTCCTCGCTTTTTCAGTTGTGATGCCGGTTTGATGAGTGGTTGCTTTTTGTTGGCTAGCTGTTGGGACTATCGATAGTCCCAGCCGTACCGTACGCTAACGATAGGTACTAGAAACATCGAAAGTCTTTAAAAATACTAATTATAAAAATGTTGTGAAGTCGCTGGTAAATATATCGATAACTTAATACGGATTCGATATATTGCAACCGATTTCTTTTATGTGTATTGCAACACTGTAATTTGTAGTTGTTATATGTAGCATTGCCAACGTAAAATTAAATGGGAACCGCCAAAAATTTGCATATCAATAAGTAGCAAAAGGCAAGTAAATACTGAGTATGCAAATTGCTGCTGTTGACAAGTGAATAAATTGCTAAACTCTTCCCTATCGAAAGTAGTTAAACGGCAACAGACTTTACATCTGCAACCCGTTTCAATTAAATCTCTTGACTGTAACACAGACAGGCTGTCAGTTTGTCAAAATTATGTTATGCGTGGTTGCTGTTGTAGGTATTGCAGCGGCTTATTGCGTACGCATATTTACGCCTTTAATTGACGCCAAATGGACTACCAAAAACCAGTTCCAGCATCAAGAGTTTTCTTCCTTGCAAGCCGCTGGAGCGTGCGTTAAGCGCACACATTCACAGTTCTGCGGCGCGCTGCTTTTAGCATTGCCAAGGTCGATGTCGTGAGAATAAACGCTAAACGCTTACACTTGCATGTTTGTGATTGTGTACGTATGTGTATGGTCTTATGTGTGTGCACGTATAATGCAAATCGAATTTAAATTGGACCGGAAATTTGGAATGCTAAACATTTGAACTTGCGCTCGCTTTTCATAATTCTCTATGCATATTTGGGCACAATTAGCTAATTGCAATTGCAATAACTGTAATATATAAATATATCGTTAACCGTCTAAAGCAGCATCAGCCTTAGCGTCGCTTCCTCGACACGTTGCTAATTGGAATATAACGTATCTAATTATATCAGAAACTAAGTGCGACATCGTCATACACTTAATTATTAACTCTGGAAGGTCAATGAATCACATCGACAACTTTGGGAGTTAAGTGAATGCCAAAAAGCAAAATGCAATACGAATTTTGTAATCAAATATAAATGTTATTAAAATCAAACTCTAATTGCACTTTGAGTGCAATAAATGGTAAACCATGAAAATACTAAGTGAATAATAAAATACGCTTATGCCTATTATACCACTTTCTATATGTTGAGATATGAACTTTAAGAATTTTTTGAGACCCACGAGTAAAGTACGTATCTATAAACAGTTCTAATTAATGTGCTCCATGTCATTATAACTCGTTTTCCAGTTACATGATTTAAAAAAAATTATCATTTGTAATAATAGACGATTAATCGATTGTCATCGTTCACTCATTCTTAACGCTGATCAGAGAGTGTACGTAAGTCGCTATTCAGGTGGGAATAATATTAATCGAGTTAAAAAATAAAATATTGGGCAATGTTATTGCACTTCTTGAGGTTTTGAACTCACTTGCAGTTGACTTCCTTAACAGCAAGTGTAATGCAGACGTTCATATTAATATAATATATATGTAATTTCTTGACGGTTTTGAGTGAAATGATTATGAGCTGACTTCACTACTTGGACTTTATAATTAGTAGCGCGTGTAGCCATCGGCTGTTAATGGGCTTGTAATTCTCATTGATTGACGCGCAGTTGGTAAGACAACTGATTAACATGCAAATACTTGGTCTATCGTATCAGCGACTATTTTTAGCGCGTTTAAAAATCCATTAATTTGAGTCGGTCGCTCATGTGCAGACAAGTTTGAGCCCAAAACAGTTTCCAATTCCTCAAAGTGGCATTAACCTCAGGCCGAACCAAGCCATACTGAGGCCAAAAATTTGCACCAATGATTGATAACTACTGTCAGACATTTAACTATTTCAATTAACGAAACAAAACAAAAGCAAAGCAAATAGCAACAGCAACGAAAAGAAAGCCAAAGAAGGCAAACGCAAAAGGCAAAGTACGCGCAAGGCAATTTGTTAATTGTTTAGTCGATCAGCGATAAATCAATGGCAATCGGCAATTAAGCGCGCTAATTGTTCCTCAGCTTACAACAATTGCGCTGGCCAATTGGCCAACTGAACTTGACCCCAACGCCAACTGAAGACAATACAAAATATGAATTATACAATTCAATGCAATTCAATTACTGCGGTTTTCTGCGACTTGGGGCATCAACAAAAAGATAAAGTTTTTGCGGCTGCCACTCTCAAACACCTGACAGCTGAACTTGAACTTGGTTTTAATATCGATAATAATATCGATTGGCATATATATTTCCTCTCCTCTCCTCTCCTCTCGCATCCATCATAGCCTTCGATTAAGTGCGTTGACTGGCGGAAAAAAATCTAACGCATTGCTTGCATTGCTGCGACAAGTGTGCAATTTGTATTTAATTGGGAGCATTAGTGACGAGGGTCGTTAATTAAGTCATAAAATGATTTATAACTGTGTTTACTCTATTCAGTTCACCAAATCCTTATCATGCAAGACTTTCAGGCAGACACACCTTTTTGATTTATTAATATTTGGCCATTTTATTTATAAGAGATCTGGCAACGCTAAAAAAGGTAACTTGGACAGGATGCCAATAGATTGAATTTAACATACTACAAATACAAACCGAAATATGCAACAATTTTAGAACTGCCCTCGTAGGCTGTTAAATGTTTTTCAGCTGAAGGGTCGTAAATGTCAAGCGTATTATGTTGCACACTCTAAAGTAATATCAATTGTAACAAAAGATCGTAATTCACAACATGCATGTTATATACAGAAATAACTTGGCGGCTTGTGGTTTAAGCCTTCTGTTTAGTACTTCCGGCAGGCAATTCGTGCGTTATGATTATGATATGCATATTGCGATTTTTAATCGTACAATCATACGAATATAACGTAAATTGTCATTTAAATCAAGTCAACGACGTTCCTCACAAACGGCCAGAAAGCTGAGCAACAGCTGCAGCAGCAACAACAACAGCGATCAATAAAAAGACCAACAGGCCAACAATCACACGAAATTTTCACGGTCAAAACGACAGAGGCGGAAGAAATTGCCAAAGCTAAAGTTGCTGACAACACAGCAGCATTGTTGTTACTATTGTTGTTACTGCTGCTGCTGTTGCTGTTGCTGTTGTTGTCGTTGTCGTTGATGCAATTGTTGTTGCTGTTTTCACCTGCAATCAAGTCAAGGTGTTTGCCAGCTTTCCTATTACATTTGCATTAGATTTGCATAAGCGCCTATCGAGACTGATTGACCCGAATGAAGTGCAATTCATGCTGAAACTGAAACTGGTTACCGGAAAGCAGCAGCAACAGCAGCAACCAAACGCTAGAAAGTTGCCTTTTATTTGCCACTATCTGCCCAAGAACAACGACCATCACGTGTCGCACGTAGGCCAGCAACAACAACTCGCTCAAAGGCTCTCTCACTCAATGCTCGAGTGAGAAAAGAAAACAACAACAATAAATAAAAAACTCACTCAAAACGCAGCAAACAAAGCAACGACGGCCACGTCGACGTCGACAACGGCGCACGCTTGCCATGCTTTATATAAAATCAACTGAGCATTTCTGTTGGAATTCATTAAACGTTTTACCGCACAGCTCGACGTACAAACTTACGATCCGCCGAGTCCGATTCCGATTCCGATTCCGAGTCCCCGAGTCCGAGTCCGAGTCAAAGCCAAAGCCGAGCAACCCAGGCAACACACACAATTTTTAAATACAGCGCAGCGCAGATTCGTGTAAGCCAATACCAAGTTGACAGCCAAACAGCATCCAGCTAACAGTTCCCAGCTCATTGTTAAAGCCAGCGAACGCGTTTGAATTTGGCTTTTTTGTTTCATTTGACTCGCGTGCAAGCGTTTACAACAATAATAACAATAATATAAAAAATAATCCGAAAATTAAACCGAAAGAAATTACAAATTCAAAATTAGAAATACCAAACCAAAGCCAAAAAATCATTTAATAAACCAGCCCGTGATTCGTGTTGTAAAGAAAAGTGTAGTGCCTAATAAATCAGTAAATTAATTTCTAAAATATTTGTTAACTAATTGCAGCTCAGCGTGTAATTACACTCTATAATAACAAAACAAAAGCTCCAACAAAATCATCATGAAATTCGTAAGTACACCAATTCGCATGAAAACAGAAGTGAAGGAAACAACAAGAGTTGCATTTTATTTTGCGTATACGCAATTTTCAGCAAGTTCGTTGCCTAAGTCTTTTGTTTTCGCACTGCCCATTGCCAAGCGACAATTTTCACAGCCTTTTTATTTGATGCTCACTCACGCTAATGCGAATGCAATAGTCGTGAGCCAACACACTTTGCCCACCATTCACCACAAATTGACCCAAGCCAAGCCAAACTCTGTGGCTATTGTGGTATTCAGAATTTTTATTGGGCACTTGAATTTATGGCCAGCCGCCAGTTGACTGTGGTCCGTTGTCGTGTGTCAATTTTTAGCGGCAAGCATTTTGTCGGCATTAAAGACATGACAAAGCCCGCCGCGAGCATATATAAATGAACATATCTATCGTAATCGTATTTAAATAAACACACACACATACACACTCGCAGAGATGCATATATGTAACTGGCTATTAAGCTGTTAAGTCGCAGACAATGGTCTTTGGTTGAGAGGGGCGTGCTACACATACAGCATCCAGGCCATAAATTGTATATGATTTGCATAGCATACGAACTATAATTATGCAGCGGAGCACGCACTTTCAATGTTTCCGCCTAACCAATACTTACACACACATATGTGTGTGTGTGAATGCAGAGAGCAGAACGGGCAGCAATTAGATGTTATAAACCAAAACAAAATGGGGGTAAAGAGAGAAGTTCAAGTTCATGGTGAAGGCCGCAGCCGAACCAGACAAGCGCCAGACACTTGTTTACAGATCAAGCCAAATGCCAACAACAACAGCAACAACCACTGGCAATAACGCAATGGCAAAACTGCAAAACGTGCTTGGGCATGCGTTTTGTAACTTAATTGAAAAGTGCGATACACACGCGCCAATATCCCCAAAGCCAAAGCCAAAGCTATGACCAGAGTCACAGTCAAGTGACCAAACTGGCGCTGCTGCTGACCAACTTCTTGGCCATTGCGTGCTCACGTCTCGGCGTCCCGCCAACTCTCGACACCACAGCATACAACTCACGACACTGCGAATGCGCGCATGTGCGTGTGTGCGATGGCTATAAATTAAACAACTATGAAAAGCTAGCGTTCAATTCATTAGAGTCTCAAAGTTATGCAACGGCAATGGCAGCGGCAGCGGCAACGACAACTGCAACTGCAACTGCAACTGCAATCCAGCTGACTGCAGTCGGCAGTTGCCGTTTCATCCCAAGCACTCAGCAGGCACTTGGGCACCCTGGGAACCGCAATCAGCGTCTGGCAAATCGCTCTCGATTAGGATTGGGTCATGCGTGCCATGCACTACAGACACACATACACACACACACACACAGTCTATTCGAAAAAAAAAAGATTTATTAATTGCTCGACAATCGCCTTAATTCATTGGTTAATCGTTGCCATCACCAGCAACAACTTGTCCTCGTCGACATGTTGTTGCATTTTACACGCTTTGCGTGTAGAAATTCAAATTAATTGCCATAAATATAAAATTGCCTTGCGTTGCGCTTGGCTTGCTCTGGCCTGGCCAGACCAGGCCATGTCTATGGTCTCAGCTAATGAAGATGCCGCCGCGTACACTTACATGTCTTTGCACAATACCAACAAACACACGTGTACTTGTCATGCATAACTGTACTGTGTCTAGGCCAGCCTTAAGTATAGAGAGGGAATGTAAGCCTTAAATTAATCAGATTTGCGTGAGTCCCAACTGAAACGAGGCTAAGACTTGATCAAGTTGGGGCTTTCGATTCACGCACTCTTGAGATACTTTGCAAAGCATCTTAAAATTACTATATTGGCATAAATAAGTCTGAGAACTGGATTTACATAAGCTATTTCATTATTTAGACTTTTTAGTTTTCAGTTTTGAGTCCTTTGGCTAGCTGGGGCGCTCCTCTCAATTTGGAGCAATGAAACTAATATTTAGTGCCTTTGGCATTATGTGCTGTGCGATGTCATTTGATATCGTTCATCGCATCAGTCGCTGTTTTCAGTTTTTTGGTTTGGTTTTGGCCATTTTATTACAATTCGCTTAGTGCGACACGATTAGCGTTTGCTGCAAAAGCGCAGCTGTCGCAATCAAAGCTGGAGCCATGTCTTGGTCTGCGAGTTAGTCAGTCAGTCACTCAGTTAGTCAGTCAGCCAGTCAGTCAATGCGCATGGCAAGTGCCTGGCATACACATGTTCCACATGTCCAGCTACAGTTGGACATTAGCTTGAAGCTCGGAGAGCGTGTGGTGCTGCCCACATGCGAACGTTGCGACTGGTGCGAGCGGTGCGAGTGGTGCGAGCGCGAGCGCGTTTTTGGCTTGCAAAATAGTTATGTTAGATTTATCGCCGGAGTGGACACGGGACCGGGGCCAGGCCATTACCATATTTATAAGGTATGGGCAGGCTGGCAGGCGACATGTGCGTTGTGCTTGGCATTTTGTCATGCCTTAAATGCTACAAATTTCTGCTGTTGCAGCATGAACTTGAACTAATTTGCCTACTGCTGCCGCTGCTTGTTGTCGTTGTTGTATTTCATTTGGGGGCCGCATCAGCAGGAAAAGGAAAAGTGTTTCAATTCTCACGCTGCCAAACGGCAATTGGCACTTCCTAGCCAACGAGCTATGCCAAATTGATGGCTAATAATCGCTTGGGCAACAAACTAATAGCTAAAGCAATCAACGGACAGCGGGTAGCGGGCATCGGTCTCCAACTGGCCCGTCATGGCCTGGCCTGGCATCATTTCCAGCTATTAAACACAATTCAAAGTAATTTAAAGCAGCGACCATGTTGTAGCAGTTGTTGATCTTGTTGCACCTACTAAACACAGCCGACAGTCGCGCTCAATTTTGGACTTTAGCTTTGGCAAACGCAAATGCATCCAGACGGGAGCCAAAAGTCTAGAGCCGAGATTCGAGTGGCGAGCAGCGAGCGGCGAGAGTTTGGATTTAGCAGCATGCTTCCGTGTTGAAAGTCAATGAACAGTTGCCCAATCGAGCGTTAACCTGGACAGTTTTAGCATCTGAGAGCGAGGTTGCCTGCTCCCGCTGCCACCGCCGCTGCCGGTGCTGCTGCTGCTGCTGCTGCTGTAGGCGTTACAATCATTAACAACCGATAACAATATCAATTTTTTGTTTTCTTTCATTTGTGGCCGCGTAAACTTGAGCGCAGTTTCAATTGTTCAACATTCACTTTTGCAATGTTCACATCAAAATTCGTTATGCTCGCTGGCTAAATGACAAACCATTTAAATAAGATTAATTAATGCTCCAGCTGTAGCCAGCAGGCCTCATTTTTCCCTCTTTCTGCCTGCTCATGACTCACTCTATGCGCATGCAAATTGACTTTAAACCTGCGGGAACAACTAATTGAAAGTTAATTTTCAGTTTACTTTATGCATTTTGTGATATTTTAGAAGAAAAAATAAAATAAATAGGGTAACCTGTTCGAATGGTTTTGTCTAAGTTTTATTTATTTTTTTATTTTTGTCTCTTTTGCTTGTAAAGTAATAAAAAAAATAATTTATTTTTACTGCACATTTGAGCCAATCAAAATCTAAACGCCAATAAATGCCAGCACAAAAATGAAAAATCTGATTGAAAAATAACTGAAACTGGTGCAATCACAACAGCTGAGATACCCTGCAAAATAGAAACAAAAATAAAAAAAGAGTTTAAAAATTAAAACAAAATTTGTAATAATTTTAACTTATATTTAATCCGAAACTTTATCTAGGCGATTCCCATCGTCAGCTCTTGTACGCCCTTTTTTAGGTTTCTAGAGGGTATACTGACTTGTTGCTAACAAGCCAATGTTGTTGTTTTGTTTCGCAGTTGTCCAGTTGTTGTTGTGATTTTTATTTAGGTTTTGTGCGCTGGCACAGGCACGCTCACATGTTGCTGCACTTAATCATTGTTGTGGGTGGGTGGGTTTTCGCATGAGCCGCCGTTAGCCAACAGTCTCGACTGCTGCTGCTGTTTGTTGCCATGTAGCAGCAGCTAGCGCCGCCCAATTACGAAATCATATCTAAGGTCATTTGTTCAACTAATTTGTGGCAGCTTCGATAAGAGAGGGCGCGGGGCGAGCTGCCATGAGGAATGATTGCAATTTCAATACAAACTGTTTTGTTCTCATATCGCAGAGTCGAACAAATTAACTTACATTAGCGTGCGCTCCACGGTTGCCAGTGCAAATTCTCATGTGGATTCCTTGCGGCTAACCGCAAAACAAAACAACAAATTATTAAACTAGAGCTGCGCTTAATTTATTTTAATTAGCTTAAACGATAACTTTCAAGCCCGCTGTCTGCGGCTCCAGCTAGTTGTCCGCAGCTATGCGAAGAATGTCCAAATGCAAATCTGTGGAAGCCTGCAGAAAAACAAAACAAAAAGCAGAAAGCCTGCCTCAGGCCACAGCTGACGACATTTTGACGGTTTACATGTGTAGCATGCCACAGTGTGCTCCAGGCGTTTAGGCACTGTACACTGCAAGAAATTATGACTAATTTGAACGAATGAAACTGACATCAGAGCTCCAAGATCGAATATAATAAATATAACTGAATGGCACTGAAAGAAAATATAGCTAACTTAAATGAAATTGAAATGATTTAATTGTCTCAGAGTAGAGAAATAGAAAATTCTTAGAAGAATAGTGAACTGAAATAAAACCATTTTCTTCATCTATAAGATCTGATCAGTCCACTTTTATAAAGCAACCTAGAGAACGAGCCACAGCTGTAATTGTTCCTTGATGATCTAGATCTTAGATAATTTGCATGCAATAAACGAGCCAATTCAACAAATAGTCAATTATTTTTTCTCAGTGCAATAACAGCTGTTAGTTGTGCTCAAATTGCTTTAAATTGTTGTTTCCTTTTTTGGATTTTATAGTCTGATTTGAATTTTTTTTATGATGGATCAAAAAAGTTTTTGCCGGCTTCCCATGGCAATTGCTGGGCTTCAATTTACCTGTCTTATGACCAGAAATTTGTGCAGCTTATTGCCGTTTGTTAACACCGCCCACAGCAGACGCTGTGCTTAATCACTTTCAGATTGGTCTCTCCTATGAGAATTTGCCATCTTTATCGCATGGCTTCATCTGCTCTGGAGCGCTGTTTCGCTGTGATATGTGGATTCGAGCCAATATCTGCTGGTCTCGTGTGGCAATAGACGCTGTGTCTGAGCGGAGGACAACAACAGAGCAGTGCTGCAACAACAACAACAAACATGAATTAATTAAAAGCATTTTCACAAGTTTGCGAGACTTTAAAGTCTAGACAAGAGTCGCAGTTGCTTGTTGGCAACTGGTCGCCTTGTTTGCATATTTTTTGATTATTTAGTCTCAAGACAATTTGTGCTGTTGTTCTTGTATATATATGTATATATATATATATGCATATTTTGGCTTATAGCAATTAGCGTTGTTGCTGCTGTTCTTGTTACAGCTACTTGTGGGTATTTGATTTTTGTTTTCTTTATTTTATATATATATATATATATTTGTAGGGTGCTCGTAAACACTTTGCTGCATATTAAATCAATTGCAGTAGCAGCAAAAAGTCAACAAAATGCCTGTAAAATTAACATGCGCTGCAAGCGCTCGACCAAATATTGCGCATACGCCCTGCAGTGCAATGCAGATTGCAGGCGCGGCCCATTAGGCAATTAATGAAGCAAAAACCTTTCAAAGCCACAACAAGAGAATGAAAATAACAAAAAGCAAGCAACAATTACATGGCAATATGAATGAATGTATGTGGGCAGAGGTGTGATTACTAGCCATAAAACAGCATATGGACTTATTCAGTTTGAAGTCTGTTTCATATGGGCCAGCTTGGGTTTCTTAATGCGATCTATTAAGTCTTCGCGGCCCTATGATTAGTGCCTGTCCAGTTGTCCAGTCTGTGGCAATTGCGTGACGGTCTTAAATAAGGCATTGGATGCAGCAACAACACCCGCAACAACACTTGCGGCGCAGTTGCCAATTGCAGCTGCCAACTGCCAGCGCCAGCATGTCGAGCATTCAATGGGAAATCAATAAATTCAAGCGCCTAGCAGACAGCCAGCACTTTAATGTTATATATACACATATATATATATATTTATATATACATATATATATATATTTATAACCACAAAGCCAATTTGCACAGCATGCTGCATTTGGGCCATTGATGCATGCTGCCACAGCTTCCATAAAGCTTGACCACAAGCGCAGCTCATAGTTCCTTAACGAGCTAAAGCTGCACGCTTATCACAACATTAGATTCGATGCATTTGGCGCTGCTGTGGCTGCCTCCGAATTGGGTCAGCTTTCGAGATCAATTGTGAGAGAGTTGAAAATATTTGAATAGCATTTTAAGTCGCGCTTGCAGCAATTGTCGTTAATGTTGTTGTGTGCAAATGCCGCTAATTACGCTTTACAATAGAGATAGGAAGAGAGAGATAGAGAGAGAGAGAGAGAGAGAGAGAGAGAGAGTGAGACGTGCTAGACAGCGCTAAGAACTGAATAGAGAGTATTGGCACTTGGCACTTGGCGCTTGGCTCGTGCTCGACTCAAGTACACCTGAATGGCATTCTACTATGGTACGCCAGCAGGCTTAATTGTTTTTCATATGCTTAGCTACGCTGGCATTGACACAGATTGCAATGGCTTAATCGTTTTGACCGTACTTACCAACCGTATTACCAACATGTAGCATGCGCGCTTAATCATATCAATGTCTGTATTTCCATTCTGTTTGCAGTTAGTCACCATTGCTGCTCTGTGCCTGTGCCTGGCCTTTGCTGCCGGCCAGCAATACTTTCTAGGACAATTCCCCAGCCGATCCCGCTTCGCTTTCGACACGCTCTCCTTGGCACAGCCCTCAGCTGCGCAGGTGCGCGATCCCCGCCAGAATCGAGGTAAGCTCTTCACACAATCACCTTTCCATATCACGTACTTGTAAAGCTGTTCGCTACTTACATGTCTTTCTATTCTATATTTTTGTGTTTTTCACCTTGCAGGACCCGTCGTGTTCCCACCCTCGCCCCCAGACGCAATTGAGGAGTCGAGCGGTGTTGTTGTTGGCGCCTCTGGTTTCGGTTTTGTGCCACCACAGCAAAGTAATTCACTCAGACGTACGGTCTAAAACAATAGTGTAGCCTAGGCCATTGTGACTCACACCAGCACACACAATCACACACACTCACACACACACATAAAGCTTTATTAGTGCAATTGCAGTAGTGTTTAAATGTGGTTTTTTATTGTTAAATAATTGTCCTCCAACCCACGTCCAATTCACAGGCACAATCTTTGGTTAACTGCACACACACACACACAGCCATAAGCACACACACACATACGCACACTCAGTTACAGCACAGACAATGCCAAACAGCGGAAACGGAAATACGCGTCACAGTTAATCGCAATTTGAACGTTCGCAGCACTTAATCAACTTCAAACTAAGCACCACAATCGGCCACAAAAACAACAAGCCTAACCCATCCTACACCCACACCTACACACACACACAAGGCGCACTTGCTAACACAATAACAACAACTATAATATGTAATAACACTATTGTTTATTAGCAGTTATTTAGTTTAATTATTGTTATTTAGTTGCAAACACAATAATTTACTTTTTAATTTTGCTTTTTATTTTGTTTTGCCAAATCTTTTGAATATTTATGTTTCTTTTGCATATTATTTTTATTTTGTTTAATTTGTAACTTAAAATTTATTATTTTTAATTTTAAAAAATCCAACAACTAAATTATAAATAAACAAAATATATTTTTAAAAAAATGTTTTTTTTTTTTTATATTTATAATTAGATAATTTTTAAATCATTTCGGCCACACAACAAAACAAATTTCAGCAAAAATTCAACTTTTTTTATTTTGATTTTTTCTGTTTCTGTTTTGTATTCGTTTTTTTCGATAATTATTTTGTAGTGTTTTGAGTTTCACATTCACAAATGCAGCACTTTGGCTTTTTGATATTATCGTACAAGTATGCTTATGATTTCTTGTAGCAATTATTGTAAGTGCACACCAAGACAAGCGTCTAATTAACAAAAGCCACCTTTGAAGTGCAGCGACACAAATCGAACTGCGTCGGCCTGCGCCACGGCCAATCCGATGCTAAATCCAACAACTGTAACGACGCGACGTAGGCAACCTACACACACATACACTCTGCCTCTCTCCACCTCTCCATCTCTCTCCTTCTCTCCCGCTCTTTATCAATAGCTTCACATTAGAGTGGGCCCACAAAATATTGACATGCTTTCAAGCAGTCAAAATGATTTGGGCTGACGAAATATTGTGACACTGAACGAGCTCTTGAAGGAAACACTCACTGGATTCAATCGAAATTGAGCGTGAAGATTGAGTAGAGCAAGTCTTCTGTTACAATATATTACAACTGCTCAGCTTAAATGTAGTATAAAGAAACTAAGAGGCTTATTTAAGCAGCTTAAACCCGTCTTAGTCCCTCAAGAACTCCACACTAACACGCTTTAAGCTTAGACTCCGCATTGGTATTTATTCCTATGCGTTATATAATTTACTTACTTAAAATATGAATGAATACGACAGCTCAGAAAATCACTCTTAGATAAATAATTAATTTATTGCCAAGATAAGTAATTCAATCTATTTTAAAAAGATTGCATACATTTCTGTTTAAGCTGAAGTTTTTCATTAGTCTTTCCGAGTCTTACCTTAGACATCGTTAAATTGATAGATTGAACCTTTTTAAAGTAGCTTCAGCTGTAAGCTATTGATAACAAAATAATTAACTGAAAGCTGGGGCAAATATTTTGCTGATTCATTGCTTGTTCTCTGCCAATGCTATTATCCCCTGTGATGCCTTAAGTACCCCACAGTGGAAAAGAAATATGAACAGTTTTAACGACAAGCAAATGTGTTGAGCCCCAAGCAACGCCAACAACAACAACAACAACAAGAGCAACAGCAGCAACAGGTGCTGCTATAGCAATCAAGACTTAAGCCGCATAAGGCAATGTGTCTGCCTGTCTATAAAGTCAATGAGCGCATGCATATTTGCATATGAGAGAAAGAGAGAGATAGAGAAAGAGAGAGAGGGGGTGCAAGAGAGAAACACTCAATGATATGCGCGCCTAATGCTGTGCAAAAAATATGTGAGCTGTTTGCATTTTAACCTTTTTTATAATACCCTGCAGTCATTTGAAATGGCTTAAAGGGTATGAACGCATCAGAAAGACATGTGTCCTAAGCAAGCTGCTAAAAAGTCAATGTTAGGCAGTCATCAAGAAACTATTAACTTATTTAGTTTAGAGTATCTTCAAGTCGACTATTGAAAGCAGTGCAATCTTGCCAGCTTTATTTTATAGTTTTCGTCATTTGTTTTTTGCATATCGCTTGAGAGGCAAGAAATGCAAAGAAAAACGAAATGGAGCAACTTTTTTCCAATAGCTTAGCCTAGTGTGCCAGTAGGCCAGGCCAAGCTAAACCAAGCCGAGCCAAGTTAAGCCAGGCAATCGGGCAGCCAGAGGACTTGGACTCACTTAGTACACAAATGCAATGGAAACACATTTCACAATGAACGGAGCAAACAAACGAATAAGCGAACAAACGAACGACACTAAGTTGAGATAATTTTTACAATTTGACAATTTATGCACGATTGGCCCAACTGGTAGCCAAATGACCGATATCGATTGGCCGGCCAGCCAGCCAGCCAGCCAACTGGCCATTGTGTAATTAATTTTGCAAGTCCAAAAGTTCTCTGAACAAAATACAATAAATGTTACGCAGCATTTGCTTCCTGGATGAGGACTGCCTGTGGCTAGGCAGCTAGGCAGCTTGCGGCTGTGGCAACAAATACAATGATATGACGCAAATGCTGCACCACAGTTGCCGTCGTCATCGCCGTTGTTGTTGTTGCAGCCGCCAATTGTCAGCCACCCACCATAAAATATGTATACGGACAGCTTACGACGGTCGGCTAATGTGGCCAATCATTAAACGGGGCATTCTAAAAAGTAAAGCCAACGCCCCAAAGGCAGCAACTACAACAACAACAGCAACAACAACATCGACCATTGCAGCTGGACACTTGCCCAATAACACTTGACGACATGATTGACGAAGCGCCTAACCTTCAGCGTGTTTTGTCAGTTGACGACGCCCACAGTTGGAATTTTGTTACGAGTTGGCAGCGAAGTATCACCTACTAATCTCAAGTGCACACGCCCAAGCCTAACAATAATCTTAATTGTAATTGTGTTTGTAATGTAATGCCAAAATCCGAATGGCCGCCAAATCAACTGACATCGTCTCTACTTTTTTTTGTTTGTGCCTCTTCTTTACTGTTCAATTCACAGCGGTGGCAGCAGTGGCAGCGGCAGCTGGCGGCGTGGATCCAACATACTTCAGCACCACATTTCAAACGCCCGACACATCGTATGCAACATTCAACTATTACAGCAGTCCATACAATACGCGATACACATACATCTAAGGCGACGGGGATGCCAGCCCAACAGTCGAGAGCGAGTTGGGAGTCGAGTCATGTGTAAGTAGTCAGTTAATGAGGCGCCTAGGCAAAATATCTAAAGATGTTGTAAATAAATGTGTAAAATATGCAATTTGTGTTTAACTTTTGTGCGTCGTGTTGTCGTGCAGTCGAGTGTGCAGTCATATATTTTGTTTTTGGCTGTCTTGCAGTTGTTAATGCATGCACAAAACGAAAGATTCAGGAAACGAACTTAAACGCGGGCAAGCGTTAAGCGAACAAATCAACATGTGTTATCACTGCTGTGATATTTGCTATTGTTGCTTGTTGCATAATATTGTTTATGTTATGAAACACACACATAAATGTATATCTATATATATCTATATGTAAGGCCAAATGATACTTATTGATTGGCAACGCCCACGCGAACAGTAGCTTAAATCGTAACGGTAGCTGACATTAAAGTGTGAACTGAATACGCGTCATCGTCATCGTCATCTGGCGTGGAATGTTTATGTGCTTGTTGCTCTTTGATTGCAAGAAATCTGTGCAAGCGTTTGCCTTTGCCTTTGCATTTTACAACTGCATTTCATGCCGCCGTAGACTGTTGCATGCTGCCATTATATTGTTGCCGTTGTCGTTGCAGTTGCTGTGGCTGTTGTCGTTGGCGCTTGCCATTGTATGTTAAATTACGTAGACGCCTAGAATAGGCCAAGCCGGTGCCTGCGGTGTTAATTTCCATTGACACTGGGGCACATTTCCAACAACGGCAAATAAAGCCCCCAATTTTTGTATTTCTTTATTTATTTGCGAGTGTGTGAGTGTGTGCCGCAGTTGTCAGAAGTTGCAGAGCAGCGACGAAATATGAAAAAAGGCTACAGTTCTCTAACGATTGAGCAACAATGCAAAACAACAACAACAGCGCCGCAAACAGATCATTAATACTGACGGCTGCATGATTCACAGCCCGAAACTGGAATGGTCAAATTGTGAATGCAGACGAGCCGCATGACGGGGCGGGCGCCAGGGCCTGTCATAATTTGTATTAAGTGCAACCAGAACGACAAAGGCCAATCGCAATCGAGCACTGCCAATTGGCAGTCATCGCGCCGTTGATAACCTTGTTGACCACAAGAATTTTCAATGCAATGACAATTTGCTGAATGCAAGTAATATTTATGTCTTGTCGCCGTAGGTAATAAATGAAACTATAAGCGTGTCCCACGTATCTAAAAGCTTTATATGCATGTATATATATATTTATATTTATATGAGTGACACATAAAAAAATAATGTTTGAAATTAAGTCTGAGCCTTCAAGCAAGCAACGAATGGAGTTTTGTTTGAATTCGTTACCATTCCTGTTTTTAATTAGCTTTGCTACGTGACTCACAATTTGTCAGCGCACACCTTTTTGAGTGTTTCGTCTAGCAAATCCTGTACATTAATCACGTCGTTAAAAAAAGCTGAACTGACCTTCGGTACATTTGCATTAATTGATTTGTATTTTAATTCCGGTTTCGACACATACCAAAAAGTTTAAAGACCCTTTCGAAATGAGCCCGGCAATTCTATATATAATTAGCATAATTTGCATTGTCTGATTGTTTTAATTGTTTTCGTTGCGCTGATTGCCTTTCTAAACATTCATATCGTGCGAATTACGAATACCGGTTTGTTTGTTCTAAACGAAGAGAAGAAACGGAAAAATCAAAAAACCGTTTCTTTGACATGCAGACGTTTTTCAGCACTCATACATTGAAAAATAAATTATACTTTAAAGTAAGTTGGCAGCTTCAGCAAGTAACTATCGACCTGCCTCCCCATCACTTCTTATTTGGCGAAGATTCTAGACCACAGCGACGAGAAATAGTTATAAAATATTAAAGAAAAATATGGAACAATGTTATAACAGAGGTTGTGGCCAGCTGTTTGACCCAGTCACCAATTCTGATGGTAAGTTATAGATTTAAATATAATATAGAATAGAATATTTAATACTTACAGCACGTTGTTGTCACAGATTCTTGCCGGCATCATCCGGGGGCTCCATTTTTCCACGATGCCTACAAAGGATGGTCATGTTGCAATAAAAAATCGGTGGATTTTACAGAATTCCTTAATATTCAAGGCTGCACATTGGGCAAACATTCAAATATTAAACCGCCCGAACCGGAAAAACCTGCCAAAGATAAAGATGAGGACAAGACTGTGGAAGTTAAAGTGCGAGCACCCATTAAGGAATCACTGCCCAGACCAGCGATCGAAACGCCTTTTACTGTCCTACAACCAACAGTAGCTTCAGCATTGAAGGATACCATTGATGCATTAAAAGTCGGCAATGCTGCTGCGCCAGTTGCAACAACAGGCAGCGATGGGTAACTAGAATTTCAATTTAAAATTGTATAACACTATAATATAATACATATGATATTTATGTATATATTAACATCTTTTAGAGCCGTTGCTGTAGGAACAATCTGCAAAAACAATGGCTGCACTTACTCCTATACAAGCACAAGCAGCGATTTTGGTGAATGCACCTATCATCCTGGAGTCCCCATATTTCATGAGGGCCTGAAGTTCTGGTCATGCTGTCAAAAACGTACCTCAGATTTTGCTCAGTTCATGGCACAAAAAGGCTGTGTCTACGGCCAACATAAATTTACTAAGGATGTGAGCTATTTGAATACGACCAACTGCAACTTTCGGCTAATCTATTACTCTTTTGCAGGACGACGACAAAAAGGTAGTTCAATGCCGATATGATTGGCATCAGACAGCTTCAAATGTTGTTGTCGCTGTCTATGCCAAAAAATATCATTACGCGGAAAGTGTCGTCGAAGTAAACCCTATTCGCTTGCATGTTATGCTGGTCTTTCCAGAGCAGGAAAATGCCAAGTTTGACTTGGACTTGGAACTACGAGGCGTAAGAATTCAAAGTCTGAAATACGTCAAACTTGATTTTACCCACTTCACTTATTTGCGCAGATCATCAATGTACAAAAGGCCTCCGTCCAAATGTTCGGTACTAAGGTTGAGATTACATTGCCGAAATTGGAGCCAGGATCATGGTCAAATCTTAATTTTCCACGAGATGTGCTTCCAGCAGCAAAAAAGGATACTGATCAGAGCAACCGAAAAGCAGATGACAGCGACGACGAGTTCTTCGACTTAGACGACATTCAACCTGTTCAAAGTTACGGACTTAAATTGTCTGAAATGAGTTTGGAAAATCCCAACGGATTGGATTGATAACACGCTAGCATTTTATTTGTTAAACTAAATAGAGCCACCATTGAGAGTTAAGCTGTTTTGTTTACAATACACAAGTATGCCTTACATGACTTTTATTTTAATATCGCAGAATGGCTTAATCATCATCGTCATCGGCTCCAGGCACCCAATCCTCATCGTCGTCATCATCTAAATCCAGTTCACCAATATCTTGGAACAATGTTTCATCAATTTTAACATTCTCAAGATTTTCGCCGGCCTCCAACAGAAATTTGATGTCTGATTCGTTCAATGTGTTATCGCACATAAATAGCTCCCTCCCTGTTAGTTTCTTGCTATCATTGTTCTTCTCTCGCTTGGCAGCAATACCCGTGCTCTCTTCAAAATCTAGTTTCCATTTCATAAATGTCTCGACAGACACTCGCGTGCCCTCAAATTTCTTTCTTTCCGCTTCTTCGACTTCTTGGACCTTGCGCGCCCGTTCATCCTCCTGGGTTTTCTTGTGTTCGTCCCACTGCACATTTAGCCATTCCTGTGCACTACTCACTAATGAAAATATCATCTCCATGCCAATGTTTTCCTCAATTGACTTGCGCAAGTGTTCCAGAAGCTGTGCTTCGAAATTGTCTTCAAAATTTTCAGCTTCGTCAATTTCCACCAACGGCGCTTCATCTGGATATATTTCTGTGTACGTAAACACAAGTTTGCAAGCTAAACCTTTTTCACTGTCTTCCGCTGCATCGGCATTGTACTCCTCCGTGGCAATGGGAATTTGAAATTTGTGAAATGGCTCAGTTTGGAGAACTGCAAAAATGAGTTGATGATCATACTTTTGTTTTGCTTGAATTCAATTTGAGTTACCTTCCATTTCGCCACAATAAATGGAGTCAAGGGCTTCAACCTCATTGACCTGATCTTCCTTATAGTTTCGGCTCATTGTAATTATTATTGTATACAATTAAGAAATAAATAGAAAAATGCCCGAGATGCCGTTTGTATTCGGTTTACCTTTTAGGTTATTTGGTAGAATAGTCTGGCAACGCTCAGACGGTATGATGCCACATGTCAACAATCTGATATGATGCTATATACTAATAAATATTAAACTTTACTAAATAGAAAAAAATTCTACGTAAAACAAAAACAAATAAAATGTTAAGTAAAACAAAGAGTAATATTATTAATAAATAAAAATTACTAAAATACCACTTACAATAAAACATTTCTTTCATGCAGCTTGAACGTGACAATTTTGCGCTACCACATCAGCCAACTCAGAGTTGCCACACCAGTTTATTTTTATGTCTTAAAATATATTCAAAAACTGTTTAAATGAAAAACTACATATTTCAACTTATACTATAAACTACAAATCCCATGAAATTAAATAAATATTATATGAGTACGTTTTTTCGTCAATTAGTAAGAGCAGTCGTCCAGCAACCAATGTTTGGAAAAAGGAGCCCTATATTACCGATCTGGTGTTTCCAATCTGAAAAAAATGGTAAATCAGGAATTATATTGGAGTAACAAGTTAAGTAAACGAAAACTTCAAATATAAATATACTTACTTGTGTACTGTAATAAGGTGGTTTGCATCAACTTTCGTATCTTGTGGAGTTAAGAAACAATACTGTCTGTTAGGAAAATCCATTCCCTCTTGAATCAGCAATTTTGTAATAAAAGTTCTATTCACTTCATCCTACAAATATACAAAACATAAATAATATAATCATGGGACAATTTGATTAAAATATGCTTGATACCTACAGTAAAAACATCGTATTCATCGAGGAAGTAAAATGGATGTGAGGATGTGCTCCATAGTCCTTTCAGTAAAGACACCGTGGTAAATGACCTTTCCCCGCCGGACAAGCTTCTCATATTTGAAGTCCTATTACCACTCGGTGGGTAAACACTGATCTGCAATGTCTTATCTCTATGATTGGGTTCCAGATTGCCTTCAAATTGACGACAGACTAGTGCTTGCTGCATATCAAAAAATATTATAAAGTTGTACATTTAATCCACAAGGCGTATTTAAAGATATTTACCTTGAAGTGAAACTCTACCATGGTGAAGAAATGATAACGTGAACGCTGAAATCGTTGTGCTCTAGAATGATATTCAATGCGTAACTTCTCTACGACACATAAAATATTGTCCAAAATATCCGATTCTGTTTTTAGAATATCACGCAATTTGGATAATTTTTGCTCCACTTCTTCACCATTCAATTTCATCGATTCGTAATGTTTTATTTTTGCTTTATAACGACTAATTTTATCACGGATTTTTTCTTCCGACTTATTTGTTTCAATAAAGTCACCGACTTTCTGTGCTTCCTGGCGCGCCACTTCTAATTCAGCTTCCTTCTCTTTTTTATCTTTTTGCGTTGTTTTAAGTAGCTCGTTAGTTTGTTTTAAGCGTCGTTGGTTTTCCTCAAAATGACGATCCAAGTCTCTAACTCTCCTTTGTAATTCCTGCGATTTCACGTCAATTTCGCCAATTTTTGTATTAAGACTGTCGAGAATACTTTGTTCTTTTTTAGCGTTTTCGTTAACTTGAGTGTTACGCTCGTTTATATCCCGAAGTTGATTTTCTAAGATATTACGCTCTTCGTTAAGTTTTTCTATTTTCTCACGGCTGGTCGTTAAATGAGTTTCCTAAATTGATTACGAAAAACATTATGATCGATTTAAATTAAAGACAATTTCGCATCAACTTACTAGAACGTCAAAAGCAGGGAATTCCCGATATTCAAAGTTCTCTATATCTATAATTTTTTTCATCGCTTTTGTGTTTTCAGTGTGATATGCATTAATCATAGCGCTTTTCGCGCTTATCTCCTGTGCGTCACTGTCCAACTTTTGCTTTGCCATAGCACACTGTGGCTGTAGATTCGCAGCACGCTCCTGCAGACTATTTTGCTCTGTCTTCAGCTGCCGAATGCGATCATCGACATTTACCTGAATAAATCTGGCAGGTGTTATTTGAATGGAGTACATGGCATAGTTGGGGGATGGAGAATATTCAAGCCCCAAGTTTGGAACTAATATGCGAGTCAAATTAGGTGGCACGTTTTCCAAATTCGATGTCAGAGATTCGGCTGTCTCTTTAGATTCTGTCAGCAACACCGTCTCAATGCGTATCGTATCAATAAGATAGTTCATTACGACAGGATCGTCACATCTATCAGTAATAAGAGATAAATTTAGTAAAGATATCTGTTTGAAATCGTAAAAACTTACCTAATTTCATCCATCAACACGGTCGTATTTGAAGATCTACATTGCACTTTATACTTGGAGACATTATAAACCCGACTTGTAAAGGCACTGGTAACAATGGTTGGCATATTGCCACCTGCATACGTTTTTTGGAGCAGAGCTCTAAGGGACATTCTCTCCTTGTCTGTGCTAACTATATACGAGCGCAGGCAATGTGATAATTGATTCTCTATTAGATCCCTATACTTTGGATTAGGTACTGTTATGTACATGCCAATCGGTCCACGCGGCATTAGGTTCGCTTTGCTGCCACTGTATTGAGCACGCAACGTATTCGCCACTTCCATTGCGTGCTCGCCATAAACTGACATTTTGTTTGATTTGTTCCGCAATAGAGACTCCATTTCCCATTGCAGGCTTTCTAAAATAATTATTAAAAAATGTTAAATTAGAAAAAGCAAATAAGGATTCGCATAACGATATTTTACGTACGCTCAACTTTATGCAATTTGCTTAATTCACTCTTTGCAGACTCCAAGCTTTCTTTTGTTGCTGGTAAGCGGTTTCTCAATTCGGTTTGTTCATCCCTGAGCCTAGCAATAAGTTCATTACTCTGCGTCACCTTCTCTTTAAGACTCGCGAGTGCTGCAGCATTCTCTTCCCGAAGCCTTTTGACTTCTGAATAGTCTGCATGGTAGTTATTCATATGCTTTTGACAGCCCTCATAGTTTGTTTGCTCCTCCCTCAAACGTTTCTCTACATTCTTAATGCTTGCCTTAAAGGAGCTGGCTTTATAAAGACAGTCTTGAGCAGTTCGCTTAGCTGCTCTAAGCGTAGCCTCCTGTGCCTGATAATTTTCCATAATTCGCTGCTTGGTTTGCTCAAGTTCTCTAAAAGCAGATTTTATAATATATAAATATTATGTAAAATTAAGCGAATTTGAAGACTTACTGAAGAGCATGAGCGATCCCTTCTTGTGTGCTGTTCTTCTGGGTGGTTTTTTGTGACAGATCAACATTCTTCTTCTCAATTATTTTAAGGGTTTGTTCAATTTTAGTGAGATCGTCCTGGATCTGAGTTACTTTTAACCAAGCCAGCATTGCTGTAGCCTCTTTCAATTGAATCTATATTGGTGAAAATGAAACTTTACGTTTTGCGCAAAACAAAATATTGTACTTCTACCTTAAGTGCCTCTTCATTTTTAATGATTGCCAACTTTTCCTCTTCTTCGTGGCATAAATTTTTCAATTTTTGCATTTTCTAAATATTGTCAAAAGAAAATTATTTTATTAAGAATTAAATTTAATTATCCTTGACATTGCGTTTTTACCATTTTAAGCAGCTTTACATCGTAATTTATATGTTCTCGATGTTCGTGACATTGAGTTAAGCTATTCGCGCATAAATCCAGCTGCGTTGCCTTCATGAACAATTTGTAATTCGATGCGGGCTCTAGACTGTTGTGTTTTGAAATGTATCATTATGTTTGAAGAAGACTTATTAATTATAAACTCACTCTTTGAGAAATTCACGCGATGCTTCCTGATTGAGCACAAAGATCGGATTCTCAACACTTATGCCGAAGTAAAGAATCAGCCGCCGTATCTCATCTAGTTTTCTGGATACTGTTCTGTTATGAGAGTCTTTTATCTCATATGTCGAAGATGATTGACGAATTTGCCGTACGATCGTGATGTGTGGGCCATAAATGTCGAACTTAAATGGTCGATGTCCCATATTGGATAGTGTAAGCTCAATGGATGCATTTGTCTGTCCATTTTTTATTAGCTCTGAAACAAGATAATTTTAAGTTTATCAAGAGTGCTATACAATATCTATTGAAACTTTTAAAATGTGTCTAGTTCTATTAGTTTACGAGACAACAGATGCTTGATCACATTAAGCTCAACGTACTCTGTATGCTGCTTGCGCGACTTGTGTTGCGTGCACTGCCGGCCAATCCTAGGGCAAGAGCTGCGATCACTGCGCTTTTGCCGCTGCCATTGCTGCCAACAAGAAAATTAATATTTGGTCCAAACTCAATGTACAAATGGGAATGGCACATAAAATTTATTAGACGTATAGAAATAATCTTTCCACAACTTTTAAATGCACTCCGAGGCGTCACTCCGTACTATAAAAACATTTAATTAATTGAATTTTTATATGAATATAACATATGCATTTACCGCAGGATGTTCCCAGGAAGAATTTGCATTAGTTGTTTGCTTGCGAACCACTCGAGATGTAGATGAGTCCATGAGCATTTCATCGTCGTCATTGTTTGCTGTGCGCCGCTTTGCTTTCTTTTTCTTTGGTGGCGAAGTTGAACCGTCACTCTCTGATCCTGAGGACAAACTTTTATTCCGAACTCTAGTGCGACGCATCTTTGGTTTGCCTACAGGTTTTTTTTGAAAGAAATTTGCGTGAATCAGTTTGAGTTAGCATTCGTTTGTTTATAAGCGGCAGCCACATAATTTGCGCGGGAATTTTTGATTATTTCGTTCTTTTGGGCACATTTAGTTGTATTTATACACATATCTTATATCTTCATTAAACTTACGCTATATTACGATAACTTAGAAATCGGCATAAGCTATGCACACTGACCGCGTTATTTTTATAATTTAATACGCATTTCACCAAACGCCGCCACAAAGATTGCAAAATGTTTACAAGCTGGGTGTGACCAGAGTACATAATGATGATAATACTGAAATTAGCAAAGCAAATGCGTCCTAGGTCTTTATTAAGCACAAATCACTTAAGTTTATAAAGAATAACGGCTTTATCATATATATCTTTCCTTAAATCTTAATTTTTACACTTTATTTTAAAATTTATTTGTAATATATTATCATAAACTATTAAGGATTATGGAAGATTTCTCTGTTCAACAACGAAACTTGATTTCAGGTAAATACAATGCAAACAGAACTTTTGTTAGTAACGGAAATATATATATTTATATATATATATATTTATACACATATATATATATATATATATATATATATATATTTAATAAATGTATTCAATTTACATTAGTACAAAAACAACACTTTCACTTAATGGTTTTATAGGGAAACTCCCCGCCAATTGCATTTTGCAGATTTAACTTGTTATGTATATCACGCCATGTAGATGATTTCTGTGCCAAAATCTTCATATTTCCAATTATATACAAGCCATAGCGGGCACGGGACATAGCTACACAAATTCGATTCTGGTCAGACAAGAAGCCTATATTTCCATGTGTATTACTGCGCACCAACGAGAGTACAATTATATCTGCCTCCAGTCCTTGGAAACTATCCACAGTAGTAACGAAAACGTCTTTTAAATTTGTTTTCTTTGATAACTGCAAGGAAATTTGGGTTTACGTTAATAGCTTACCGATATATTTTTAGCAAGTCTTACTTTCTTTTTGATTGACTCGACCTGCATGGTGTAGGGTGTGAGCACAACAACTTCCGTGTTCTTGTAGCCGCTCACCTCGACCAAATGATGCACAATTTCAGCCACTTTTTTCGTCTCATAGCCATTGCATAAAAAACCATCATGCACTTGGGTCTCAAGCTCTTGATGTTGAAGGAAATATAGATTCAACCACATATTGCGAACAGAGGGAAAATCATACACCGAATCATGACTCAAAAGCTTTTGATATATTAGAGGACAGAGCAATTCGGCAAATGTATTACGCATACGATATTGAATATTCAAGACATTCACATCGAAATTCGAGCGTATCAAACGCTCAAATAATGAATGAGATACAGTTGATTGCTTCAGTCCTTTTATATAGCTTGTATATGGCTTTAGCTGCATGTGATCACCAATCATAATCACATGCTCGGTGTAGGGTGTTAAACAGGGCAATGTGTGAGCCTCTAGAATCTCCGCAGCTTCCTCAAATATAACTGAAATAGAGCAGAAATAACAAATCTTGTTCATTACATACATCATTCATTATTCGCTTACCGATGCGAGTTTTCAAAAACCGAAAGACAAAATTCATGCGCGCAGCACATGTCGTAGTCATGGCCAGGACATTCTTTTTAATAATCAAATAATGCTGGAATATCATTCGTATACAGTTGAGCTTCTCCTGTGCATTCCAAACCAAGCGCTGTGTAGCCAATATTTCCGGATAGGCCTTATCGGTATCATTAAAGGTAGCATAGAGTGTCTGTAGGCGCTTGAAATGTTCTTTAATCTCCAGATTTACCATCCAGTATAGTCGCTTTAGCCTTGGATTGATCAACTGCATGTTGGTATCGGCACGGGAATTAAATTTGGCGATTTCCGGCAGCCGAGATTGGCAACCAAAGCGGACAATGCTGCTGGTGAACGAGCTAAGCTTCAGCAAAAACTTATCCAGTGAATCGTTTGTGTATGTAACCACAACAATGGGCGCGCAGAATTTAGCATGCTCCAAGAAGGTCTTTATCAGCTGCAACGATAAATGTGTCTTGCCCGTACCGGGTGGACCTTGGATTAGATTAAAATTCGTATTCAGAACACGTTGAAAGGCCTCGTGCTGGGACAGATTAAGCGGCATTTTGCGTAATTTGTTCACAAACTTTTGACTCTCGTAGACTTTTGGTGGTTGTGTGTGATTCAAATATGCTGGTGATTTAGTTCTTGTCAGACCGTGCACTATATAATCAGACATAGGGAAGTTTATAACATTGCTGTTGGTCAAATATCTATAGGCCTTCTGATACGGCTCAAAGTAGACGGGTGTTTCGAACATGATCAACGATTTGCCATAAATGTTGCCAATGTTAAACTGATGCACTATAGTGATAGCAATCTGAAAGATATATAGCATACATAGCCAACATATAATATAAAAGTTTTCTAGTTGCATTTGTCGTTAAGTACTCACGTAGCCTCGACGAATCTGTTTCACATCAGTACCGACTACAGTTGCCAGTATAAGATTATCAAAATCGTAGCTGGTTGTAAAGCAAAAAAGAGACCCAGTCTTAATCTTTAACAGAGCCTCCTCTAAAGATTTCTCGCACTGAACAGTCTGATCAGATGTGCTATTACGCTGCGCTGCTAAGACATCAACAAATAGGAGCTTGCTGCTATGAGCATTCGGAAAATGCATATTCAGCTTAATTTGAACCTCCTGGAAGGCGATTTGTAGCGGCATTACATTCTGAAGACTGCGCTTACGATGAATCAGCCGTACCAATTCACGAAGCGGAAGTAAAAACTGCTGGCGAAGAAACAAACGTTGGCTGTTTATGTACTGAGTCGAACTAATGTAGCTCATCGATAGTTTCGCTGCATGAAGGCAGGTGTCGCCATTCTCCTTCAGCCACGATTTAAGCTCTTCCAAGCTCGGGTATATCTAAAAGATAAGATAGATTAGATATTGTTTAATATGCAAGCAAAACTTACCTCGGCTGCAGGATTTGGCTTTAATAATGCATCCACATCAACACTAAACAGACAATGAAGCTGTCGTAGAAACTCTCGGCATATCGGACGCTCCTCTATGATTGGATTATTATTGTTTTTTAAGTTAGTCCAAATTTTAAATAAAATGTCCATGCCGTTCTCATCCAAAACGCCAGCCCTTTGAGCCTGCAGCAAAAGTGTTTGCATATGGCTGATAATGCTGTCCACACGATTCATATCAGTCCACATAGTACGAAAGCTTTTAGTACACAATTTACGCACCAATTCTTCGTAGTGGACTATGAGTGGAGTGCAAGCAGCAAATTTATAAAGCATTTCAGTGTGAAAGCCAGGCAATTCGAGTTCGCACAATGTAACCAAAATGCGAGTATAAATTAATACGCGATCGATATTATCGTTAGGCCCTATTTGATCGATAAAGAAGTTTGGCTCAATTTCAGTGGCCAAGTAAAGAAACATGCCCAAGGGCTGCAGATTAAGGATCTCCTGAAGACCCTCGGTTGGAATTTTGGATGGCACTACCGTTTTTGCATGATGCCAATAATTATAATAACGCCTGTGTCCCTGCACCTGATGTCGATCGTTGGCATTCTTGCGCGTTAGACTGCGCAATATTTTTTCTTTATCTGCCTGAAACCATTCCCAGCAGTCGTAATCTTCGCCAAAAAGCTCAACCATCGTGATCGCTTAAATTCCGGTTTTCCCCTTTAAACAAATTAGTCTATTGGAAGTATAATGGATAATATAAAAGTATAAATAATTTGTTATATTTGCAGCGAAAAAATATGTGTTCTGACTTACAAACTTGACACTTGCTCTTCTTTATTATTAACTTAACAGTTATTGTATTATAAGAAATCTTTTAATATTAAAACTTGTCAAATCTATAAATACCGCGCACACATTGATCGCAGCAAACAGTTTTTAGTGTGACCAATACTATAAAAACGAATATAGAACAAAGTTGATTTTACCTATGCCAATTCGGTGATATATTATATTTGTAAGCACACGAATCACAATATGCAAAGTTTACTAAATTACTTTATTTCTTCGACTGAGTGAAAGTTCATAAACTGCTATTAAATTAAATGCAGCGGTGCTTTGACAACTTCGGTAGAAAAGTAAATTTTCAAAAGTAGTTATCGCATTCATGAACTACTTTAAAAATTATTGTTATCAATATCGTGATCGAAATATGGCACTTCGCTATTATCTAAAGGAAACGATAGGCAACTCTAAAACTGCATGCGAAAGCCGGTATTCCCATTAAATTTGTGGAACTGGAAGCACGTACACAATAAATTCTGCAATGTCTGGCTCCGATGACGATTGGTTTAGCAAGGACGAGGATGAGCTAGTTCAAAATCTAAACCAAAGGATAAAGCAACAAGTTGACAATGAGACACACGAAGAGCGCATTGACTTTTGCAGCAGACCTGGTAAACAAATAAATAGATTAATTTAATTTTATAATATATAATATACATTTTAAATAGATAATTATGTCCAGCAGCTTAGTTTGGAAGAAACTAAAGATGCTAAGAGTCCAGCTCGTTTTACCACTGTTGAGTTTGCTAAGGCACTGAAAATGACGGCACTCGAAATGTTTCTCTATTTTATGTCCGAGAACCGTGATCTCTTCAAGGATCAGATAATGCCCAATGACTCTCACAAACGGGTTCTTCAGTATGTGCAAATACTGACGAGACTCTGTCAACTGGAAATGGGCGGTTTTGATGAACAGCTCCTTTCTGGTTTTGCCAGGCAATCAGTGCTGTTCGACCACATGAAGCGCTTTGCTCTGAAAGTCTTTAAACCACGTTCTAAAGATAGTTTAGATGACGAAAGTCAAGTGCTGTTGTGTGGCATAAAAAATTTGCTAATTCGCGCTCACAAGATGGGCAAACTACAAAAATCTGGATACGAGCTAATCGAGCATTTTAAAAAGCTAATCGCCCTTTGTCACACGCCTCAACTATTGGAGCATCCGTTGTGTGTGGGTTTCGCCAAGGAATTGGAAGTCCTGCCCAACGTTTCACATGTGAAAAACGAAATATATCCCAAACTAGATCAATTACTACGAACTGATGCCGTCGGTACTGAAGCAAATATTGCGCCTGCACTCGACTCTGCCGACGTTGCTCGCTATATAGATTGCCAACGGCAACTGCTTTGCGAGGACTTTACGCAACCACTGCGTGAATACGTTCAGCATCTTCGTTCCAAAAGTAACATCGATGAATTGGTGGCGGAACAACTACTTTTCCCGCATACACAGCTAATGTTGAATCCAGAATTTGCCGAAGCACAGCAACATAGTCTAATTTTCATGCAATTAATGTCACCTCGACAAGAGGAAATTAAATATCTAAAGAATGTTAAGGGGGGAGCTTTGCTGTGCTTCACCACCAGTTATGATTTCGATAATCTTATTTTGGCCACTGTTTCATATACTAGCCGCCTAATGTTAAATCAAGGCTATGTAAGTTTGTTTTAATAACCCTTTACTGACCGACTTATTAACTGAAATATGTTTTAGCTAAATGTGGAGGTTGTCAAGCAGTACAATATTGGTAATATCTATGGCAAACCATTAATCATGTTCGAGACGCCGGTGTTCTTTGAGCCTTATTTGCGAGTCCATAACTATCTAAGTACCTGCAGCGCGGACAATTTTCCTATGCGACGCTACATTGTCGAGGGCCAAGTGAGAGCGGTACTATAAGTTTGATTATGGAATAATTAATTGTTACAATTTCGCAGGTTGATATACGGCCGCCAGCTTATATCCGTCCAGACTTCCAGCCGCCTCTGCAGACGAAACTGAATGAGTCACAGCGAGCGGCTTTTGGTGCTGCTCTTCTCAACGAATTCTGTCTTATACAAGGACCACCGGGCACTGGCAAAACACATTTATCCGTTGAGCTGGTCAATACGCTCTTGCAGAATGCCAATCGCCTTAAATCGGGGCCCATTATTGTGCTGACGTACTCAAACGACTCGCTGGATAAGTTCCTGCTGAAGGCCGCCCAGTACACGGACAGCATTGTACGTTTTGGGAATCAGTCGCGTTTGCCAGAAATCGAGAAATATAATGTGCGCGGACTAACCGATGATCAGCTGGTGCCGCCGCGCCTCAAACGGGTATGGTGGTTGGCCAAGTGCGAGTTTAAGGAACAGTTTGAGCAACTGCAGACTCTGCATGCCGATTTTGATGGCACCGATCCAGCCTATTTGCTAATACAGTCCAAGCTAGAGCAATTGCAGGTGGTTGGTGAAAAAATTAACACGCTGCGCGCAATATTTCATTTCTATCAGGCACGCGATAAGGCTCTGCTAGCAATGACGACATCGTGTGCTGCCCGCCTCAACTTTTTGTTCCGTCTGCTTGAAAGCAAGTGTGTCATCTTTGAGGAGGCCGCCGAGATAGCTGAACCGCATGTCCTAGCTTGCCTAACGCCTTACACGGAGCACGTTGTACTGATTGGCGATCACAAGCAGCTCCAGCCACATACAGGCAATTATACGCAGCAGGGACTGCAAGTGTCGCTCTTCGAGCGCTTAATCACACATAATTTTCCGGCAAGTGTGCTCAATGTGCAGTATCGTATGCGTAGCTGCATTGCTGAGCTCCTGGTACCCATATTCTATGATAAACTAATCAGCGATGATTCGGTAAACGCCTACGGCAATGTGACAAAAATGGCAAGCAACATGTACTTTGTCAATCACACCCATCCCGAGGAGCAGATGGTATGAAATACTTTATTGATTATTTACCTTGTTTGCTATTGATATTCTTATAATTTATAGGTGGACATGTCTTTTATAAACAAACACGAAGCTGAAGAGTTGATGAATCTATTGAAACACTTGAGATATGACCCCAGCAAAGTTGTGATACTATCGCCCTACAATGCCCAAATTGAATATATTAAATCGCTCCTAAACAGAAAGAAGCTATACAAGTACTTGGTTACAAGTGTGGATAGCTACCAGGGCCTTGAAGCTAACATTATTCTATTGTCGCTGGTGCGCAGCAATCCGGCCGGACAGATTGGATTTCTCCGATTGCCGAATCGCGTTTGTGTGGCCCTGTCGCGTGCTCGTTTGGCGCTCTACATGATTGGGAACATGGATACGCTGCAGCATGGCAATCCCAAACTTTGGGGAGCAATCAATGCAAAGCTGCGCGCAGCAAATGCTATTGGCCCTGCCTTTCCATATTCCACAGAAAGCGTGGCTTAGACAATATATTGTGACAACGGCTAAACGCTGCTCGCATTATTCTATTCTTGCATTTTATAAATAAAATATATTTGTTATTTTAGTTGTTTTATGTTTGCTTTTTAATCTAATTGCAGTTTCTTTTTCAATGATTTTAATTTTCTAATCAAAGTTTGCCGCAAGACGAATGAAATTGATGAATTTGATTTTCTGTCATTAGTTATACACTTAATATTCACTATATTGAACCTGTTGTTGCTGTCAAACCGATTTTTTCTTTCGTTTCTTGTTGTCATTTTTGTATCTTAACGCACGTTTTGTTATTGTTGCTATTGCTACAATTTAAGTGGTACTTTTGAAAAATTGTACGTATGCTGCCCGTTTGTTTTTTCTTTGTCTTTGATTATACGATATTATACTGCGTGTTAACAATATTTAGAATTTGTTGCTGCTCTCATATAGATTGTATATACATAATGCATATATACATATATATATATATATATATATATATATATATATATATATATTGATATATATATATATATATTCTTTTGTTGTCCTGTCAACTCTTTATGTACTATATATTCTTATTGTAATTTCTTAGTTTAGTTCAAAATTGCAGACTTCGTATCTGAAGTGGCGGCCACTATTAGATATAGTATGTAGGTATATATATATGCATAAATCTGAATGTACATCATGTTTCGAGAACGCAGCTCTCTACAACTATGTATGTATTCGTTCAACGTTTCTATGATTATATATATATATATATGTTTGTATGTATACATAGTTTATATAATCATTTATGTGGCCCAGTTATTGTTTGCGAATTAAGGCAATTTTGAAAATTATCATCAATTGTATTTTTGAATCGGCTTTTTTCTTGTTACTTTGTTTTTTTTTTTGTTTTTGCTTAATTTTTACAAAATAGTTTCTTTTCTTTTGCATTTTTTACTTATAGTTAGCTTATTTTGTTTTGTTTTGCGATTTTGTGTCTATTATGTATGCATGTGTGTGTGTATGTATATGTATGTCTGCGAGTCAGCTTATGAAATATACTACATTTTGTTTTACAAGAACGTAATTTAATTATGTGTATTTATATAGTTTATTCGATGCTAAAACTGAAACTAAAATTGATAAAATAGAACGAGAAACGCGGCGTGTAAGAGCAGCAAGTAAATTGTGTTTGTAGACAGTTCCGCTGCTCCGTGTGCGTGCCAAAGACTCTCCATAACATAATTGGTCGAAATTTTGGATTCTCATCCATTATGGGAGGTAGCATTCTGAACGCACTTCGACGAGCCAGCGCACAAAGTAGCGGATCCACTAAAACTTCGTCATCTTAGAACTCATAAGTGAATGTAACTGAATTATGAATAAACGGCGACTTCGACGTCGAAGTTGGTCGTTTTTTGTTTTTTTTTTTGTTTTTGGTGATTTATGGGGAAAAAGAGGTATGTTGTGTTTTTCTTTCGTGTGTTGTTTTTTTCTTCCCTTTCTAGGCTCATCAAATTGTTGGCGTGGTTTGCGGTTTGCGTATTGATCCATGGGTAGCTGGGCGGTGGCTGCTGTTGCTGTTATTGTTGTTGTTGCTGTTGTTTTGATTGTTGCTAGAGTTTCTGCTGTTGCTGTTGCCGCTGCTGCTGCGTCCCCGATAACTGAACTGCAGCGATCCGCCGCTGCCGGAGGCTGTCCGAATGGTTGTTGCTGTTGTTGTCACCATATTCGTTAGCCTACCGCGCCGTGTCTATTGCTACCGTCGATTGATCAGCCCATTAGGTGGCGCCTGTTGGCTGGCAGTGTGCATCAGCTCCAGTTCCACCAGTAGTGGAAAATGATCGGAAGGTATATGCGGGTGCGGACAGCCGACCACTTTGTTTTCTCGCAGCCAGTCAGTGGAAACAGGTCCCAGCAGGCCCAACGGCACCATTCCGGTTTTTGTGTAGAAAATATAATCAATGATGCCCTTAAAATCGAACGTATAGTTGGTATGCGGCATAATGTCCTCGCTGTAGGCGGAGGCAAGCTTAAAGGAATGCGTAAACTCGTTGGTATCGTTGGAGAGTAACCGTTGCAGGCATAGCTTGTAGCCCATGTCTTTGAAGTCTAAATGATCCATTGCAACACGCCCCTTGCCTAAAAACTCCACCACGCCCGAGTCCGGCAATGAATTGAAATCGCCGCAGAGTAGCAACTGAACACTGTTCGAGTCGTTTTTGTGACCCGGCCGAAAGCTGTGGCTGGCTTCATCGATGATCGTCTTCAGTTCGTTGCTAAGCATCATCGTCTGTATGAGTTTGACATCACAGAATTCGGGATCCCAATGTATGTGGGCGGTGCACACGAGCAGCGGCTGTGAGATCTGCGTTACCTCGGACATAGGCTCCCAGGCCGTTTCCTTCACTTTAAGCAGGGCGGCCAGACCAATGTTATCTTTGGGCATCACACGATTTAGCATGTTGTCCGAGCCCTCCGCATTGGCCATGGCCAGCTGATTAAATTCAATTAGGTGTTCCTTGATCAGCGTAAATCTGCAAGTAAATTCAATATTTTCATTCACTGAAATCACAAATTAAGTTCGACTTACTTTGATGTTCGGAAAAATATCGCACATCCGTCAACGTATTTTCTTTCTAGTTCCGACATTGTCTTAGCGCGCGACTTGGGCGAGAAGATGCCCTCGTATCCATCGTTCTTTAGCTCGGGCAGGAAAAAGTGATAGAACTGTTCAGTCTCGATCTCCTGCAAGCTTATTATATCCGCCGCATAATGCCTTATCTCATCAATAATAGACTTCTTCCGATACTCCCAGCACAGTGCCCACGATGGACAATATCCGTACATCTGCCGCGTCGCATACTTGTCACAGAGCACATTGTAACACATAACCGTAAATATGCCTATAAAAGAAACACATTTAGTGGATCATACTTATCTTATACTAGTATACTAGTAACATGAAAAAAGTCTACAAAAAAAGAGATCTTTGAAGAAAAGGATTTTGCACGAATCAAATGTAAAATTAATTAAGCAACAGATATTTATATATTTGAATTTTTACTTTTTTTAATTATTAATTCCGGGTATGTGCAAATACTTCACGATAAATGATTCCCGATCAAAGTTAAGGTTGATATATGGAAGTTTCAACTCTAATTTATATTTCCAAATGATTGAAAAAGTCAGATTTCCGAATAAAATTAAAAATAAAAATGGCAATATATTTATATTCGTGTTCAGATAGCGCGATACTGAGCGAGACCTTGAGCATTCAAATTGAAAAAATTATCGTATTATCGATACATAAAATATACATCGATACATAAATATTTAATATGTTCCTATTTGGCTTTAAAGGTTTGCATAAACTTGCATTGTGCATTGAATTTTACTTTGAACAGTTACTTACAGGCTGGTCGCGATTTGTTGGGCTTGGCGAGCGGCAGCCATGGCCTCTGGGGCGGTGGATTGACAGTAACTGTAAAGAAAAAAGAGAGCAAACGTTAGTCGCATATTCAATGAAATGGTTGGGGGGAAAAGTTAAAGAGACGATTATGAAATTAGCCCCCGTACACCCGCACACAAACACACACACACACACATACTATCGCACACCCCACTGACACACTGCGGTCTCTTCTTCGTTGCCGTTACTGTTGTAGTTGTTGCGATAGTGTTCGCGAGCGGTGAAAGTGACATGCAAAAGCAATCAAATAGCTTCCGCCTTCGGTTTGCTAGCAAATGGCAGGCAGGCAGGCAGACAGATAGACAGGTGGCGTCGTCGCTGGCGTTGTATTTATTTCCACTCTACCTGGGTTTCTCCAATTGCTTGCGACCTGTGGCTGCGCCTGTGACTTTGGGTGCGCGTGCGGGTGTGGGAGGGCAACGACGCAGCGTGCCACCCCACCGCCACCAATCCTGTTATTCGCCGTTTTTGTTGCCGTCAACTGCCGCTGAAGCTGCTGCAGCGGCTTACAACATTTTCTTTGGGGATGTTGCCGTTATTTTCGCTATCGCTTCTTCTGCTTGCCGATTCTATTATCGCCTGCCTATTTGGCGCCGTTATGCGTGAGCGTGTATTGTATGTGTGTGGAACGTGTTGCTGCAGTTTGCTGCTGCTATTGTTGTTGCTTGGGTCGTCTGCTCAGCAGCTGATCGCGCGCTCTTCGTACTCAATTGACTCTCACGAACGGGCACCGTCGTCGCCGCATTTGTTGTTTGTCTTTCTTTTTCGCTTTTGTTTCACTTGGTCTGTGTGTGTTAGTGTGTATGTGTAGTGTGTGAGAGTTTGAATTTTGTTTTGTTTTGATTTGGAAGACACTGCGATTGTTTTTCGTATTTTGCTTTTCTGTTAATTTTGTGCAAACGGACGAAAGACGATGAAAAACTTTCACTACTTTTTTTATTTGTTTTTACTTTTTTTTTGTTTTTTTTTTTTAATAAACTTTGTGATTTTTCATAATTTTGTTGTTGCTTTGGTTGATAGGCGATTGCGTTTTGTTTTAACTTAGATCTTAATGCCTTTTGATCATTCAACTGCCTCCAACGTCCACGTTAACAAAATTTGAATTGCATTTTAATAGCTCAGCTTGGTGGAGGATACTCCTCAATAGATTTTTTTATATTTTTATTATGGTTTCACAAGGTGCAACAAATTATTAAATAACGAAAAAAATAATGTAATGGTTTTTGTGGGTGTATAGAAATGTACATAGCAACTAAATAATAATAAAAAAAATATTTGACAAAAGACTTTGGCAATAAACTCAATGCCAACTATTTTACTCAGTTTTTAGGAGCAGAGGTAGCGCAGAATTACGAAACCAGCCGCAACGCCCACACAAAAACAGTCAAGTCGATAATTTCGCCAAACATATGAGTAACTACCAGAAGAAGTGAAAAACACAGCAATTTTTTCCTGATTGGTTGAAACGCTTTTGACGGGGGTGTGAAAAACTTAAGCACACAAATATGACTATACCCAGATAAATGGGTTACAAAACTGTCAAATATATAAAACACTAGTGGCGTTTGCGGTCGTGCTAAGCGCAAAAAAAAAAAAACACGCATTAATTTGAGGAATGAATGGATTCTTAGAGTCGCATCTGTATTGGCATGTGTCATATTCTCCAAGAGCTATTTCTTTTAGTGAGTAACTGCGGGTTGTATCCCATTCTGACTAACAAGCCAGTAAATCTTAAGTATATGTACTTTTAACGAAATGAAACGTGTGCTTTGTTCCACATCGGAGTATGGTAAGTCGAGAAAAAAAACTATCTGAACTATAATATACTAATATACTTTTAAGTATATGCTACAATTTAAAGGCTAGGAAGCCAAAATTATGACAAGTTAATTGACCTCCTCCATAGATTGATTAAAATTGATCAATTTACACCCAAAGGGGGCGTGGTAATTAAATAATAAAAAAATATTTATGCTATCAGAATCAATTCTGCAGATTGACTCTGTTGATAAGCTTTATAGATAGAGCTGGTTTACTGTTTAGCTCTTGAATATTTTTTAAGAGCATTAAATATTCGGTTCAGGGTTGAGTTAATTCCAACCGACTTATTACAGTTTATTATTAAATTCGAGTAGGCATAAGATCACTTTTAGTCTGTTTAATACCAAACATAATTCTCTCCTTTAATATTCTACTAAAAGAAACAATTATCTGGCGGATGTTTGATGTAATATGTCGCTATAACATATATTTATATATAATTCTTATTTCTTTTACATATATTTTTAACAATTCACTCATTTTGATAAACTATATCAAATATATATATTTACATATATACATACATATTTATATAACAGATATCGGATCTGATTTTTTGGTAGGTACAACAAGAGATTATTTTTATGGCTACCACAGCCCTTTCTACAAAAAATTTTTCATGGTCGTTGCCTGTTGCTGCATTCCCGAACAAAAGAAATTAAGAAGAGAGTGAGGGAGAGAGAAAGAAAGAAAAAAAAAACAAAAGTTCGAAAGGCAAAAACCCAAGTGAGCGTATCGAAAAAGAAAGTGAAATTCAAATTGAAATTTGGTGCGATTAACAACAAACGGCAACTCAACTCGGGTAGCCTGATCGCTGGCTTGGGCTTTGGCTGTGGCTGTGGCTGTGGCTCCAGTGAGTGCCGCCTGTAACCCGACCCTTCCTTTCCCAGCAGCAGCTCGTCAACATTTTGTATGCACAACATGCGATGACGACGACGACGACGACGACGTCGATGTGGAGAAGGCTTGCTCTGAATAGAAAACAAAAGTCAACTCGCCACTTGCCACAGTTTGAGCTGCAATTAGATAACCCGTTTCATTTGCACCACTTTTTGTGGCAACAGCAGCGACGGCGGCAGCAGCAACATCAACTGCAAATGACTGCCAATGTTCAATGGCGTTGGCCGCCAGTTGATCGCTGCGACTGCTACAACTAAAACCCAATCTTGCATTGAAATCATAATAATGAAACTGAATTTAAGGTGCACCTCACACACACAGAGACACACTTCCATGTGTGGCAAACGCAACACACAAACCAGTTGAACAGCATTTTTCATATAACATGCTGCATCGAGGCTGTATCAGTCCCCCAGTCGCCGCCGAGTGTTAAGTGGCCCACGGCTGCGACTACTTTGACGACACGAGGGTCGTTTATTCAGCAACAAGTTGAAATCAATTATGAGTCGATTATAAAGTTACCCAAAAAATTTTCCAAGCCATATTTCCAGTTTCATTTGAAAAGCAAATCAAAAACGAACACCGAACTTTGGTATGCAGCAAGTCTCAAAATTATCAACCTTCATTTAAGAAGTCTTCTTAAAGTAGATCAGCTTTCAAGTTTCGAATATTTATTATAGTCTGAGAGTCTGCGTCAACATTGGATCTGCAGTCCATTAGCTAAAAGTGTAAATTTCGCAAGTATTTTTAGTGCCTTAAACCTAGTCAATTGTCAAGGTATTAATTAGACCGATTGATTGAAGAAATGCCAGAATTATGATTGGAATAGTAGATATATGTTAAGGAGTCATAAAATCAGTTCATTTGGCAAGCGTTTCATAACAAGTAAATGCAGATCGATCAGCTCTTAAATTCATTTAAGTTATTTTAGTTAGTCATAGATTAGTTAATTGACTGACGACTATTGAAGGGGCAACCCTCGTGCATCCGTTGACGACTGCTAACTTACTGGCTTGTCAGACTCTCTCAGGTCTCAATGGCTCCTCGCACTGATGATCGTGAGCGCCATATTCAAAAGTCTAACAAAATAAGCCCGGCTGAGTCCGGTGCGGCCCGGCAAGCAAATTGTGCTGCGTCACATGGAAAATCAATTGAAAGAGTTCGCTCCATGATTATGCAGACACGAATTGTGGACACTGGTGGATGCTGGCTGCTGGCTGCTGCTGGTTTGATGGCTGATGCATTGAGGATGCTGCTACGTCGGCTACTGCTGCTGTGTTGGTGGTGCAACAACACGAGCGAGCAACCGGACGACGCATTCGCGTGGGCTTTCATTCGACAGCTTTGGCATCTTTGTAGGAGTAGTTGTTGCTTTTGCTTTTGCTGTTGCTGTTGCGGTGGCTGCATCTGCGTCTGGGGCTCACGCGATGCTGCCACGCGGTTTGGTTACGTTTATTATTATTTTTTTCTTCTTTTTTCTGCCGCTGATCCACTTTCAGCTCTTTTGCGCGTACTTTCTCCCCCAATTGGAAAGCAAGCAACAGCGAGGCTGAGGCTGAGGCCGAGACTGGGACTGGGACTTGGTCATTGGATGCAGCAAGCCTGCCGCTCTTGCAAAACACCCAACAGAGCGAAGACTTTTACGCGAGGGCAACCCTTAAAGTCACAAATTGGCATTTAAAGTCGTTTGCCTTATATGCGAAAAGGAAAGCAGCACAGCAGAAAGCGCTTGAGGCCTCCTTCTTGAGTTTAATGAGTGCATCACTCGCTATAAGACTAAAACTGGCATATATTTAGTGGGCAAAAAACGGATCCATGGCAAGGAGTTATACTCAAGAAGGAGGCAATCAGATGAAGACTTTTTTATTTTTGATTATTCAAATACCAATACCTTTTTGTAGTCATTTCGATCATTCGAAAATGATAGGATACTTTACTTACAGATAGATTTATAGACTCACATTGTTACATTAACTAATCTTTCGCCCTCTGGTCCATTTCAAGTAAGAGTGCTCTAGTCGAATGTGCTCGACTAGATGATACCGGCACCATGAGCTGAGCTGCTATGGCAGTCATTTTACTCTTCTTTTCAGCACACACGCACGACTGCGCTTGGCCCTTCCCAATTTCAATGGATCCGGGCTATAACAAGTTAACTAAATGCATAGACGTGTGAGCTTTGCTCAAATAACTGAAACTCGATTACAATAGTCATCTGCAAATTAAAAGTTGAACTCGTTTTTGTCTAGTTGTGGTGAAACTTTTAAATTCGCCCTCGTATGCATCTCAGGTACATGATTTATTTAGCCCTAGCGGCTGCTCATTCAACTTTCTAATCATTTGCACTTCCTTTTACGCAACAACAACCTTGATAAGAAGCGCAGAAAATGAAAATGAAAACGAAAATGAAAACGGGCTACGAACCACTTCCGCAACACAAAGCACAATTCACGTAAACAACTAGCAATAATAATAATAATAATCATTTTATAATAATAATCGTTTGCATACACAAAAGAGGCGAAGCTAATAGGAGGGCAATTATCTAGGCGGCGAGGTAGACACACTGCGTAAGCTTGAAAAACAACAAAAATTAAGGATCATAAACAAGTTGATTGTTTGGATTTGTCTTTGATTAAATCACATTTGAACAATTAGATTCATTTATCTAGAATTTCACTATTAGGATTCATTTTTGACTAAAAAGATGGGCCGGAGCTAACGATGGGAGTTACTTTACTTTTTAAGATACCAGGCTATATCAGTAACATGAAAGTCAACTTCGATATTCATTAGATATAATATAATAATCAGATATATCAGTCAAAGTTCTGATCAGATTGAAAACCAGTCAGAAAATATAAGGGAATAAAACATAAAATTTATGATATAATAATAATAACATGTTTATTAATTCGATAAAAATTTGTTAAAATCTAAAAATAAACATTTCCGATTTGATGTTGCATATTCATAAGAAATGCTGCGGAAACGCAAAAGCTAATTCAATTCAAAACGGAACAAGAAACTGTTTATTTTTTTATACGTTGAATATTTAATGGGTTTAGCGAAATTTTGAATAAAAACAATAAGCTTTAAAATATTTTTCATATATACTGCTGTAGGATTATACTATACAGAAACAGTTCCTTAAAGCACACAGGAAATTGCACACAAAATTTGTGACAGAATCGAAATGCTTTCCAGACAAACGTGTGCAATGACACAGCGAAAAGTTAAAATATACATTTTGTAATCGACAACGACAACAACAACTATAATAACAACAATAATAAGCCAACGATAAATATAGACAGTTAACATTGAGGGGAGCCCAGCTGACTGACTCAAACCTGAACCGGGCTGCAAAGAGAGTTAAATAAAAAGGTCTGTGCACGCCCGTTCCAATTAATGAATCAGTTAACCGGCTATTTTTTATAACTATTACTCATTGTTATTGCTGTCGCTCGCATTTTTGGCACTAATATTATGTGTTATTGCAGTTAAAAATACCGGTTCGTAGCATGTGCTCCAATAAATCATCATCAGCAGCAACAATAACAATATGAGGAGGAGGAAGAGCTACTTGGCGCTGACGCGTTTAAAATGCATTACAAAGCATAAATTGTCATCAAAATTAAATTAAATATAAAAGCACAAAACTGGCTTAAGCCAATTAAACGATTAGGTAACAGTTATAGCAGCAGCAGCAGCAGCAGCAGCAAGTACGCCACAAAAACGCTGACATCAGTAACAACAACAACAACGACGTTGGCTGGCTATAAACCTACATAAAGAAACAAAATTTGTACAGCAACCGTTGTAACCAACAAAAAGCAAAGAAGACAACAAAAAAAGAGGTAGAAAAAAACGTAAAAAATTAATTCATGTTGTGCTCATTTCGTGACAACAACAACAACAAGTTGCCACAACAACAACAACAAATGAAGCACAAAGAGTCGAAATGTCTGATAGCGAAGTTTTAACACCATCTTCAGCTCGGCAGGGTAGACCAAAGAGTGAGTGTGGCTTCTGCTTCTCCTCTTCTTGCAGCATGGGCTTTACGTCAGGCCAAAGAAAAAGACATTAGATTCAAGCAAATGAATGCGAATGATTTCATAAAGCTAATGGCCCATCGAACAACAATTGCCAAGCAGCGGGCTCGATTATGTCTTTATATAATCAACTTTACATTTATCTAAACTGGAAAATGAATAAGCCTAAAAATATCGAATCACTGCGTCATAGAAAAGAGCAGAAATTACAACAGGTATAAAATATAGCTCATACGAACCAAATATTATAAGATGCTTTACTTTCTACAGTTCTTCAATCTATAACAATTATTAACAGCTTATTTAAGAACCGTATTATTGGCCTATTTTGCTTTTAACACACATAGTTCTGTGTTGGAAAGTCGCGTTTCACATGTCGTCTATATAATTTTGTTTGTTCTTGTTAATTGCTTTGTTAATTATCGCTGAAACGTGCTAAACAATTCTGAGCTTACTTCTGCCCTTTCTTTATATTAAATTTCTACTTCCCAGTCAAGATGTGGCCGATAACAATGTTCTTGCTCTAGGTTTTGTCTTAGGAATTTCTTAATCAAGCTAGCCACACTTTCAGATATATATACAAGTTTTATGACCCGGGTAAGACATGTTCTGAACTATGATTTAAAAGAGAAAAAACAAAAAAAGATATTCATAATCTGTGTCTAAATTATAATACAATGTTACTCTATATAGCATCTAGTTTTAAAGGTCTTCAAATAAACGATAAAATATCGATAACAGTTAAGTAAATATCGATAGCAGTTAAAAATGACCTATGTGGCATATATTTAATATACTAAATTTATATATATCGAAAATTATTTTCGATAAATATCGATACCTTCTTTCAACCACCAATAAAACTGCAGGCTTTATAAGGTATATATATATTGGTATAAATAAACAGGCCAAATTGATCATTTTCGACATGATTCCATTTAACTATAGTCGATAAATATCGATATTTAAACTTTTTTTAAAACAAATAAATACATATATCAAAAATTTCAAAATTTATAGACAAAATTCCGCTATAATACACACAGACCTCATCCAGATCAAAACTCTATATTTTTATAATTAGCCACAAATCCTTCTGCCTGCTAAATACCGATATACTACGCTTTTTGGCCTTTTTCCAATGGCTTCAGGGTATACTTAAAGCCAAATATCAGAACTATATGCAAGAGCAGCACTACAGCAGACACGCTTAGACGAAATTGTTTGTTTTGCAGGTGGGTAAATTACAGATCTTTCGACTACTTCTAAGTAGCACTTTATGGCTATGTTAGCTGCTCCGATGTAGCCAGGCATAGGCCACAAAAGCTTTGACAGCAAAATATCTGTGAAAATCAGAAAACGAAGCAACGGCGAGAAGAAGCTGAACAAGAAGAAGAGGTACGACTGAAGACAATAACAGCTAAAAGCACGAACAGAGCAGACGACATTAAAAGTGGGAAATAAATGTAATAATGACATTTGTGGCCGTTAGATTCTTAATTGTTTGACATTTTGCGTAACCTTTTTCGTAGACATTTGGCCTTTTTTTCTTTGGCTTGTCTTGCTTACGGTGCAGCCGGCTTCTATTTGGCTTAAGAGTTCGCAACTGGGCTATTGGTCTAGTGGACCGAACGGGCTAACAAAAAAACTTTCAGTTTCATTGGAAAAGCCGTTGTATCTATCAAATGAAGCAAGAAATTGAAAATGCAGCTGGCTGAAGCAAACGAGCAAAAATGCATGCCAAATGGAAAATTCACGTTGTGATCCAAAAAAAAAAGGAAAAAGAAAAAAAAACAAGGTGAAAAAACAGCTAACAAATTAGCCAAAACCAAAGCGTAAAAACGATAACAAGCATTATTATTTTAAATAGATTAAGAGTCTAAGCTTTAAGAGAAAATTAGAAGCCAATGCTCTATAATGCACGATCGATTAGCCATAACAAGCCCAAGCCAATCTAATAGACTCTCGTTGACTGACAGAGAGAAAGGCTACTTGAAGTACATTTCTGAAAGTCTCTAGAATGGATTTTGCATAAAAAAAATGGGAAACGCATTAAAACTTAATACAAAGCTTTGAGGAGGAAATGCGCACAGTAAATTTATAATGCTAAAGGTATTCCCTATAGACAATATATCAAGAATTTATAAGACACTAACAACATTAATATTATTGTAGGCATTCCCTTTAAAACCATAAAGGCATTCCCTAAAGTAAAATATTTACAGGCTTCTCCTAAAGGAAAATATTTACATATTTTATGAACACTAATTACATTTAGGACATTCCCAATATACAAACATTCACAGGAATTCACATAACACATAACCGTAGCTAAAGAATTTATAAGACATTCAGTTAATCTATGATGTTAAAGGTATTCCCTATAAGATAATATTTAAAGAATATATATATGCCACCAAGTACACTTGTAATTCATTTATAACGTTAATGGTATTCCCTAGAAAACAATATCGCAATAACTTAAAAGCATTGTCAAAGTTCACACAGAATTCGGTCGAATCGTAATTGTGAGGTCTGCAAACGTGATAGAATTACTAATGCAATCTAACTGAAAGGGCATTCAGTAACAATTAAATTGTAGAAGCTTAAAACAGAAACTGAAACAGCAACAGCGACAGCAACAAGCATATATCTTGTAGAAGACGACGCTAACTATGGAATGCTCCGTTGGCCGACGGCGACGACGACGAGAACACGACTTGGCCGAGACGTTAAGACGGAGGAGACGACGCACTTATTGACGTAGCTAAACACATTAGCCAGTGGCTGGCGTCTCTTCATTGTCATTTGAGGGGAGCTCCGGCTTCGGCTCCGGCTCTGACTCTGGCCACTGCCAGTGTGATGGCGCAAACAGTGTTGCAAATGACCCAATTATCCACTGACCCACTCAAAGCGCGTCCCAAACGGTTGGACGATTGCCGGCACTGGGTTGTGCAAGAGTAAGAGAAAAAGGTAAACATATAGATAAAGAGAGACAGAGAGAGGAGAAGAAGACTTAATGTCAGCAAAGTTGTTGAAAGAAGCGACTTAGAATATAAGCGGGCTCTTTAGGAATCAGCCGCATTATGCTGCTGCTGCTGCTGCCGGTCAGCAATTATCGTAGCAAAATGAATAGAAAAAGATGACGAGGCCCTAAACCTAAAATAGAGACATTAATTAGCCAAATGACCGGCAATTTGTGGACCCACAAAAAGAAATTAATTCGCCAGTTACGGTTCTTACAGCGGATCTCTGCGAACATTTTCAATACGAGCCACCGCCGCCGCCGTCGCTCTCAGTGGAAAAAGACGCGACACCAGGTGAAAGGTAGCTCCACAAATAACACACACAGAGATGGTTCAAAGTTTGCGCAGCAATTCAACGCTGGGTGGCTGTAAAATTCATACAAAATAAAAAAAAAAACAGAAACAAAAACAAAAAAATAGTTCGTTCGCTGGGCTGGCTAATGTTTTGGAAAGTTCATTCTGAAGTGCAGCCACGGTCCCAAGATCGCTGCTCCAGTGTTGAGTAGTGTATGTTTATTTGTCTGTCTCTCTCCGGACTTGCTTATTTGTTTGTCCGTTTGTTTATTTTGAAACCGTCGACAACGGCTCGAACGTGCTCCATTAGAAATCTTGTGGCTGACTGAGCCACTGAGGAAAACAAACTTTTCGGGGCTATCAAAACAGTAATCAGTTTTTTTTTTTGCCTTTTGCCTTTTGTTTGAACACTTTTCCACAGACAATCGTTGCTTTTTCTTTCGTTTATTTATAAACTTTATTGAGCTCTCGTTCACGCTTAATCAAAATAAATAATAATTGCAGTATTGTGCGAGCAACAAGAATAAAACTTAATAAAGATGCTTAAAGCTAAATGGAATGAGAGTTTGATTTGAAGTACAATGTATGTATATAGTAATAATAATAATAATTATAATAGTAATAATATATTAAAGAAAACGCCATCATTTTGTTATTTGTGCAAAAACGAGTAGACAACATATGGACATAAAGATAGATAAACATTTGAGCTTACTTTAACACAATTACGATTACAATTACAATTACAAACTAGTGATAATCTTAATTAAATAAATTAGTTGCGAGCAATAATTTTTCTTTTAATGTGGGGAATGGTAACAAAAGCAACCGGCACCATACCTGGCGGCCTCGCCATTGGCCGGAACTCGACTTGATCGTGGAAAACTGTGACATTTTTCCAGCATGCCGAGCAGCAGCAGCAGCAGCAGCAATGGAAAACTTGAGACAAGCAATGCAATTTCTGTGCGCGCTCGTGAGTTTCTTTTAATTAAAAAAGGCGAAAACTTTTACTCGGCGCCAACTGCTAAATAAGCAGGTAACTAGGGCTGCTGCTGCTGGTGCTACTGTTGTCTTAGATTTTATGCTCAGTGATCAGAGCTTGGCATAATTGGAAAAAGTGTCTAACAAATTAAAAAGCGCGGCTCCATTGATAAGCCGACCAAACCTTAACCCTCAGCAGAACAGCTGCTGCAACGATACAAAAATCTGACCCAAAAATCAATTCGAAATTAGCGCCGATCCAGTCAAGTGAATAATAGATAATTGCGAATACAATGCATACTGAATGCATTCAAATGGTTCGCTTAGCTTGAAAACACCACCAGAGCAGCAATTGAATAATTCGAAAATCTCTCTTGAGAACTTATGTTATGAAAATATAAAATGTTAGCAAATATGAGATATAAAAAAAACTTTTTATAAACATAAAGAATGAAAAGACCCAACAGTAACTATTTAAAATATTCTAAAATATTTGACAAAAAATAAATATTTAAAAAAATATCTAAAGCATATTTTGAAACATACACATCTGAATATATGCCTATAAATTGAGATTATTGTATTGTAGTTTTATGATTGCTATAATCAAGCCTAGATCTATTTCTATATATTGAGAAGATATATTATTATGATCTTAACTCGAATCGAGTGCAACACTTACTTGCCAGAGATCATTGCGTGTCTTGAAATGTGATTTGTCTCAACAGCATTAAAATATGAATAACTTAGACAACTAAAAAGTTCACTTTGTAGCGCTCTATAAATTAAAATATGAACTAAAATAAACACACCAAATACGAAAACTACGAAACCCAAAATACAAAATTTGAAGTTAGACATATGTTAATTAGGAACGTGACTTAATTAGAAGCAAATTATTGGCGCAGCAAGGCAAACAATTGAGGTCACAAAAATAGAGAGCAAATAAACAAGCTAAGAAAGTGAAACAAATTTATTAATGGCGAGCATTAAAATCAATATTTCTTGAAGCATAACTGAATTGATTAGCCCCAATTTTCTAGACCAATTATTTACGTTGCTGTCTCATTATGTCTAATAAATAGATCACCGATTTAAACTAGTCGATTTTGCATTGTTTTCTGTCTTTGTTGCGAGTCAAAGCTTCAAATACAAAACGTTTATGCACAAATAACAAAAGAAAATAAGAGAAATACTAAAACAATTGTCAGAAACTGTTTAGCCTTTTGTACAAACTATGCGTCATTACTTATGATATACAAATATATATATATATCTTATATATATATATATATATATTTATATATTTATATATATATATTTAAATATTTATATATATATTTATATATTTATATATGCTGTATATAGTGTCTAACTGATAAATCTATACACAGTTGTAGCCGTGTGTAGTATTTATTCGCATCTACAATTTTGTTTTTTTTTTTTTTTTGCTGGGCCTCTTGTCAAGGCACGATTTCTATAAGTTTTGCGGCTAAAAATCTGCATAAGAGTTTTCGTTGTTGTTTCTGCTGCTGCTGCTGTTGTCGTCGTTGTTGCTGTTGCCTTTGTGGTTGAATCGACGCTTGTCGGAGCAAAAACAAATCGTTTCCGCCGCAGTGAAAGTGAAAGTAGCATGTACATATGTATATATATATTTGTATATATATATATTTATATAGGCAGATCTACAAGGTTTCCAGCGCAGACATCTTTAGTCATATCGCCAAATGTTGATGATGATGACGATGTTGTTGTTGTTGTTGCGCCCATGGCGCATTAATTTCAATGTCTCGTATATTTTATTTTTTTATTTGTTTTTTTTTTCTGTTTCGTTTCAATTTCTCTTCAGCTGACAACTCGCTTAACTTTGTGGGTTAACGGTTCGGGTTATGCAACGCACACGCCCACGCAAACACAGCCCACATGAAAACGGCTTGGCAATTAGCTCAAATTTCCAATGGGACGTCGAAGCGTGTTGATCGTAAATCCCAACAGGGAAATGGAACAACAGCAACAACAACGATAACAAATCGTTTCGTGGGCTTTTGGTTTTGGTTTGGATTACGTTGATGTGTGATTAGTTTATCGTCACGAGATGGTGGAAAATGCTGGCTTCAATTTTCCAACTGTGCCTAGTATTAAAGTTGTGGGTGTGGCGCTGCTGTCGCCGCCTTTGCCAGCTGTCATTTGGCTTGCGATATTGTCGCTGTTGCAGCTTTTGGCGTTGCCGTTGCCGTTGCCATTGCCGTTGCTACACCACACCAAGTCAAAGCAATTGTTATAAAATTGTTGCTGCGCCGTTGCCTTGCAGTCAGCACTGTGGTTGTTGCTGTTGCTGTCGCTGCTGCTGCTTTTATTGTTGTTGCAGTCTAAGAGAAAATCCAAAGCCGTGGGCGTCTCAAAATTTTTATCCATCAAATTCAAATGCTCAAAATTGAAGACAAGCGCCTCGGAGCTGTAGCTGCCAGCACTATCCAAGCCACTGTCGCTAGCAGATGCTGAACAGCTGTCACTGTCGCCAGCAATGCCATCGCCACTGCCGCTCCCGCTGCCACTGCCACTGCTGCTGCTGCTGCCGTCTACCTCATTTGATGGAGGCTCGTTTACGGCGCAAGTTTCGATCAGCTTGCGCGAAATCTCGTTGATGCTCTCGTCGAGCAGCGTCTCAGCTGCGTTGGCAGCCGCTGCATTGCCAAAGCAGCTGGCAAACAGATCGTTGGCAATATTCATGCCGCTTAGGATGTCGCCATAGCCCGAGTCGCTCGAGTCGCTCAGATACAATGCCGGAGTTGATGCTGTTGCCGTTGCAGTTGGCGTTGCCATTGCTGATGCTGTGTGGGCGTGACTACTTCGTTGTGAGCCAATGACGCCCACAATTTCGGCGCGACTGCTGTCGCCGGTGATGGGCGCAAAATGTTCCGTCTCATCAAAATTGTTAGGCATAGTCTGTGAGCAAATCGAGCTGGCGCACGAGTTATCCGAGTGCGTGGACGTTGACGAATTGCTTGAGTTACTAGCGCCCTGCCCACTGGAGGAGGCATCGGACAGCGAGCGGCGCAGCGGATAATCCCACAGTGAACGCAAAGGATCGCAGTCGCGGCAAAAGCAAACGCCATGACTATGATCATGCTGCATGCCTCTGTCTCTGGCCATGGGCAGCATCCGCGCATAGCCGCCTGTGTTAATGGCTTGATGATGATTAGGATGAGGATGTGGATGAAGATTAGGATGAGGATGAAGATGAGGATGAGGATGAAGAAGAGGCTGAGGATGATGAGGGTGATGATGATGATGATGATGTTGTTGGTGTTGATGTTGATGTTGATGTTGCTGCTGTTGATGTTGCTGCTGCTGCTGCTGCTGCAGTTTGGTCGGCAAATCCGCATCTATTTTAAGCAAAACACCATTAGCGGGCTTTCGATCCTTTTTGCGACGCTTGCGCGGCTTAATGATTCGCGGCAGACAGGTGTCCGTTACGGACGAAGTTGCCTCCTGACCAGCGCAATGGCTGTTGTTGTTGCTGCTGCTGCTGGTGCTGCTACTGCTGCTGCTGCTGACATTGTTGTTGCTGTTGCTGTTGTTGTTGTTGCCAATGCTGTTTAGTGCCTTCTGTTGCTCCTGAGCACTGAGCACCGCAGGTGCTGAATTCTGATAGCGCAACATACGCGATTTATCCGCCAATTGAAAATTATTTATGCGCATGGGCAGCTGATAGCTGGCAGCATGCGCCGGCCAGGATTGCTGCGACAACTGTTGCTGCTGTAAATGCACATGATGTTGCTTGATGTTCTGCAGCAACGGCTGACCCTGCGCATGCACCGCCAGTTGGGACATAGACTGAGCGCCTGCTGACGGCCACGGTTTGCCCGACTTGCGGTGCAACCGATGACGCTGTGCTGGAGTTAAGTGACTGCAGGCATTCGATATGAGCGGTATGCCGGCGCACTCATTGATGCGCTGCTGATTGACCAACAGCTGCTGGGGCTGTGGCGCCGCTGCTGCTCCTGCAGCCGCATGGTATATGCCATGATGCAGTTGCGCACGAAGATTATAGCAGGCGGCAGGCGCTGATGGCGCAGCAGTGTTCCAAATAGCGTGCGACTGTAGGGACTGCTGCTGCTGCTGTTGTTGACGAGTTGGTGGCGCGTGGAGCGCGTATCTAGCGAACTGGCAACCGTTTGTGTTTTCTGGTGCACGATAAACGGCCACATGCGATCTCATAATCCTGCCGAGTTCGTATCTCACTTGGTAGCTGCGTCAGTTGTCCTGGTCTACCGTGCGTATCGCACATCACTTGGCCGCGTTTGCAGTTTCAACACTTCAATGCATGCAGACGGCCATTACGAAAAACATTTCCACACGCGGCAACGAAAATTCGCACGAAATGAAAAGCGAACTGCATAAAAGAAACTGGCACAACTGTTGCTCGCCCAGCCAGCAGCCACTGTTGCTGTTGTTGTTGTTGTTGTTGCTGTCGAAATTACGAAACACTTGGCGCAGACGCAGCCAGCGACGGGAACGAGACAAGACGAGACGGCGCGACAGTTAGCAAAACTCGTTTCGACTGGCCTCGGCTACAGAGTTAAAGCGTCCGCTCGCGAGCCAAGCTTGTGGCAGACTGATGGCAGTGAATTCAATTTCATTCGCGCACGAGCTTTGCCGGCCTAACAGTAAACGCACTTGAAGCCGTTATGCCCGCGTTGCTACTCTCACGCTCTCACTCTCCCTCTCTCTTTTTCTCTCTCCCTCACACATACAGACAGACAGTCTTCTGCGCTCACTCTCTTTTAAACTTGCTCGCTCTCTCTCTCGCTCTGTTTCTCTTTAAAGCTGCTGTTGCTGCAGCTTCGGGCCAACGTCCAGCAGCTTTGCATGTCGAGGTCATGCAGTGTTGCTTTTATGTTGTTATTGTTGGCGTTGTATGTTAGTTGCGTTGCATATCATTTTGGCGCTTACATTCAATTAAATTTTAATTGATGTTTGCCTTATGCTTAAGCTATTGCCATTATTAATAAGAAAACCCATGAGTTTGAACTTTAATTGCCCAATTGAGCGATCGCAAACCGGTCTTGCGCCTTATGCCATCCTTTCAAGCATGGCTCACATTACACTTTGAAAACCAATCGAAAAGAAAATAAGATTGATGTGCCGACAATTTAATACTCTAGAACTCAATTAATTTATATGTCTGCACATATTTCTATATGTTGTATTGATTTATAAAATATATATAAACATATAGAAATTTGATATTGCTGATTTTAGTTTAATGCCAACTGCAATGAGTTTGCAAGTGATTTCTAAACTATATTACTGAAAGAAAAAAAAAATAAAGAACATTTGTTTTGGTTCTTTATAAACTTTGAGCAAAACATTATTTGTATTCATAGCATATATATAGTAGATATAATATGTATATATCATATATCATCAAATTGTTAAAAACTGGTTCACTTAAACGTTTTTCCGATCTACCCGAAATGTCTAATACGAAGTAAGGTAAATTTTGTAAAGCTTTTAACAAAAGAGCTTCAACTCAATTCGTCACAGTGATCAATATTAAATACATATTACATGTATTTATACAAGTCTCTCCTTTAATGTGTCGCATATTTTATTACACAATTGGAAGACCATTTGGAAGGGTATTTAAAAAAAAATAATGACATTTGCAACACAAGAGAACTTTCTCTTTTCATGAGCCTTTTGTAGCTTTCCTTTTTGCCCATACGCTGGCATATAAACAGGAGCTCGCGTAAATACTCACGCACAGTCTCACACACATACAAATACATAAAAATAGTGACAATTTGTGCACTCACATGATAAGTTGTCCAACATGTAAGTTAACAATTTCGGCGTGCCATTTGGCTCATTATAGATGTTCATGAACTCCTTTTGCAGCGGATTGCCCATCAGACCGAGGATGACCAGATGAAACAGCTTGCCAATTTCATATGGCAGCACGCGCAGAAAGTTGTTGTTCAATAACAGTTCCCTGAAAACGTAAGTGAATATAATTAGCTATTTTATTACGATAGATGATATAAAGTTATCCCACCTCAGCTGTATGAGCTCGCCCAGCTCTGCGGGCAAACTACGTAGCTTGTTGCTCGACAAGTCAAGCGTTCGCAGACTAACCAACATGCCCACATCCGCTGGCAGTCGAAGCAGTTGGTTGTCATTCAAATAGAGGGCGGTCAGGTGCTCGAACTCCCACAACGAGGGACTGATATTACGCACACAGCCTGCCAGCAGTTAAAGGATTATTAATTATTGAACTGGATTTATAAGAACTTTACGTACCTGTTATTTCGAGGCCTGTCCAATTTGTCTTCTTGCCAGCGGCAATATCCTCGGCAGACAGAAAGATCTGTTGCCGTCTATTTGTGCTGTCATATTTGTCTTTGTTACGAGACATTTTATAGTAATTTCCTGTTTGAATAGTGGAGAAATCCCATCAGTTATTTTTGACACTTGTGGATTAAGGGAAGTTGCGCTATGGCTGTTGTTTTTGTTTTCTTTTTAGCAAGTTAGGGCTCATGTTAGGAGACAAAACCTGGCTTAGGCAACGGCAACAAAAATAACGTACATATATGTTTGCATAGGCACATATATATCATTTGTTTAATCATTACATTCCCTTGCAGAGTGCAGTTCCCGCTAATTGAGCAATACAATTAAGTGATAAATATTCTTAATGGGAGTTAAGTCTCTTAAATTTAAATCTCTTTGTCCATTTATCAGACTTCATCGGACCAAAAGTGGAATGCATTTAAAAACCAGCTGGTCATCAACGTTATACTAATAGATTTTGATTTTTCCATCGGACAACCATATTATTTTGCACCTGCGATTCCTGTTAAGTGAACTACGATGAACCAGATGCCAATCTACGAAAAGTATTAAGTCTTATACAATTATTTACAACAGAAAGTTTTGTTTTAATTTTAACACATCTGCAAGGGTATTTAATCTTCGGTGATCCAAAGAAAAAAATTTTTTTTATGAATGTAGAGGAAGGATGTTGAAACAAATCATAACCTTTCATAATAACCGCCTGATGATTTAAGCGTCTCTGCAAAATATTAACAAAGTGATTGAATTATTATTTGTATTAGTAAACAAAAAGACAGAGGAACATTCGCAAAATAAAATCATACACAAATGTTTAAAAACAAAATGCAAAATAATAAACAGCTTTTTTACGATTTTGCAAGCGCGCGGGCAAAATGCATATTAATTTACACATATAAATACATACGTACATCAAGATGTGCATTAGTATGTATTTATGTGCTAAGAAACTATTAAAATGTCTTTTGGTGGTGAAGGCAGCGGATAAATACAATTTCAATGAAAATTGCAGCTAGGTTAAGGCGGCAAAGCGTCAAATATATATACATACATATATATATTAAGCACATATACATATATGTAGAATGTTCGTATCGCGTTTAAGTTAAAATAGCTGCTGTTTTCGAGTGGGGTAGTGAAGGAGACGCGAATAAATGTTAAATATACCCAGCACTCTTTACCTATGTAATTATATGCTTATGTTAGTTCTATCTTGCTTAGTTCTGTTAATTAAGTTTTGTTTCTTGCCGCCTCTTCACTCGCGCCTTCTCATTGAATTACCAAACAATTTTGAATACTAAACGGTTGTTTTTCTTTGTTTTTTTTTTCTTTTTTGTTCTTGTTTTAGTGTATTTGTACAAATGTTGCTCTTGAGTGAAATGCGCGTAACTATAAATTTTGTACTAAAGCGACGAAATTGCTTATTCTCTTTCTCGTTTTGGGTCGCTTTTTCTTTTTTGCGCGTTTGCCTTCCATTTATTTATTGTGCGATTCGTTTTCATAGTCGCTTCTTGTTTTTGTATACATGTTGGCTTGGAGTTGCCACTTATTGTCCAGAGAATATATGTATATTGCAAATGGTAAGAAATTGGATATTACTATACATTAAATTTAATATTTAACGATAACGATTTTGATAGATATTTCAAATATTTTTTATCATCCTTATTTTATACACAAATAATTTACAACAACCTGGTTTAATCAAAACAAAACAAGCACGTATAAACACTCAAAACACATATACACACAAACGCACATACACAGAGTTACGGAAAGATGCACCATGCATATGTATACATACAAACACAATAAACTTTCTTATGTGCTTTGCCAGCCACTTTATATGATTGAAATAAATATAATATTCTTTCTTTCTGCTTGCAACTATTTTTTCTTTTTATTCGTGACTTAGCTGCGACAAACTTTTCTCTTTTCGCATATCTCTTGCACACGCTCTTCTAACTATGTGACCAAAGCGAAGACTTAGAAAAACGCGTAATTCCAGTATTTACATATACATTCGATCACTACTCTTATGTGTGGCTGCACCTTACAAAAATTGATCATCTTTTAAATGATGGTCACACTAATACGTTTGAACCTATGAAAAAGATCAGTAGTTTAATAAACACATTTAGAGCTCATAATATTATTTTACATTAATTTTCAAGATAATAAACTAACAATTTAAATGGAATGCTAAAAAATTAATTGCCTAGGAAAATTATTGGTGTACATCAATTTTCAAGATGTTATCATATTCTGCTAAAAAACTTCCTTTCTGTATAGGATATACATAGACTTTTGATTCCAAATAGTTCAATATTTTTTTATTAGTGAATGCCTAGGCAATGTAGGAGTGATCATATAGATATTATTGTGTGTGTGTTAGCGATATAAGAATACACTCGTGAAATCGTCCTCCATCGATCTGCTCTGATAAAGCTGGGGTTTTTATTATACGGGTATTTTCGAGGAGTTAATTCACAGCGTTATCTATTTTTTCTACTATATGTAAGATTATCCAGCACTAGGACTTTGTAATAACCTATCACTGCTGCACAACATAGACATCACTTGTCTTTTTTCGTACCAAGCTTATTTTTCGTAACCAAGCTTATTAAGTTTGTCTCTGTTATATTGTCTCTGTCATACTACAACACCCTGTAAACTGACATTTGCTACAGGTAACAATTAACGAGTAACTAAAATTAAATGAATACACCAAATAAATATTTATACATCATAATTTATATAGATTTATTAAAAATATAAACATTGTTAAAAAAAATAAAAATATTCTTCTAAAGTATAATTTGTACATTTTAGTATTTTTCGAAAATTGTGAGTATTTCACTACATATACTACATGGTTACATTGAGTGATACAAAATAAAGCTAAAAAATTATATCAGTTTTAACAACTCGAATATTAGAATGGCGCGCAGTTTGTCGAAGGTGCTAATAAAATATCAACGTGATGAGGAGGCTAACATCTTACGCATGGCTAAGGATTTGGATGAATCTAGTAAAGCACTAGTGCGTGAGCTCTATGAACCGCTAGTAAGTACCAAAATAAATGAATGCTTTTCTGTCGGACGGAATGCCTTACCAATTCTTGTTTGCAGAAAATAACTAGCGAGGATTTGTCTCGCGAATACACTGAAAGTGATAAAAGGAAACTCTGTTTGCGGACTAAAGTCCGTGTTAATATGACACTCTTCAACTGTGTGTGGGATGCAAAACAACGCTTGGAGAAAAAAGGACGCTTAGTAAATCGGTCGGAGCGCTTCATCAATGCGATGCTGGTAAAAGCAGTGGCCAAGAAAATGGTATTTCCCTATTCCGACGAGTCGATAAGAAAATACAATCATATAAAACAATGCCAACTGAAAAAGGATAACAATCATAGACTGTATCGTTGGAGTTTGGAGTCTACAGAAGACTGTATGCTCGACCACAGCCATCCAAGTCCATCTTTGTTGCTGGCTCAAATACCCAATCCGACACTTCCCAACAACGAACAACATTCATTAGAATTGCCATTTAAAGATACAGCTACACAAAATTCAGAATCACCGCTGGAGAACTTAGCTAATGGTCCTGAAATGTGGACTATTGACAGATCATCAGGAGCGGAAAACGAATCAACTACAGAAAATGTACAGAGTTTAAATTTGCAGGAACTCGGACCACACACTGATTGGGCCGAGGCTGCTGCACAAATCAATACGGAGTCCATGACAATTGGTACTTTGGAATTCGATTTGCAAATGCAACCAACTGAAAGCCAGCCCATCCTGCAAACTGAGGATTATGATAACTTCAATACACAAGTTCCGGCCACATCCACGCAAACACAGCCACAATCAGAATGTACCGAGCCATTCCTTTAGATTAATTATAAAAGTTAAAATAAATTGGTTGAAGTTTCCAAATCTTAATATATTTATTTATAAACATTCGTAGGAATATGTTACATAGTTCGACTTTATTGTGCGTTTTGAGTATAAAAATTTCCTTAAAACGTCATATATATATACATATATATATTTATATTTATATCAATGCATTATCCTAGTTAAAATCGCGCGTGTCTTAACTATTTTGTTTTCTATTTACCAATCATCGTATAGTAAAAACTTATGAAAAAATATATATGTGTATATTAAATTAAAATAATATCCTTGCAGTGGGTTTATTATTATTTTTAGTTTTGGGCTACAGAGATTGTTAATTACTTTTTTTAATGCATATGATATGAACATATTTTTGATTTAAATGAAGTATATTTACATGCCTTACGATATATACAAAATTGGTTTGCAGGTTCTATTGTGAATTATGGATAGCCCAAAAGGTAATTGCTTGAATTATTATCAGGAGCAGTGCAAGGATTTGTGGGCTTCGGCATGCCGAAGGATAACTTACTCCTTAACTGAATTATGTACAAAGATTTACATCAACGCATAACATAAATACAATTAGGCCTAATAGTCGTAATTGCTGGGTATCAACTGTACAGGTTGCAATAGATTTAGCAGCCCCGTTGCCGGGACCTGCTATGGTTATGGGAAGTGATCAAAGATGAACTGTTCCATGAACAGCGATTCCGAATGCTAGTTGGATGAGTTTTCACCCAGTTCGCTCACAGAGATGGTCATTTTTTCCTCATCGCCACTGTCCTCTTCGTCGTCCTCTTCCTCCTCAGTTAGTTCCTCGTCATCCTCTTCGGTTAGTTCCTCATCTTCCATCTCGTCATCTTCGCCAAAGCTATCAGTGGAAGCGCCACCAACCACGTCCTCGCCGCTTAATGTGGGTAGCTGGACAATTGTAGCACCGCCCGGCGCTGCCGTTACAGTTGAGCCCGCAACTGTTGCGGCCACGCTGGAGGCGCCACTACCATTGGCCGGTGCACCGCTCGTCGGTAACTCAATAGTCACAATACCGCTCATGGTGTTAATACTTTTAGGTGCATTCATTTTCGGCTCCTGCTTAATGTTGAGTTCAATGAGGTCGACACCCGAGCGCGTCTTAAAGTGCGTCTTGATGTGCTTAGACAGGTGATCGCTGCGCATGAACTTCTTATTGCATTCGCGGCACTGGAAACGCTTCTCGCCCGTGTGCGTTCGCCGGTGTCGCTGCAGTTCGTCAGAGCGCGTAAAGCGCTTACCACAAAATACCCACGAGCAGACAAACGGACGCTCGCCAGTGTGCCAGCGCAAATGCGCGCGCAGATGCGACGTCTTGCCGTACACCTTGCTGCAGCCGGGTATGTGGCAGATGTGTTGACGCTTGCGATCCGAATGCTTCTCACCATCGGTGCAGTTGGGACAGGTGCAGGCGACGCGCTTCAGCCTTGGCTTGATCTCCGGCGCCATGCTCTCACCCACATTGATGTTCACGTTGACACTGGTCGCCGCCGCAGCAGACTGCAGTGATTGCTTCATTAGCTTGGTGCGCGCTGGCGTTGTCACTGCCACCACCTGACCGGCTGAGCTCATGGTGATCTGTGTGCTGGTACTGGTGCTGCCAATACTGGACATGGTCAGCTTTGGTGTGCTGCGCATTGTTGCTAACGTCGCTGGTGGCGGCAAGGCAGTTATCTGTATGGAGGCTGGTATGGTTACGGCGGGCAGGCAGTTGCTATTGCTGCCATCAGTATGCTGTTGCTGCTGCTGCTGCTGTTGTTGCTGCTGCTGCTGTTGCTGTGGTGACTGTGGCATTATGAATTTAATCTGTTGCTGCTGCTGCTGCTGTTGTTGTTGCTGCTGCTGTATCGGCATCTGTACTGTAGTGGGCGTGGCATTAGAGATGGATGTGATGCTGCATGTGTCAGGTGGCTCCTGTTTAATGTTTGTAATCAACTGCGTGGGACTCTGCGGTTCCTGCTTGGGCAGCATGGCCAGGGCTGGGGTTGCAGCATTTGTGTTCTGCACGCTCTGCGCCTGATTGCCAATTGCCGTTGTCGTTTGCATTGGCATCGGCAGCTGCGTTAGCACCTGCTGGAAATTGGCTGCCAGGTTCGCTGGCAATTGATTCGCCTGTATGATCTGCACCTGTCCCAGACCGGGTATATTCTGTATGGGCAACGCTTGCAGATTGCTCGATTGCAGCTGCATGGCAGCAGCGGCTTGGCTGGCACGCAATTGTTGCAATTGTTGCAGCTGCTGTGCTGGTATCACTGTCAACTGTTGTCCCTGGGCATTTGTTATGGTTATGGGTTGGTTCGCTGGCAATTGTCCTCCCGCCTCATTGATAGCATTGAGCAACTGTTGCTGTTGTTGTTGATGTTGCTGCTGTAAAGCAACTGCTGCTGCAGCCGCCTGTTGCTGTTGCGTTTGCTGTTGCAACTGTTGTACCTGTTGTTGCTGTTGCTGCTGCTGCTGTTGCTGTTGCTGCTGTAGTTGAGCCTGGGGCTGAACAAACTGCTGATGCTGCTGCGGATTCTGTATGTGTATAATATTCGCATTCGGCGGCAACTGCGAATAGTTGAGCGCATTCAGCGGTGCCAACTGTACCTGTATATATAAAATATAAACATTAAGATTTTAGTTTAAGTTATGTTATAGTTTCTTATAGTTTCTGAAATAGTTTTAATTTTTTACCAACTAGGAGTAGTGTTTACCTGTTGTATTTGTCCATTGGGCGTAACAATTTGCGCTATTTGCGCAAACTGTGGTATGAGCTGCATTTGCGCTGCCGCCTGTTGCATGGAGGCAGGCAATGCTTGAATGGATTGCGTTAGGTTGGACAGTGAGGGTTGTGTCGCTGCTGTTGCTGGAGCTGCTGCCGCTTGCACTGGAACATGAACTGTTTGGTAGATCGTCTGACCATTTGCCGTTTGCACAGGTATCTGAACAGCAACGGTTTGCTGCAGCGTTGGTGCCGCCGGCGCTGGCTGTGGAAATTGTATTAATTGTGGTGCAGATCCGGGCGCTGCAGTGCGAAGTTGAATATTTTGCAACGATTGACCATTCTCCAGTTTGATTGTCGTCGGACCTCCACCCAACAGGTTCGTTATGTTGCCTAGCAGACCATTTGCGGCAGCAACAGAGGTGGGTATTTGTATGTTGGTGCCGGGAATGGTGATGGTTTGTGGTGTGGCCGTTGCAGTCGCACCACCTGTAGTCTGATTATGATGTTGTTGTTGCTGCTGTTGTTGTTGTTGCTGCTGCTGCTGCTGCTGGGCTTGAAGTGCAAGTGTGGGCGTAGCGGACTGTTGAGCCTGGTGCTGCTGTTGCTGCTGCTGTTGTTGTTGTTGCTGCTGCTGTTGTTGCAGTTGCGGCTGCTGTTGCTGCACAATGTTTGCCAAAGGTATTTGTATGTTAGTGCCGGGTATCGTGAACAGTTGTGTCTGGGTCGGATCGTGCGCTGGCAGCGCCTGCGGCGCCCGTACTATCTGCCCATTGGGCGTTATAAACGCCTGCTGGCCATTAATATTCACTGCCTGTGCTGTGGCCAGCTGTGCATTCAGATTGGGTATAAAGATGGCCTCCTGGCCGTCGATATTAACTGTTTGCATGCCCATTGGTTGAACGATTTGGAACATGTTTTGGGGCAGGCCAGACACAGTGGTTGCACCACCAGCCTGCTGCAGCTGTGCTGCTTGCATAAATTGCGACGGCATCTGGTGTATATTTATTATCTGTTGCATTTGTGGTGCGGGCGTGCCAGAAGGCGCATTGGCGACAGTGACTGCACCCGCACTGTTGGCTACCTTTGTGGAGGCGGCGGGTGTGGCAGCGGCCGCTTGACCATTGTTATTGTTATTGACCACATTGGCAACGGTTGTAGTCGCGTTTTTATATTGCAGCATTATTGTTCGTTGGCTGCTTTACGAATATATATTTTAACGTTTTGTGGCCTTTAGCTGCGGCCAGCAGAAGTGTCTTGAGTATTAAAGTTGGATATGTCCATTTTTTCTTGCACGGGGTAGGATTTTTCAGACGGCAAATTCTTTACTTTACACACAACAATATTGGGACACACATACACAGAAACACATTGGGAAGTTATTTACATTGCATTTTGTGGATTTTGCTTGGATAAGACGCTAATTATACAATAATTAAATTATTTTTTGATTTTTAATTTTTGTTTTGACAAACATAAACGCGAAAGAGAGATGAACAGAAAATATCGTCGATCCTATCGATAGTTCATGCAATTCTTATCGACTATGCCAGTCACTATAATAAATTCATTTAATTTTTATTTCTGTATCAACATTATCATTTAAGAAAAAATTGTTTTTTTTCACGAATTTCTTGTATATTATTACTTAAATCAAGTGTTTTGTTTTGCAGATTGGCATATTGTGGTTGAAAACTATCGGCAGTCATATCGTGGCTCAAATTTTTCTGACTCTAGTTATCAAGAGTAAGCATATCGATACACACTAGCTTCATATCGTTAGCAATGCATCCCTGTAATTCCCTCCACTCCTGATACCAAGAATGGAAAACATATCGATAAGCTAACAAAAAGTGTCGATATGGGCAAAGAGGAAAGCTAAGTCCGCAGTGTACTTTTCAATATTTCCCAAATAGCAGTGCTTTGGTCGCGTACACAACATGGAGGTGGATCAGCTGACTTTGGCCGATGTGGTGTTTGTTATTGAAACCAGTGCTATCAATGGAGCCTACTTAAACGAGCTGAAAACCAATTACATTTTGCCCACTTTGGAACACTTTACCCAGGGCTCAATTGATGAACGCGAATTCCTGATAGCCGAACGCTATGCGACGCTCTATGGCATTGTTACATATCGCACCGCCTCGAATCTCCTGGAGCCTGTGTGTACCACTTATGGCCCTTTTGTACAACCACAGAAAGTCATTGAGACAATTGAACGACTACCGCTGGTCGGTGGCGGCATGGAATCGCATGCCCACATGGCCGAGGGCTTTGCTGCTGCCCATGGCTGTTTCGATGAGATCAGCGAGCAGCGTCACATATTGGACCAGGGCAATATGCAGCGCCATTGCATATTGATCTGCAACAGTCCGCCGTATCAGATGTCAGTGAATGAATCCTGGAAGTACAAGGGCAAATCGTGCGAACAGCTGGCGGCTCTATTCAATGAGCGTAAAATCAATTTATCCATTATTGCGCCGCGTAAAATGCCAGTGCTGTTCAAGCTGTTCATAAAGGCCGACGGCGATCAGCCCATAACGACCAAAAATTATGCCAAGAACATTCGGCATTTGGTGCTGCTTAAGGGCTACAGCCTGAAGGAGCGAGCACCCAGTCCCAATAGCATGGCTGTGGGCGGTTCAACGGCAGCTCAACATCAAATGGGCGCTCCACAGCCCCAACCAACAGCAGTGCAAGTCATGAATAATAATCCAAATGGCCAACAGTCAGGTCAAGTTCAGAACATGCCCATGGACACAACGCCTTCACAACAGCAGCAGCAGCAGCCGGGCGGTGGGCCACAGCAGCAACAGCAAGTTATGAACATGAACTCGATGCAACAGCAACAGCAACAGCAGCAGCAGCAACAGCAACAACAGCCACAACAGCAACCTGGACCAGGCGCTCAAACAGGTCTCATGACTGCACAGCAACAGCAGCAACTGCTGCAACAACAGCAGCAGCAACAGCAGCAGCAACAACAACAGCAACAACAACAATTTGTGCCTAATCAAATGCAGAATGCCAACTTTCAGCCAAACGTTGGGCCAGGTCAGAACCGCTGGCTGTATCCAAATCAGCCCGGACAGCGTCCAGCCTTCATGCAAACACCTGGCAACAATATGCCGTTACAGCAAACGCAGAATCCCAATTCGGCATTGATTTCCCGTATAAATGCGCCGCCTAATCAAACTGTCAACTCGCTGCAGCAGCAACAACTACAGCAGCAACAGCAACAGCAGCAACAACAACGATTACAAATGTTAAGCCATCAGCAATTCAATCAGCTGCAACAGCAGCTGGCACAGCAACAACAGCAGCATCCACAGCAACAGGTGAATCCCAATGCTAATGCCAATGCCAATATGTTGCCAGCTGTTTCTAGTGCTGCTAATGTGCCTGCGCTGCAACAACAGGCAGCTCCACAACAACAACAGCAGCAGCAACAACAGCAGCAGCAGCAACAGCAGCAGCAGCAACAACAGCAGCAGCAACAACAGACGCAGCAACAACAATTGCAGCAGCAGCAACAGCAGCAACAACAACAACAACAACAACAGCAGCAACAGCCACAGGAACAATCATCGCTACGTGAAAAAATCTGGACCGGTATCCTCGAATGGGCGGAGAAGACTAAAAATGATCAGCAAAAGATTCCGCATTCGCTGCAGTGCACCGTCTGCACCAATATCAAGGATGGGGAGCCCGAAATCAAGGCTGACAATTGGCCGCCAAAGCTGTTGATGCAGCTAATGCCGAAACATCTCGTGGGCAACATTGGCGGTCAGTTCCTCAAGGACTCGAAAATGGTAGTGTTTCGTCCAACGCCAGGCGAGGCGCTTGATTCGTTAGCGAAAATGATGACCTCCGGCTTTGCCGGCTGCGTTCATTTCTCGGCGCTGCCCAATACGCCCGCCTGCGACATTAAAGTGCTCATCCTGCTATACACTGCCGATCGTAATGCGTTTCTCGGCTTCATACCCAACAATCAGTCCATGTTTGTGGAGCGCTTGCGCAAGGTGATACAGCAGAAGCAATCGCACGGCAATATGCAGCAGCAGCAGCAGCAAATGCCGCCGCAACAACAAATGCAGCAGATGATGCAACAGCAACAGCAGGGCAAATCGCCAATGGAAATGCAACAACAGCAGCAGCAGCAACAACAAATGCAGCAAGACAATTCGCAACAACAACAGCAGCCACATTATAATCAATATGCACAGCTCAACATGCAAATGGGCGGCGCCCCAGGGGGCAACGGAGGTGGCGGCATGCCCATGCAGCCCCAAATGCAAATGAACATGATGCAGCAACAGCAGCAGCAGCAGCAACAGCGCATGCCATTGGGCGTACCCGTTGCGAATCCCAATCTACAACAGCAGCTACAACAACAGGTGCCACAGCAGCAACAGCAGCGCATGGTGCGTCCCATGCTGGGCAACAACAATCCAGGACTCCGTCAGCTGTTGCAGCATCAAACGCCCGGCAATCAGTTTCGCCCCCAAATGGGCGGGCAACCAAATCAGATGGGTGCCGGCGGTCCTATGGTGGGCAATCGCAACTTTGACGATGGCGGCTATGAGTTTATGTAAAATTTTAATATGTTCTTGTAGTATATATATATATATATATATACCTATAGATATTCGCGTTCAGTATCAGTATCTGTGTAAACCCACGCAACTCCCACTCCCTCAAAAAACTTGTTTGTAAATTGTCAAGTCTCTCTCTACTCTCTAAAGACATTTTGTAATCATAGGCCCACATCGATACATCTATCTATTTAATATAAATGATTTTATTTTAGTACGAGTACATTAAAATACAACTGTATTAAGTGCATCTAAACCAAATTGATTTTAAATTCTAAATAGAAGAGGCGTATTCAGCTGGGAATTTGAATATGTGCTTGCCAGTTGATTGCACAGAGGGCAGTAGCCCGGCATTAGGTATTATGTTCCATGACAAAGATAAGGTTACATTTTTGTTGTCCTTCAGACCGTTGCCATCGTCCCAAAAGTAATATTTGGTGTTCATATTCTTGAAGTCGAGCACTGCATTGTCACCACGCAGAATAATTTTGTCCCAGAGCACAACCTGATTTAATTGATTCGCTGATGTTTCGTATTCGGCCGTTAAATACAAAAACAATTGTTTCACATTCCAATTAAATATATTTGTTAGATTTGTCTCCAAATCGAACGTAACATATCCAAGATCGTGCTTCTGTCTTGCTGCACCGTAATCGGGTACATTTTTCACTAGCACTCGAACCGTTTTTATATTCGCATCGGTTCTATAATCCAGGAAAACTGTAGATATAAAACAACAGAATGTTAAGCATGCCAAAACGCTTAACGAATAGGCAACCGTTGCATTTCCTCTAGTTAATACCGTATGCATTTTGTAAAGTTTACTCGACAGATGCAAGTGGACACGTAGTTCGCGAATGGAAAAGTATATATGTACGTGTTAGCGACGTTTACCTATTGCCGGCCCTAACGACTTACAATCGATAACATAAAACGATTAAGCATCGTACCTTGAAGAAGAATTTATGGTTAAGTAGATTTTAAATTTTCTGCGCTAATAAACTAAAAAAACAACAAATTCATTTGTTTATCTTTAATTTTGATTCACTTGTATTTCGATAGCTGTGATACATTTATACCTCATGTAATTTAAAACAAATAAACCTTTTCATATAATATTATAATGCCAAACAAACAGAAGACACATATGTAAAAATAGAAAATATTTTATAATGCTAGTGAAATATTTTCGTTAAATTCTTACGACCAATTTTATATGGAATTAAAATTAAATTAAATTTGATTTGTTGTTTTAGTTCTATATATTAAACTACCATTTATATTTACCCTGAAAAATACAACTATAATCGCTTCCCTTACGTTACGTTATACGTATCGTAAGCAATGGGAACCGACTGGTTCATCACTGGCGTTGCGTTCTGGTTCAATTCAATATCCGGGAATAATATGGCGATCCGAAACTCTGAATGACAGACAGTGAATTTTAAAGCTGCTGAAAAATTTATTTATTTGCCAAAAATTTGCAACGGTAATACGCGAAACTATCGTAAAAGTATTGCATAAGATGTGTCCCATACGCTGTGCATGTTTTCATGTTTAACCGCTGCGTTAAATTGGTGAAAATTGCATCGGAATAGCAGCGAAGAAAAATTTTCCCTTAGTTGCTTAATTTGCCTTCGTCGTCGTCCGCCTGCTATTCGACTTTGGCGTGCGTGTGATTGTGGTTTCGCTCAGCTCAGTAGCGTCCTCTCGCTTGTGCACATACTATGTTGTGCCACTGACTGGCTGGTTAGCCATTGTTATCTCGCTTTGGCGCGACGTTCGCTCGGTTTCGTTCGCTGTAAAATGTGTAAAGTGATTTTTTGCCTGCGCTCATTTGGGGCGAAGTCGAAAATGCTCGAAAAAGTTTTATAAATAAAATACTGCAATTTAATATATACATAAATTGCAAATCGTTTAAAATACAGCAAGAACTTTACATTAATTTTGTGTATATGTTGCGATTATATAAAGCATAAAACCACGCTATGTCAGCATCTAACTAAACAATTGCGCATCGATTGGTCAGCCAGAAGGATAAAATTAAATAGCGTATAGCATATTTAAATAATTAGTGTTTTACCTTGATTACCTGTGCATTTCTTTTCCTTTTTTTAATATGTTACCACGAAAACGTGAATTAAGCAAACGGAAAATTAAATGAGTATATGCATGTATATATGTATGAGTATATACTACATATATACAACCGCTAACGAATGAGTGTGCAATGCTGAAGAAGTGAAAGAATGTGCAGCGTTGCCACACAGTCGCGATCTCCCTATGCATGTTCATGTGTGTGTGTGAATGTGTTTGTGTGTGTCTTTATATATGCACAAATATATATATAATCTAGCTCAATTCCTTAACAAAATCGATAAAAACGCAGCACGCTTTGTATCAGAATATGTAAAATTACATGAAATTGTGTTTGGCGTTTTTGTCGATGGCAAAAAGTAAAAAAAAAAATGAAAAAACCCGAAAATGTCAAATTCTTTGAAGTAATTTATTATTTAATATTTTGTTAAAAAATTCGTATTTGTACACGGCAAGCACGCGTGAATTGATTTTAAAGGGAGCCCAATCGAGACTAAAATGAATAATGATGCGAAAAATCATGATGGCGATGACTTGAACTTGAATTTAAATAACGTGCGTCCTGCGTATTTAAACAAAAACAAAGCAAAGACAACTGCAAAACCAACAACAACAACATCAGCAGCAGTAGCAGCGGCAGCCAAATCAGCAACAACTATAACAACACAAGTTAAAGCTAACAGCGCCGCATCTGCACAACGAATTGCAGTAGCAAAGAATAACAGCAATAACAACAACGTAAGGCAGGTGAATTATACCGGTCCGCGGATAGCAGCCGCCAGACACTCCATACCGGCTGCGCTCATCGCAAACAACATAAAGAACACGAACACCAACGCTAACAATAACAACAGCAGCAATAGTAAGAAGAAGGCTGTCAAGCATGAGACGGCGACTGTTGTTGCCAAGGATCTGACGACAACTCCAACTGCAGCGACTGCAGCTGAGCTGACTCAATTGCAGAGCAGCAACAATAACAGCCCAAGTGTCAGGTTAAAAGTGAATAGCAACAACAGCGCACTAGCCACTGCCAATACTAACAACAATAACACCAGCAAAATGTCAAAAACGGCTGCCAGCAAAACAAACGCGCAAAGCGATGCGGCTGCGGCTGCATTCGTTACAGCTGGCACCACAACTACAGCCACGCCCACAGCCACGCCCATGCCCGCCACATCAACAACAACTGCAACCACAACTACAACAAGTGAAACGGCAACAATAAATGCACCCATAGCAGCCGCTGTCGCTGCCAAATTTCGAGCGGCCATCGCCTCTGCGCCCGCTCCAGCACCCGCTCCCGCGCCAACGCCCAGCAGCTCCAAGAAGACGCGAGCTGCATATGCTGCGATTAAGCGGCAGGTAGTCATGCAGCAGCAGCAGCAAAATGCGACGTCTTCAACTGCAGCAATTGGTTCAACCGCCGCACACGCTAGCAACAAGGACTCCGCGCATTTGAAATTCGCAGCAACAACTTTGCTAAGGGGTGTCGCTGCCGCTGCTGCCGATAGCAACGCTGGCGCTGCTGTTGGACTTGGTCTGACACCGCAAACGAGCAGCTCGACGGCCACAGCTGTGGCTGTGCTCAAAAAGCTGAAGGATGTGGGTGCCATATCGAATGCCGCAGCTGCTGCCGCCGCAGCAGCGGCCGCTGCAAATCGAACAGCTGCTTCATCGTCCACATCATCCAATTCCTCGCCACTGTCATCGTCGGTGGGCATTGTGAATGCATTTTCATCGGCATTGCAGAATATCATAACAACGGATACAGATACGGATACCGAGTTCTACCCGCAGCCCGTCACCACAGATTTATCGGAATCTGAGGAGGAGTCTGTCTCAGAGGTGAGTGTGTGAGCTTATAACTAGACTCAATTATTTATTACTTAATTCGTGTTTATTTTTGTTCGTTTTTTAAGATGAGTGTTTAGTTTGTAGTAAGATCAAATTCGATATATTTCTTCTGTTATTATTCATCTTGGTATTATTCACCTTGCGCAAGAATGTAAAAACCAGATGTATGAGCTAAAAAATGCCATAACTCAAGTGACTTATAGCGGAACTACATATATTCGGTTATTGCCCCAGACTCAACATAATTATCGTTGTGCCATTGATATATCTAATGTAGCTTGGTACCAAAATTTCCTTTGAAACCAATGCTTTTTTAATGTAGTAGAGTAATTTCTTGATTAGGGTAATATAACACGTCATGATTTTATAGTTCATGGGATTCATTTGTGATAAGAACAAATTTAAGAATTCGTGCTGGATTCTAATTTATAGATTAATATATATACATATAGATAACCTTTTAAATATTGCCATTTATATTTAGGATAATTTAATGTGCTAAATATTAACTGAAAATATTTGACAATAGTTAGTATATTTGTTTTTCTTCTTATATCGATCCACTGTTATCAGGTAAAGTAGATGCCGTTATAGACGTCTCTCGTATATTAACAGAATGCCACAATACAGGCTTAAACGATTTCTTTAGAATTTATCCCATCCTATTTTTTGTTGTGTATGTATAGAAAGCTATAAAGCTTCTAAACTTTTCGTATTAAATTAATAAATCCACCTTCCGATCTCTCTGCCTCTCGCTTTTCGTCTCTTTCTAACTTGAGCTAATGCTGAAAACCAGTTTCAAGTAACAATTTAGTATGACTCGTTTTTAGACTTTTCTTCACTGTGCGATGCTTTGTGAATTACATTCGTTTCTTCGTATATTTGTGAATATATACATACAAAAATCAGCTGTGCAGCTGCTGCTGTTAGTTAGTATTTGAGTGTGTGTGTGTATTTCTTTGTCTGGCCTTTTGTGGATATAGCACAGAGTGTATATGTATATGAAATTGTTGCCTACTTGGCCCGAAAGGTCATTAGCCAATTCTTTTGGTTTTAAAAAACATTCGAGCAACGTATATAATTTGCCCAATTAATTATAATATTGACCCTTCAAGTATGTTTCGTTGCCTCTTCACAGTTTATTAATGATTAAATTTCAATTCAACGTTATTGTTGGATGGACTAGTGTATTTTCGTTTCGAATACCGCGTTGTTGTTTGCAGGTTAATTTTACGCCAGCGTTTAAATAGTCTGGCAACCCCAAAAGACGGGTGTTGTTGTTGTCGAGTGAAATCGTGTGTGAAGAGCAATTGTGCAAAACTGCAAAGCAAAATAAGCAATACAAAGCATAATAATAAAAATAAATAACGTACGGAGAGCAATGCCCAATTAATACTATATATAAAATATTTTGTTTGAAGGTCAATATGAAATTTATAGGTTTAACTTGCAAAATATATAAATATTTTAATTTCCGTAACAAAAAACACGCACCTACAGACGCTTCACACAGTATACATACTAACAAACACACTTACGCACTCCAACGCCCGAACGAGCAGAGAAAACCCCACGATTAACAAAAAAGCATGTCGTGGCGGAGACGGCGATTGAACTCGTTTAAGTTGTGTTCTTTAAATTTTCTCTAGATGTCTGTATATTTATTTGTATGTAATAATTCGTGTGTAATAAGCCTATGTATCGTCATTTTCACTTATTAAAGGTTACGACCAATACTGAGCATACTTACGCACATATGTACATAGGTACGATTCATGATTAAGAACGATTTTCGCTTAAATTTTAGACGTGCAATAAATAGTTGAGCATGTCAAGTACACTCTTCACATATTTATATTTATATATATATGTATGTATATGCATATGCATATACTATCACAGTGCACTGAATGGAAATGACTCATGCGATTTTTGAATTCCGAAGAAATCGTTTCTTTGCCTCTCCCCTTTGACTTGCAAATTTGTAATAAAAAACCAGCAGGCTGGCCAGCGCACACATACACTCACATACCGACCAACACAAGCGTAAAATTCAGCATGAGTGTTGGCGTTAAAGCGAAGCAAAATGGAAATGATAATAAATGAAAGCAAAAAGCACACGGGCAACAATAATTTGATGGTTTTGCCTTCTGCTTGTCTTTATATTTGCGCTGCCACTTTTATTGATATCTGGCAACTCTGCCAACTCTGCCAGTAAGATGTGCCGCATATTTTCAAAGTGATATGTACGTATGTTTACAAAACAAAAATGAAAAAGAAAAGAAAATGAAATCGAAACTGATTTGAACAAAACTTGAGTGTGTGTGTGCTAGAGTAAATTTAAATTGAATCTAATAGTACGCCGTGTAAATATAATCATATTTCCAGATCTTTGACAATTAAAAAAACTCAAAAAATTCTTGTTCTAATTGCATTTAATAACTGACAACTACTCATACCACCCAAGAATGGTTCAATCGTCATTTTTTGATAATATAATCGGTCGTGCCTCAGTTAAAGATTTGGTACGGCGTGCGTTATCCACCATGGACTTTGTGTTCCAGTCCTTTGTTCAAGTAATATCAATATTTGTGTTTCGTTGCGTTTCAAGCCAAGCAAATATCAAACCGCCAAGCGTCAATACAATATTGAATTGGTTTTTAATTAACAACATACATGCATTTTCATTCGCTTCAGTTATTTTTATTATTTATGTACGTCTCTTACGTTTCTCTTTATTTGTAGATCCTATTGGCATTCTTGTGTTTAAGGCCAGATCTCCTGGTAAGTTTCGCGTTATAAGTGCCTCTAAAAACAACCATTATCGAAGCGTTTCAAAATTAGTTAGCAATATATTGACCGATAATTAAAAATTTCAATAACTAGCCATACTTACCCCAAACTAAACAAACAAAAAAATCTTAACCAATTGATTTATAGATTTAAAGAAAAATGTATGGAAGTTTTGCCAACACGAATTACAATTTACGATCTACATTTTTATTTTTGGCTTTAAGGCTAACTGCAAAGTCATGAAACCCAACAGCAGCAAATGGGTTAATGCTAATAATAATAATAATAATAATAATAATAATAATAATAATAATAATAGTGATAATAATACAACAATAATAATACTACTACCATCACTTCGATTCTGTAACAACACACAAAGCATCATATTGCTGGCCTTAGACAACAAGAATGTGCTCTTTAAGTGCTCCACTGATTAGTTCTGGCTTTATTACTATAATTTCCAGCAACCTTCTTTATTCACCTTTTAACTGACGAGCACGAATATATATATTTATTTATACTTATATATATTTAACCCAAATGGAACAATTTTAGTCTTTAGATCTAATACAACTGTTACGCTTATTTTTTCAGGATGATATAGCCGAATCTGATCACGATAGCTGTCCACATGAGGAGGGCGAAGCGCGAGAAGATGATGATGAGACGGAAGAGGAATCTGAAGATTCTGATGAGTCTGAAGGTGATGACGAGGAAGAAGATGAAGAGATTGGTAAGCATATCAAAAGATTTCATACACATTTCAAGTCCTTTTAATATTTAAAAGTCTTCTTCCAAATATTTAAAAATCTAATATTTAAAAATCTTCTTCCAAATACTAGACGTACTGCAAGATAACGATGCCGATGATGAGGACATCGACGAAGAGGATGATGAGGAGGATGCGCCAGAGGTAAAGAACTTTTTGCTTGAGCCAAATAACAAGCGTTCGAGTAATCTCACGGCCCTACTGGAGGCAGCCGCTAACGACAAGGCTCCTGTTCTCCGACACGCCACGCACGCGATCGATGAAACCAAGCAGGCGCTAACAAAAATGCGTTGTGCCAACAGTCCACGCGACAAAAAGTGAGTAGCCTCAGTAAACCATAGTTTAGCAGTCATCCCACTCGGGTGCTCGAATAAATTTTCTAAATTTGTTGGTAACTTTCAACTAAAATTTACAGTAGTGGTTTCTCGCGCAGCCTTGTCAACGCCTGCGCGGACAATGATGTCAACACTGTGAAACGTTTGCTTTGCAAAGGCAACTTAAACGAAGCAGCTGCGTCCACGGATGAAGGCGAGTCGTTATTGTCGATGGCTTGTTCGGCAGGGTACTATGAGTTAGCACAGGTATGTATGAGGCAAAGTGAAAAGAAAACCAATATGCTAAAGATGACAAAGCAATAGTCAAAATCACAAATTAAACCAAAATCTAGTATCCATTTTTTATTATCTTCGTAGTTCTATGCAATTTACGGCCAGATTTATAAATACGACAAAAAAAGTAATAAATAAAAATATAGACAATGATGATATATTAGCAGATGATCTGCAAATGCTTAATAACTATTATTTAAAAGTACCTTAAATTCGAAATGTTATTGAATTCAATTAAGAACTATTTCCAGATTAGTTAAAAATTGTCCTGACCACCCTGTGTGGCAATATCATTTCTATTGTGTGAGTGGCAACTTCACATTCCACAGATTTGCTATTCTATGTCATCATCAAACTATCGATATTTCGATAAAGTGTTAAAAGCAGCAGCACCAGCAAAAAAAAGAAAGACTCACTCAAATTATTTTATTAGCAGAAAAGAAAGCGCTTTAAGGATTTTATTGAATGCTGTTTTAAGCATTTAACAGTTGCCAATATAACTAAACAGTTGATAATCTTCTCTAAAATAGGTTTTGCTGGCTATGTCAGCAGCTCAAGTCGAGGACAAGGGACAAAAAGACTCGACACCACTAATGGAAGCTGCTTCTGCCGGACACTTGGACATTGTCAAACTGCTGCTTAGCCACAATGCCGATGTAAATGCACATTGCGCAACTGGCAATACACCACTAATGTTTGCTTGCGCCGGTGGCCAGGTTGACGTTGTGAAAGTTTTGCTCAAACATGGCGCTAACGTTGAAGAACAAAACGAAAATGGACATACACCGTTAATGGAGGCTGCCTCCGCTGGCCACGTGGAAGTTGCCAAGGTAATCATTTTGATAGAATAATGGATATTTAGCTTTGAATTACGGATTTTAGACATGCAACTGATTATAATCCGAGATTTGATTTTTTTGTGTCCAGTTTCGAGAATCGAGTTACTGATTTTGAAATTGTGAAACGCAGAATCCATGATTTAGTTTGATCTTATCTGATGCATCGATTAGAACTAATTAAAGAAATGCGGTTTACTTATAAAACACTTATTTAATGTTTAATAATTGTATTGCAGGTGCTGCTTGAGCATGGAGCCGGCATTAACACCCACTCGAATGAATTTAAGGAAAGTGCGCTCACATTAGCGTGCTATAAGGGTCATCTGGATATGGTGCGTTTTCTGTTACAAGCTGGCGCTGATCAGGAGCATAAAACTGATGAAATGCACACGGCACTAATGGAGGCTTCAATGGATGGGCACGTGGAGGTGGCGCGTTTACTGTTGGATTCTGGGGCGCAAGTTAACATGCCAACTGATTCATTTGAGTCGCCGCTTACGCTGGCTGCCTGTGGTGGTCATGTAGAGCTTGCAACACTGTTAATTGAGCGTGGTGCCAACATTGAGGAGGTCAACGATGAAGGCTACACTCCTCTAATGGAAGCGGCACGGGAAGGCCATGAGGAAATGGTGGCTCTGCTGCTAACAAAAGGAGCCAACATTAATGCCACCACTGAGGAAACTCAGGAAACTGCCCTTACACTTGCCTGTTGTGGCGGCTTTAGTGAAGTGGCCGCTTTCCTGATAAATGGAGGTGCCAATTTAGAGCTAGGCGCATCCACGCCGCTCATGGAAGCTTCGCAGGAAGGTCATACTGATCTGGTGCGCTTTCTGTTGCAGAACAAGGCAAATGTTCATGCGGAAACGCAAACCGGAGATACAGCACTAACGCATGCCTGCGAGAACGGGCATACAGATGCTGCCGGTGTGCTCTTGTCATATGGCGCAGAATTGGAACACGAATCCGAAGGTGGACGTACACCGTTGATGAAAGCTTGTCGTGCCGGTCATTTGTGCACTGTAAAATTTCTCATTCAAAAAGGCGCTAATGTTAACAAGCAGACGACCAGCAATGATCACACTCCACTCTCGTTGGCATGTGCCGGTGGGCATCAATCAGTGGTTGAATTGTTGCTCAAGAACAATGCCGATCCCTTTCACAAGCTCAAGGATAACAGCACTATGTTGATCGAGGCCTCTAAGGGTGGTCACACACGTGTTGTGGAGTTACTCTTTCGCTATCCCCACATTTCACCCACAGAACTGTCTCCTGGCACAAGTGCTCAAACAGTTAATCAAATACGTCAACAAAAGATATTGCAGCAGCAGATACAGCACCAGCTACAGATGCAACAGTTGAATGCTCCTCCCGGACTGCACGAGGTGACTGAGGCAGCACGCGCCACCAATCAGCAACTGTTATACCAGCAGCAATTCAGCGGTAACGGACCTAGCAATATTGTGGCGCTTGGTACAGGTGATTTTCTGGATGCTGGTGAGCTTCAGCTAACGGCGGCTTCTGCTGCCAGCATTACTGACGCGACTGCCACTGAGGAGTACGTCTCTACAATGGGTGGTGTCGGTGGCGGTGGCATTGACTTGACCACGCTGAGCGCACAACAGCAGGAAGGCCTTATTGCCAAATCACGTCTGTTTCACCTGCAGCCAGGATTTGAGCAACAGCAGCAAACGACACTGCCGCCAACTGGAGCCCAGCTGGTGCCCTGTAAGCACTATGACATGGACCACATAAATTCTCTAACACCTCCACAAAAGGCTCCACCAGCGCCACCTGTTATGTTGCACACTGTTTGCCAACAACCTGTACTACAACAGCAGCAACAACAACAGCAACCAAAGCTCAAGGGTCTAGGGTCGCGCAAGAATCGCCAGCAACTTTTATGCGAACTAAAGGCTATTGACTTGACATTGGAAGCAATCGATTTGCCGTTAGAACAGATTTCGCAGCAAATACGCTCCCAACCGCTAGGCGAGGACGAGAAGCAGCAGCAGTTACAACAGCAGCAATTTACCTGCTCTGGAGATGAACCGCGTTTGCAGAGGCGGCGAGGCTTTGATCCGCCATGCGAGGGTAACGATGGCAGCGATACGACTTTGGAAACAACTCAAAAAGGTAAATGCAAACGGTCATTCATCACAAATGTCATATGCTTCAATAAGACTTTTCAATGATTTTAGTTGTCGCAGTCAATGATAGCAATCAAAGTCCACTAACTGCGAACGAAAACGGCTCACAGATTCCAGCGGTAAGATCGTAATATGATCAATAATTTTGTTAATGATTAATTTATGTAATGTTTACGTGTGCAGCTTAATACTAGTGGCTCTGGTGCCATTACCCACTCCTCAGAGGTGCTGCAGAGCACTGCAATTAGCGATCGACCCAAGGTCAAAGCCAGCAACAAGAACAATCGCAAGCAGGCGGGCACACTAGCAGCTCGGGCTTCCGCGGCGACAACAGCAACTGGACAGTCGGGACAAAATCAAATGGTCTCCTTCTTTAACAATTTGGTAACTATTTGAATATAAAATCCTTAACTTTATATATATATATAATTAGATTAAATCATTGCTAACACAATTATCCTTTAAAGACGTATGACTATCGTGTGCGTGTTTTTGAAATTGCTCGTTTTTGAAAAATTGATTTTTAGTTTATTTTTTGTTTTCATAGAAATTACATGTTGCTTAGGAATTAATAACACTTACCTTATGAATTTTTTGAACAGCAATTGCAACAGCAACAGGAGCTTCAATTAAAACAACAAATGCAGCAAACGCAGTTACAATTGCAACAACATCTGCAGTTGCACCATCATCAGCAGCGCGCCGCGTCGCTTGTAGACTACTCAAATTCTCCGGCTTCTCCAATGGCTTCTCCAACAGGATGCAGCGGCAACAGTTTTGTCGAACAGCAACCGCCCATGGAAGGAGTTGGCAGTGAGGTACTGCATCATAAGGCTGCTATGGAAGACTTTCGTGGCCTGCTCGAAACAGCGGTTAATGATTCAAGGAGCGGTCATTCACTGGCCCGCTTCAATGACAAGCTAGCCAATGCTACGCAACTAAAGTTCTTCAAGGAGGGTTGGCAGATGCGCAATTTTTTTGGCGAGCAACCCAAGTCACCCACTGAAACGCCTCCAGAAATGGAGGAGACGATCATGTCGCCAAGTATGGAGCGTGTTGAGAACCGGGCTGAAATGAAGAATCTGGCTACACTCTGTTCCGCAGCAGCTATGGCAGCCCAAGTAACAGCAGCAAATAAGGAGATCGATGAAATTGTCACGGATATTGAGAGTGATGAAGGCGAGGCTGACGGTGAAGAAAATACCTTGCCACCGGAACCTATTGAGCTGACGGACACTATAATAGAGGAGGAGGTAGTGGATGATGAAGATGATGATGAAGAAGATCCGGATACCCAAAGCGGTGAAATTGATAAGCTTAACTTCGATGATGATGATGCGGATGCGGAAGTGGACTACATAGACGAAGATGATGGTAACGATGATGACGATGGTGGCGATGACGACGATGAAGACGAGGATGAGTTCTTCTTAGATGTTAATGTCGCCGTCGGCGATCAGAGTGACACCAACTCGAAAAGTGGCGCAGCTCTGCGGCCAAAGTTACGCAAAATGTCAACAAGACTGGAGAATTTAATATTGACCAAGCCCGATGTGTTGTCTCAATCATTATGTGATTTTCGTCAAGATCTGTCTAATTCTGAACTAATACATATGCTTCCCATTAAGGCGGCAGCCGCCAACAATGCTGCTTTGAACAGTCTACTCCAACAACAATTGGCAGCAGCAGTACATGCCAAGGCTCACAGCCAACAACAACAAGACTCGGAGCAGTGTGGTAATTTCTAGAAAATTAATTAAATTACCATTATTTTATAATAAGCTACATTTACATTTATGACAACAGATGAAGGAACACCCACGACTGCATCTGGGGAGCTGTATGCTGGCCTCGAACATTTTGCCAGCGATGGAGCTGATGGCGGACAACATGATATGACTGGTGAAATGGAGGACATATTCCTGGTAGTTTCACATATCATATTAAGTGTATGAAAATTTGTTGCTAAATGTTTTATTGAATTTTTTATTTTGATTCTTTCAATAGGAACTGGCCAGCAATCTGCAATGTCCAGAACTCGCAGAGTTAAGCCTTAATCAGATGTGCAAGGGCAGATTCACCGGCCATTGGTCACAGTCGTCTGGCAAATGGAGTGGACAGGAGCAGCTATTGGCAGCAGCAGCTGCACAGCACTCACAGGCATTATTAAGTGCCGGTGATGCGTCAACGGATGCGCAACAGCAGCGTCAGGCGAATCTCGTTCTATTGGATTATCCCATACAGCAACAACGTTTGCTTGACTCCGAGGATCTGCAGAATATGCAGGTAAGATTGAAGTTTTGATGAATTATTGATGTGATTAATACAGATTATTTTCTATTCTGGACAGCACCAGCAGACATCAGTTGCGTTATTACCATTCTCTGCAGACAACGCCGCAGCTGGTGTTACCACACAACCGCAACAGCAGCAAATTCATACAACACTGCCCAACAACGCCGAGTTTCAGCTGCAGCATCAACAGCAGCATGTCACATTGGAAGGTGATCCAGAGTTAAAGCAGCAGTTGCAACAACTGCACCATTTGCAGCAGCAGCAACACTCGAATGCACGCATTATTAAAGCCGTTGCCGCGGCAACCGGGCAAACACAGCAAGCCCAGCAGCCCGCTGCCAATTTTGTGTACAATGTGGAGAGCGGGGACAAAAATGCGCCACCAGTGCAGTTTTTGTTCCAGCTGCCACCGGCCATGACACAACAACCGCAGCAACAGCAACAGCAGCAGCAACTGACTGATCAATCAACAGATCTTCAGCTACATCAACAACAGCTACTGCACTGCGAACAACAGCAGCAGCATATGTTCCAGCAACGCGCTGAGCGACTACTTCAGCAGCAACAGCAGCGACCACCGACACAAAACGAATTGGAGCAGGTGGCACAAGAGTTGCTGCTGCAGCAGCGACAGCAATCATCAGCCGTCGGTTCCGTTGTTGGAGTCCAGGCGATGCCCATACCACAGAGCCTAAAACAAAAACACTTCAATTTGCAGGAGCAACTATTGCTGCATCCTCCGCCTCATATGCAGGCGCCGACATGCGTGCAGCATCAGGTTTGTACCCTCAACACCAAAAAGTGTTCGATCAATCCTAAGCCATTTATACTTTTTCAGGTGTCCACACAAACGCATGCAGGTTCGGTTGTAGTGCCCCAGCAATTCACTCAGTTTGCACTGCAACAACAGCAACAACAACAGCAGCAACAGACCCCACAACAACAGCAGCAGCAAAATGAGCTATCAATTTGGCCAATGTCCACGCCCAACACGCCAGCAGTGGGAACAACTACTGGTGCACCCAAAAGTATGCCCGGTGGTATTGCTAAGAAGGCAATTGACAAGCAATCTCGAAAGGATCGACGCTGTTCTGGTTTTCGTCAAACACCAGCTGGTAGTCAAGGTAAATATCGAATGAGGTGGCTTATTCACAGACAAAATACACTGCTAATTATATAATATTCTATTGATCAAACAGTCAACACCAATCAACACCAGCAGCCGGTGACAACAGCAACGGCAGCGGCAGCAGCAGCAGCTGCGGCAGCAGCACAGCAGCAGGCACAGCTACAGAATCAACTGGCTGTTGCTGCCGCTGCAGCCGTAGATAAAACTATTGAGATTGACTCAGAAACGGAGTCGAATCATGATACGGCTTTAACACTGGCCTGTGCTGGTGGACACGAAGAGTTGTGTGAGCTACTTATCAGCCGGGGTGCGAATATCGAGCATCGCGATAAAAAGGGCTTTACGCCTTTGATATTGGCCGCCACCGCCGGCCACGAGAAGGTCGTCGAAAGTCTGCTCAAGAATAATGCAGAGTTGGAGGCGCAATCCGAACGCACCAAGGACACGCCGTTATCATTGGCCTGCTCTGGTGGGCGCTATGAGGTTGTCGAGTTGCTGTTAGGTGTTGGCTCAAACAAAGAGCATCGCAATGTATCGGACTATACGCCACTAAGTTTGGCCGCCAGCGGAGGATATGTGAATATCATCAAGCTGCTGCTGAACCATGGAGCCGAGATTAATTCTCGTACTGGCAGTAAACTGGGCATCTCGCCGCTAATGTTGGCTGCCATGAATGGACATACGGCAGCGGTTAAACTGCTTCTGGATCAGGGATCTGATATAAACGCACAGATTGAGACAAATCGCAATACAGCACTCACGCTTGCCTGCTTTCAAGGGCGTCATGAGGTGGTTAGCTTACTGCTCGATCGCCGGGCAAATGTTGAGCATCGCGCTAAAACCGGTCTCACGCCTCTAATGGAGGCCGCATCTGGCGGCTATATCGAAGTGGGACGGGTACTTCTTGATAAAGGAGCTGATGTAAACGCAGCGCCTGTACCTACGTCTAGGGATACGGCACTCACTATTGCCGCTGACAAGGGACACCAAAAGTTCGTAGAACTGTTATTGTCACGTGGTGCCAGTGTGGAGGTGAAGAATAAAAAGGGTAACTCACCTCTGTGGTTGGCAGCACACGGTGGTCACCTGAGTGTAGTGGAACTGCTGTACAATCACAACGCAGACATTGATTCACAGGATAATCGACGCGTCTCCTGCCTGATGGCCGCTTATCGTAAGGGCCACACCAAAATTGTGAAATGGATGGTACAGTATGTGTCCCAGTTTCCCTCGGACCAAGAAATGATTCGCTTCATTGGCACTATTAGTGATAAGGAGCTAATTGAGAAGTGCTACGATTGTATGAAAATTCTGCGCTCCGCTAAAGAAGCGCAGGCGGTCAAAGCCAACAAAAATGCCTCCATATTGCTAGAAGAGCTGGATTTGGAGCGTACACGCGAGGAGAGTCGCAAAGCGGCCGCTGCACGTCGTCGTGAGCGCAAAAAGAAGAAGAAAATGGAAAAGAAAGAGGAGAAAAGACGCCAGCAACAGGTCAGCAATGGACCCAACGGTGGAGACGATGATCAGCAAGGCGACGACGACGATGCCAGCGACAATGAAAAGGATGACGACACTGACAAGGAGGATGACGATGAGGAAGCACCGCCTGTACGCGAAGAAGGCGATTCGGGCATCGATCAGGGATCTTGCTCCAGTGGCGATACCAAAGCCGCGCGTGTTTCGTCTAGCCAGCCTGACAATGTCAATGTCAATGGCAGTGGCACTACCTCGGCGAAGAAGACTAAAAAGCAGCAGCAAAAAAATAAATCGCAGCAACAAGTTCCACTCAACAGCGAATCAGCCGCCCCATCCCCAGCCGTAGCGCCAGTAGCATCCACGCCCGTTGGAAAGAATGGCGTTGCTATTAAGAAGTTAACAACTGTTGAAAGCGTTAAAATGCCGTCCAGCAGTAATCAGCAAATGGCTGGTCAGCAGTTAAAACGTCAGACGGATGCCAAAAAGGAGGAACCATTAGTGGCAACCTTACCAGCAACTTTATCTGCAACAGCTACCCCCACTGCCAATAGCAGTAAGAAAACAACTAAGGAAACTATTAGCAACAAACGTGAGAAGGAAAATCTGGCACCCAAGGAGACAATACCAGCGCCAAAGCCACAAACACCTGGCTCTGCCAGCAAGCTCCTGCCAGTTAGCAATGAATCCGTCAGCTATATTGCAATTCGGAAAGATACCGGAAAGTCGACTATATCTATGACTGGCTCTACTCAGGCCAAGCGCACCGAAATAGACGGTTGGAAAGAGGTCGTACGTAAGAGCAGTACACAGCAAACGGCAGTTGTTAGTTCTTCAGCTGGCGGAATACCCTCAATTGGAGCAGGCGGCGCTAGCAGTGCCAACTTGACGCCTAATAATTCGGCGACCAGCGTGAATAGCGGCGGGGTTGGACAGCATCATCATTCGATAAGCAGTTCGAGTTCAAGTTCGCTAGCTACATCCGCGCCCGAGATGACATGCAAGAAGGTTCAGGTGCCGGTTAATGCCATATCACGTGTCATTGGACGCGCCGGTAGCAACATAAACGCAATACGTGCCACTACAGGCGCTCACATTGAGGTTGAGAAACAGGGCAAAAATCAATCGGAGCGTAGCATTACCATTAAGGGCTTAACCGATGCCACCAAGCAAGCGCATATGCTTATCCTATCGCTTATCAAGGATCCTGATGTTGACATATTGCAGATGTTGCCACGCATCAATAGCAGTATCAAGGCTGGTACTACGGTTGCGCCGGTGGCTGCAACAAGCAATAGCTCCACTCAAATGGCTGTTGGTACTTGGGATAATCGCACGGCTGCCGTGAGTGTATCAAGCGCAACGGCTATGGGTAATTATTCCTCTGCTGCATCTACAACATCAACATCGTCGAGCTCCTCGGCCAGCTCTACGCCGGCTGTGGCTTATAGCAATGCCCAAGCCCACAATGCCAAGCAACTGCAACAGGCTCCACCTAGTGGTGCGAAGGCGCCAAGTGGACGCGGTGGTTCCTCCAAATCGAATGCCGCCGGCGGCAAAGCGTCCAGTTCATCGCGGGGTCAAAGCAGTCGGGCATACAGTAGTACACAGCAGCAATCTGCGCGAGGGGGTATATCATCTTCGTCTACCGCTAACGGTGGGGTCTCTACTCCATCCTCGAAAGCAAAATTGGAAAATAATACGCTCAAGTCGTTAGCTACCTTTTTTAATCAAAAGAGCTCCGTTGCTGCACAAGGAAAATCTACACAAAGCTTTGGCATGAAGGCGACACCAACTGCAGCGCAATCACCTAAGAAACTGGAGACACTTGGCGGAGTCGGTACCACTAGTGGACGCAGCAGTGGTGGTGGTGTGGTTGTTGCACCTTTTGGGCGTGGAAAGCCTGTAGGCGGCGCAACTGCATCTATTTCGCAGCTAGGCAACAGTAACAACAATACATTGGCTGGACCAATTGGTACCTTCAACGTGGCCGATGTGGCCGCTGTTAATGCTGCCGCAGCGGCCGCTGCAGCCAGTAACAGCAGCAGCAGCAGCAGCAGCAACAACAACAGCAACAACAACAATAACAATATCAACAATAACAACAATAATACTAGCAACAACAATGCAAAGCCTCATTCGGTAACGCCCATTGCGCCACCCAGCAAGCGCATTTCCTCGCCCGTACCGCAAAATATACAGCAGCAGCAGCAACAGCAAAACCAACAGCAACAGCAGCAACAGCCACCGCAGCAGCAGCAATCTTCCCAACTGCAGCAACCACAGCAACAGCCGCAGCAGCAGCAGCAGCAGCAGCAGCAGCAGTCACCACAGTTGCAATCTCAAACGAATAACAATCAACAGAACTTAGTTATTAATACAAACGTATTGAACGACAAACGTATTGAACTATACGCTGATAGTTTTAGTGCCCAACTGGCTGCCAAACTGTCCAGTGCGTATTCCCTGTTTAGCGATTATCAGCAATCGCAGTGGGGTAAACTGGTTGATGGAAATGCAGGTGGTGGTGGAACTGGTACAAGCAATTCAACTGGATGTGGTTTGAATGCCATGGCAGGCGATGTGTTGCCGCAGGCTGATGCTTCCAAGGCGCCGGGCTATAATCGCAACATACTCAGTTCTCCTGTGGGCAGCTCAAAAGCCTCTTCGAATCATTCAACATCGCCGCCAGTGGGCAATGCAGCGATACCAATGCAACAGCAGCCTCCGAGCAACCAGCAGACCGTGCAGCAAGCGCTCAATATAATCACCAGTGGTGCTGGTGGCAGTGTGACAGCAGCTAGGTCACCGTTGGTAGCCGAAGCTACAGCAGCCGGCAATGGTGTCGTCGCACCTGGAGCGGTAACTGTCAATGGCACACAGGGTCACGGTGATACCAATAATGCGGCATCCGCGCACTCGCCGGGCGTCATCAAGCCACCGACAGCGCCAATTCAGAGGCCTACGATTCCTATGCAAATGACTGCACCAGAACCCGCAGCGGGCAGTAATTTTGGATCGGTGCCTGCTCTAGCGGCGGCTGCTGCAATAGCCAATGCGGCTATGATTGATCGACAGGTTCAAGACCTGCAGCGTCTGCAGCGCCTTTACGACAAAGTGGGTACACCACAGCAGCCGCATAACTATCCCATGGAGCACTCAAATCTTCATCATATGGTTGATGGTATAATGCGACTAAATCCACGACCAGCTGTTTTCGGTCAAGGCAATAAGGCACCGCAACAACAACCTAGTGGCAACAATCAGGTACAGACGGCGCAACAGTCTAATATGTTTGGCAATCAGGGTCGGCCAGCACCTGGCGCACGTCAACAACCGGTGAGCGGTGCAGCTGCAGTGGCGCAGCAGCGGTGGTATGGTGGCGCATTGGAGTATCCAGCTTATAGTGGACGCGACATGTTGCATTTGGAGAATGGCGGCGCCTTAGCGGGCTTGAGCTCACCATCTGCCATGTCACCTAACCATGATGACATACGCAAGATGCCGCGGCCCATTGGCACCGAGCGTGCTGCAGCCTCATGGAAGTATAACAACTACAATGTAGCCGCAACGGCGCTCAATATGGATGAAACTCTGGTAAATATGCATGTGCCGTGGGCGAATGAGCACAAGCCACAGCCGCCAGGCTTACAACAGCAGCAGCAACCACAGCAACCACCCAATTGGCTTAAGCAGCCATACAGGCCATACAACAATGGGCCCTATCCGCAGCACGAGCCGATGAATGTAAGATATTATAGAATAATAAAGAATCGCTTATATCATATTGTTAATTTTTTCTATAATTTAGGTTTCAATGGATTACCACAACATGCAACAGCAGCCGCCACCACCGCCTCCACAGCAGCAACAGCAGCATGTTAATCTAATGCCGCCGTCGTATGGCTTCCAACACTTCGGCCACGGTGGGGCCGATGTGTCGTCACATTTGCCCGACAAGGTGGAGGCCTGGGAACACCATGATAAACACGTGAGTGTGCAACATAAACAACTCGAACTTAGCCCAAAAATTATATTCTTTTCTACTTTTTGTATATATAGCAGCCCTGGGCAAACTACACCACCAACTGGTCAAATTGATGCGCCAGCGAAAAGGATGCAGCCGCCAGTGAATGGACATCGGGCTGACATGCTGCAACGAAGTAGGTCAGATCGGATTGCATCTGATCTAATCTTATCGGATTAGACTATATATAAAACAAGGAAAAGTCGTAGCCAATATAATTGAAAGAAATGCACAGCAATACAATACCGGGCAAAGTCGTTATGAAAATGGAAATGCCAATTGATTGTTCGATTGTTTTTTCACATTTTCTGTGCGACTGCACGCACACAAACACTTCACACTCGTAACAAATACAAATACACACAATCGCACGTACAGCTACACACCCCCATCCACAGCTATACACACAGTTACGCATGAACACAAATTAATAATCGACTGACTTTCAAATGCAGTGAAACAAAGAAGCTTGGCCTTGTTCATTATTAATTCATAATTTAAGTTTTCATTACCTTGGGCAACTATTTAAATTTACAGGTAACTTGAAGTTTGGCAGAAGAAACTTATGATTAAAACAACAACAAGTCCGTAATTCCCCTCTCCCGCCCTTCTTACCCCCACACACATATATATATATACACACACTAACACATACACCTATAGAACATGCTCGTACATATACTTGAATACACATGCGCACACACACACACACATCCACGTATATATATATACCCGATGACAGAAATCATGGAAAAATTATATATTATTTATTTTAAATGTAATTTGAATAATTTGATATTCCTTGAAGTAAACAAATGTATAACTTATGATTTCGTGTGACCAAGCGATAAACCGGTAGAAAAATGTGATGAAGAGATAATGCCAACACACGTTTAATTTTAAGCTAGAATTCAGTCTTATAAATGAAAATTATAATTAAAATGAAATTTGAGATATCTGAAAATATTTTCCAACATCTCCGCTAACAAACCCATATATATAAATATATATGTATATGTATACTTTATATTTATATATACTCCATATATATATATATACATATATATTTCTATATATATGCGTATTTAATATTATGTAATAAAAAGCCTCAACTGGAATATTTAAACTGTAAATTAAGGCGCGCACTTTCCTTGTTTCTTAAAAAGTCCAATTCTTGATAAAGGCGACAGGTGGAACTCGTTAAGTCCTAGCTAGAGCAGCAGACTGCGCTACAAAACAAAAACAATACAAAAAGCAATAAGATACGCTTGCAGCAACAATAACAACAAACACAAGAAATTACTTAAATGCTATTAATTACACATGCATAAGCATAAACAGATACTTACCACTCTACCTACACTAAACTGTTAAAAACATTTTGCGAAAAGTCTACGAAAAACAAGCGAATACATTAAAATTTACTTACGTATTTAGCTAAGGGAAAATTACACACATAAACAAACACACACACAAACCTACACACCAATTATACAAAGAAAGAAGAATTTTAGATATGTTTTTTGTATTCAATTTTGAGTTGTAAATTTTGACAGTTCTTTAGTTCTCGACAGCTTACATAGGGAACGGATACTAAAAATGTAGCTAGTAGAAATTCGAATTGCTTAATTAACTTAACGTAAAACAAACAAAAGCATACAATTTAATATTCCATTTAAAGGAAGAAACAACAAAATATTCTTCAAATGCATAAACGACGTAAAAGATAAATGGCTTGGTAACTTTTAAATGCTTATCCGACACACTACGAGTAGAAGGTCTTAGAGATAGAGCACAACAATACATAGCATAGAATGTGTTTCCACAAAAATACAAAACTATACAACAAAAAGCCACAAATATGTAAAAACACTTGATAAACAAAAAAAAAACTGATGATAAGCAACGCGAGCGCTGATTGGCCAAAACGGTGCCGTGTGGCAGTAATTGCTTTGTAAAATGAATAATATATCTATAATATATATAAATATATATATACACATATATATATATATATATTCAAAGTCAAACCTCATACGCATATATGTATGCGTATGTATATATGTTTGCGCTACATTGCCTATACACTTGCATAAAAATACAAAAACAAAAAAAGATAAAAACGATGATATGAAATTATCTTTAACAGCGTTAAAGCATAACTAATCTAATAGAATAAAGAAAGAAAATAAACGATAAACTTTTTTTTTGCCTGTTTGGTTTGTTTGTTTCAAACATTGTTTTAGCTGCAAGCAAATTATGTAATGAAAGCAAAATGCAAAGATTCGTTGAAATCAAAAAGAAACAAAAATGTCACACACTGCACCCATAAATACATGCATACGTGCATACATATGAACACAAACACACACCCACACACACACACCAGACGGATCATAAAATTAAAAAGAAAAAAGAAGCGAAGCTGAAAACAGCCGTTATTTAGGTTCTTTATCGACAGCAAAGCAGAATAATATAGATTTTTTTCATGCGAAAAAAGGATATGAAAAATGAAATTCATAGATTTATTAATTTAAAATTTAAAAAATACACACAAAGTACTTCAGATATGAATTATTATGAAGTATGCATGCAGAAAACAAAAACTAAAAATAAAATAAAAAAAACTACATACATATATGATATACATACATACTATACGGATTATTATTACTCTTATAATTATTATTGTATTGAAGGAAAAATATAAGAACATTAAACAGCATAAATAAAAAGAAATAAAAAACAAAAAAAAAAAAAAATCACGATTTTTTGTGTTCCGGGTTTTGTGACCATTTATTAAGACTTAGAAAGTTTTTAACAATTATGTGTAGATATTGTTACTAATGAGCTGAGCTGCCTATACGAAGGGCTCAATTGTGAACTCAACGGCTGAACAGGGTGTAGTTAAATCAAAAGCCTGAAGCACGCTCGGATGCAACACTCCGATTTTCCCGATGACGGTCTCGTTGTACATGACATTCGCGCATCGCCCGGGAAAGTAGCTGGGATCTGTTACAAAGAAATTAATATAAATTAAGCAAATTTTGGATTATTGAATTTCACTTGAGCCCACCTTCAGTTGCCTGGAGATAGTAGCCGCTATCGGCGCCGCCCGTCTTCCAGGGCACAGAGAGCAGCTGCATGACACGATCCAGCAGACCATGAACCACCTCAAATCCAGCACTCTTGTTGCAGTTAACCGCACACAGACGTCGCTCGTTGCGTGCTCCAACCTCTGTATGTTCGGCAGTTAGCACTACGTCGCTAATCTCAAACAGTTTCAATGGCAGCGGCATCTTACGATTTGCCACCACAGTTTTCAACAGACCCGGCAGCAGGGTGGTGCGCACCACTTGAAATTCTAAGGTCTTGGGATTGCCTATATGGACAGCAGGCAAAGCTTCGATGTCTTTGTTCAGCTTCAGCGCTATGTCATCGCGTGAGCAAAGCGTAAATGTGAGCGCCTCGGTGAAGCCGGCCTGTGCCACTTGCTCGCGCAGCTGCTCGGTCAATTTGTTGAGCGGAAACTGTTTGGCGATTTGCATAAAGGCTGGCAATGATTTCTTGATGTTGTTGTAGCCAAATGCGATGGCAATGTCCTCGTAGATGTCGCAGGCATGTATGACATCATGACGCGTTGGTGGAATCTTTACGTTTAGTGAGTCGCCATCCTTGGCATCAACCTCGGCCTCCAGATACATGCGTGTTAGCATGTCCGCCAGTTTGTTGGCGGGTTCGTTGATGCCAATGTACGCATTGGCTCGTTTCACCGATACACGCTCTTCACGCACCGCCAGCTCCGGATAGGAAATGATGGTACCATCAGTTTGTATCACATCACATGGCTCGACAGTAAATTTTTTCGCACAGTGCTCGGAGAAGAGGCATACAATAGTGTCCAGCACCACCTTGGCTTTGGTCAAATCTGTGGCAGTACATTCGATGAACACATTTTTGGTTTTTAGTGAAATTTTTGAGTGATCTCCGTTGATAATTGGCGGCAGCGACAGCACCACGCGATTGGAGTCATAAATAACTGGATAGACAGGCGAATCGCGTATGATGGGCAAATATTGCTTAAGCTGTGCATGCGTGGCATAGAAGTCCATAAGCTGAATGCCGTTCAGCTCTTGCGTTTGGTTTAGTGGGACAAATTTAATTTGATCCGGCGCCAAGGCCTCATAACTGAATGGTCCTTTTATGGTGTCCAGATCGTGAGTGCCAATAGCCACTAAAGTACGTTTGCGGCAAATATTTTGATGCAGCTTATCTTGCAGGTCGATAAAGCTATTGTACGATTCCTGCGTAAAGGTAACATTTCGCAGCACTGCGGCCACAGCAAAAGGACGAATTTGCGCTGTCGAAGGCGTAATTTTCAGCACTTGGCGCTGCGCTGGCTCCACAAACTCGAACTTGGGTGGCTTCACTCTGTAAGAATGCTTCTATAAATGGGGATGGAATTAATAAATAGATGTTTTTCTACTCACTTGCCCTGAAATACTCGCAGACCCGTTACTAAACCTTCCATACAAAGCAAATCATAGCGATTCGCCGGTATATCAATCCTGTAGATGATTTCCTCGCTGGCATCCGCAGCTGCCGCAACGTCGCCTTGCTCTTTAGTGAGCATTTGCTTCTCTGTTGTCTGCGAAATTGGAATGATGACATTTTCTTTCTTATTACATATTACACCACTAATGCTTACCACTTCATCTAGCTCCAGGCCGAAGGCAAAGCATAGTTCTTGGAACTCATCATCGGCTAAGGAAAGGGGTAAACATTAAAGTGGAAAATCCACGTGGACGGCTGCCGGTTAACTTACTGTATTTCTTGCCGAGTGCATCGAAGAGCAGATCACGTTTAACTCCAATTGTTGGCATCGTGTTAATTTAAATAAATTACGGATATCTCCTTAGATACAAATTTTCTTAATTTTAAATATTAAGAAATATTAAAAAGTAATGTTTGATTAAAGTGTGTACACACCTAATTTGTAGTTTTAAGAAAATGTTATTTAATATAACAGTAATAATAACATGACAAATTCATTTATGACTATTTTGGTTAATGCGAGCGCACACAACTCTTCATGAAAATATTTATTAATGTTGGCATCGGTAATAGCGAAAACACTGCTAATTAACATTAAAAGACATGTTTAAGCGGTTAATAATCGTCAGATTTGAACTTAACAGAGGTTGGTTGTAGACCACAAAAGAGATGAACGATATATATAGCGATATTGTCAGCTATCGATTAATACTCTCCAGTCACAAAAAGTGTAGTATTTTTTGCCGTTAATTAAAATGTAATTCAAAATTCTTAGAAATAGTTAAATTTTTTAAAAGTATTCTGCATAGTAAAAGTTGCCACATGCCGTTGTGACATGTTTTTGTACATACATTTTTATGCACTTGAACGCCATATGCTACCTGTTTCACTGATGGCCTCAAAAATGCATATTATGTTGGACACACGTAGTCAATATAAAAAAATGCCACACACTACGTGTTGTTGTGCTGCTTATACGGATTCCAAATCAGCAGAAAAAAAGCGTGTGCTGGTGGCAGCTGTTGTTGTCGCCTGGCGCTGCATTTCCAAAATGTCCACACAAGAAATCGGAAGTAAAAAGCGCCTCATTTTTTTAGTACTCTTTCTTTTTTTGTTTTTAGAGCGAAAGCAGTCGGAACGAGGTGTTTAGATCGAACACTGTCCACAAAATACAGCTTAAACTTGACCGTAACGTAGGCAGCTTAAGTAATTAAGCAGGCAACGCGACGTCAAGCGAGCTCCTTGGCAGACGCGCGTCAGACGGGGCCCAAAAAATAAACAAAAAAAAAAAAAGTATGAAGCGCGTGTGGCCAAAAAGTTAATGAAGCGTTAAAAAATCAACTTGTGATCATAAAAAAAGCTGCGAGCCATTTTAAACAGTTATAAACTGAGCCTCAGGTAGGTCTGAGCAGTATATTATACATGTGTATGTAACAGACGCGGGGGCGCACATAGTATATATATTCTCGATCGGAATAGCCGATTAGAGCTTGGAATCTATAATTCCTTCTATATTCCTTCTATGTCACATGCAGATCAATTTTATTTCAAATAATCGAGGTATCTTTTAGTCGGACATTCCCCTAGATCAGCTTTGTGTTTTTTTATTTTTATATTTTTTGGCTTTAACGTCTATTGTATTTGTGATCTATTTCCCTCATAAATATGTATTAAATTGAGCATTTTTCCACAGGATTCTTTTTTGGTTTTCTTTTTTGGGCCGTGCCCTAAGGAATAATCAATTTAAAAACGCCTTCGACTGCTCGCTGTTGCATTTTTCATAAGCATGTCCTTGCGCAGGGGCTTTGTGTTTGTTTGTTCAACCCTTGAAGAGATTGATTATTGTTTATATTTGTGCCTCCTGTATGCATACGAATGCAGTGCAAACATACGCATCGCATCGCATCGCATCGCATCGCATTGTGGCCCGACCGATGCCGACGCCAACGCCAAAGCCAACTCTTCCATTTGAATTGGGGCAATTAAAGTGTGTGGTACAACTCACGGCTGAATAACTCTATAAACACGTGATAGATGAAAGACCGGCTGAACCGATTTATACTGCGCTGCCCAACAACAACAGCAGCAACAACAATAGCAATTAACATTAACCCCTTCGACCTTCGTCGCTTCAAAGTGGGGGCGTTAATTCAGACACGAGTTCTTGGTCAATTTATCAAATAATTTGACCAATTCCTGGAAATCGAAATAAAGTGATTATCAAGAGACTTAACCATTGAGCATATTTATTAGCCAGCACATTTTTCATCTTTGCCATTGTCCTGCCATTGCCTTAGTCTCGCAGCCTCTAATTCGTTTGGAATTATGCTAAATATTTAATTCATATCTGTATAATATCGTATAATATATAATATGAAATAGAAGTTGAGCTCAACTTAATGCTGATTTGTAAATATATTAAGCAGCATGAAGTCTAGTTTAGTTAGGCATCTCAATGGATATGCAGTCTGATACCTAAGCTGAGGTCTAAAGGTGTGAGAGAGAGAGAGAGAGAGAGAGAGTGAGTGAGAGAGAGAGAGAGAGAGAGAGAGAGAGAGTGTGTGTTTGGATATATATATGATTTATATAAATAATTAAAATATACATATCAATAATTTAAGTTTTAATCTGAATAAAATATTCATAACATTGAGATTGATGTGTGATGAATCTTGAAGTTTCAGTCATGCCATGAAGTTGATGAACTTTGCCAAATATTTAAAATACAAATCAAAGAGAAGCTGAGCTCAGAGAGAGAGGGTGGTACGAACAGAGGAAGAATGCAGACTATATAGAAAAAGAGTCGCGAGAGAAGGAGAGAGAATGCAAGTAAGAATTGAGAGAGAGAATGAATATAAGGATAATATAAGGAATGAATAAGGAAAACATAAGGAGAAGAACTAAGGGAACGAAGAGTTCAATTGGGAAACATGTTCAACATAACATAATAAATATTTTAGAATACAGATAAAATGGATTTTCATACAGATCCTCAAAATGCACACTGCCAAAGCGCAAACCTTATCTTTTGTTCTCACGCATAAGCCTCAGAGGATGGCCCTAATTGCTAACTAGTTAGTTTTTCACACGTTTGCTCCAGTTACAATTATGCAGCACACACCTCTTCCGCTCTTCCGGCAAACATGGCAAAAAAGGCAGTAAAGGCAAACATAAGATCAATTCATCATGTTGGTAATTGGATGGGAATGTGTAGATTTTCACTGGTCTCTTGCCAAACACTTGTGCCATTACCTGTTCCGCCAGCTGACCCGAGCTGCTGGCCTGCTGTGTGGTCAGATTCATTTGAAATTAACTATATAAGCGATATCTGCGGTTGAAAATATCAATTTTCATATAATGTAATTGTCACCCAAGGACCTCCATGCAGACTGTCAACGGGGCTGGCTCATAAGTGTGCTTCTGTCTGCATACGATCGGAAAATGGAAAACAAAAATGAAAAACTAAAACAGGGAAAAGGCTGCCTCAATCAAATTGACTTGTGGAACTATGTTGGGCTTATCTGATGCGCAATTTTTCAATTTCATGAGCTGATGTTGAGAAATGACCCAGCATCGATATCAGTTACAATTTATATTTTACTTTTACACCGTTGGCCGAAGGGCAAAAGGTAAACATATCAATTACTCACCATCGAGGCCCGTTGACAGACAAACCGAACTACTGCGAGCATCTAAAACAACTACTGAATCTCTCAGTTTCTCACTTCCGAGAAAGTCATTTCTCACACCATTTGGGATTTGTTTGTGTTTCATTTCGATTTCAATTTCAATTTCTTTTGTCTTCTGACCAGGCCCAAAACTGCTTTCTAGGCTCAAGTGTCGCTTTTGGAAAGTGTTGCTACTTTTGACTTCTGGCTAAGTGTTTCGGGCTGCAGATCCTTCAGGTGCCAATGCAGCACCTAACAGCACCTATGGGAAATTATATGAATTATATTAAACGGACTCCAACAGGGCTGAGCGAAATCCTTTAAACCGTTTGAAAGTTTCGCTTTTTATTTATTTTATTTTATTTTTTTTTTTCGCTTGTTGTTTGAGCGGCTGCGCCGTTGCCATCAAAACACCCTGTAAAAGTGTTAAGAAACCTAACACATAGATCAGATCTGATCATATACGTATATAGCTTGATGTAGATAATGATGATAGATACATATTATGTAGGTAACTATTTCAAAGATTCCATATTCCATAAGAACCGCTTCGAGATCGTGTTGAGCTTCATCTACACTTGATGCCACATTGCAGGATCCTAAGGGCAAGTTGGCAGCTTGTCTCAGCCACGTTTACGTAGTGTCCAAAGAGTCGTGCATTTCCCAGTGCTGCAGCTTGCTGCTTAACTGCGATTGTTACCCTAATTTTGAGTCGTCTTTAAAAATGAAACGGTCTGATCGCCAGGCCGACCGCTGGGCCAAGCCCAGCCATTGGCAGCAGATCCAACCACGCGTTGGATCGCCCGTAATGGCACAATCAGAATAGCTAGGCTGCGGCGCGGCGCACGCGTGTCATTCCTGGGCAGCAATCAAAGTGATGGGAAAATTGCGTTTGGGTTCAACAGGTTCGCTTGGCTGTGCATTATTTTTGTTTCTGTTTGCCTAAAGGTTAAACGTGCGAATTTCACCGATGGCCAAAAGCAGGCAACAGAGGCCACGTCTTCAGCTCGAGGTCCAGGCCCAGGGCCTTTTTGTTCTTTTTTTTTTGTTTTTTGATCAGCGGTCGATCAATGTTTTCGTTTTCGGTGGTAATCGCAATCGTCTGACTTCTTGTGCTCCTGCTACGGCATACCGTACGAAGCTTGTATATTTATATATATATATATATATATATATATATATAAGCTACAGCTACAGCTAAAGCTAATTAAATGTAATTTGGTACTTCCTTTTCAGCCGAAATAATACATATAAATAGTATCTTTAGTTTACATTTTATTCGCGCTCTTTGCGGCTGCCTCTTCGCTCATTATTATAAATTTTCGTTTTCTTACTTAAGGTCACTTCAATTCCATATATATATATATATATATATATATATATATATATATATATATATGTATAGGGTGAGTATACCTTTGCATACCTTAGCTGAATTCAAAGGAATTCGCTTGGCGTACTTCACGCGCAACAATAGAACAATTGAGCACTGAACTATACCTTAGAAGCAGTGGAGAACCGAAACTGAAACTTGTTAATTGTTTTGCGCTCGAGTGGCGGCCTCTTCAGTTGCCAGTGAAGAAACACTTTCCATTCAAGCCCAATAAGCGAGCCATTGTGAAAAACGTTGGCCCATTCATGAAAGCACCTACGAGGGGCATCTGCAACTGCAATTGTTGCGCCGCAAATTAGACGCTCAATTACTCTATAAAATTCCTGGATAATTTCGTTGCAGTGAGCAGAGCCGAACCGCAGCACCGCAGTACGCAGGCTGGGATTCGTGTAGGCAGTGAGCACCCAACCACTTCTATACGAAAGTGAATCTTGACCACGTGGTGTTCCTTCGACTGTAACCCTTCGCTTAGGCGATCATTTTTCATAATTTATCCTCTAGCCACATCCTTCCGTAAAATGTTCTCACACTTGACCCGCTGCGCTCGGCAACGCCCCGCCTCGCCAAGGATCGGAAGTTGTTCCTGGCATCATTCTAGGCGCACTCAAAATCTTGTTGCACAGAAGAAAATCTTATTAAAAATTGTTGTTTCTTTCGTGGCCCCTTTTCTGTTGTTATTTTTTCGGATTTTTTTATTGCTTTAATCATTTTTATTTTGTGCGGCTTCCGTGCCACCTGTTATGCTCAGCGTTGGCGAAGGTGTAGCAGCCAGAAGCAGCAGCAGCAGCAGCAGCAGCAGCCAAAGGTCCTCGCATCCTTGAGGCCTTTTTGATTTTTCTCAAGTGATTGCGTAGTTTTCATCTTTTGTTCGCTTATTGTTGTAGTTCTCAGTGTTTCAAATTTGAATTGATCATTGCGTTTTGATCTGGGTAAGGGTAACGTGGGATCGCCGTCATCAGAGCCATGTCCTACATCCGACCCTATCAAAATACCAATCACAATTTGTCGATTATAATGCCTACTTCCGATTTCGTTTTCGTTATTCCAATTTGACTGCAGCGTGAAATTAATTTCTATGTGCAAAGACAAATAGCCTTGGGCCACATGATGAATGCCTGCGAATTAGTCAAAGTTGTTGCAGGATTAGAATCGGCCTGGCGCCAAGCAGTTGCCAAAGATCACCAAAGAGATGGCTATCGACTGCAGACCTCTGCTATTGGCAAAACAAAACACAAACTCAGACCAGAGCAGCTTCAAAGCCGAGCCGTGCGACAAAAATTGCTACGCTTCACTCTGATCCCATCAGATGCAGATAAATATGTGTATGTTATATATAGATAGATAGATGCCGGCAGGTTGTGATAACCATCAGTATGCAATCTATAACAACAGGCTGGCTGCCTGGCCTGCCTGCAGGCGTGCCCAAACAATGACACAGTGGGCGCTGCATTGACCTGGCCAGGACAACGTCGACTCGACCCGGTCCGACCCTCAACTGAGCGTGTGTATAATCTAGTTTTAATTTTCATGGGAATTAACCCATGTCCTCATGTCCTTACAACAATTTTGTGTAAACACTGTGCAATTTATGCGCTCTGTACACACACAGCATATTCATATAAATGTGGCTGGCGAGTCCTGCCGCTGTTTGAGCTATTATTTGCTTTGATTTTCACTTGACTCTGTTTTTTCTTTTTTGTGCGCTGACTGGAGTGTACATATCATATTTGCATCCGTTTTTTCTCAGCTCTCGTCAATATTTGCGCAGCAAGTCAAACAGCCAACAGTTGGCGCATTCCGGGCGCACAATGCTCCAATGTTGTCTCGGCAGCTGATTTCTCTTGGACTTCGGATCGGCCAATTGCATATTTAATTTGCCTTTAATGAATTTTCAATTTGACAATTGGCAAAATGCCGCACACGAACGCGCCGAGGCCACCCACATGAAGGCATGAAAGACCTCACATGCAATCCAGTCCGTCGCCTCGCCTCACCTCGTCCATTCCCATGCCAAATGCCATCGCATGTTGCTGTCCTGCTTCCGATTGACTTTCGCTCTTTGCATTCCTTGCGAGATCTGTTCTCTTTGGGGCGGTGCTAAATGCTAATAAAATAAGTAACATACAAATTTTTCAATTTTCGTTAAGGGAAAAAATAACTGGGCTACGGCTGCCGCAAGTGATCGCAGTCCGGACAACACTTTCACGGCCTAGAGCGACGTACTAATGGGAGTCGGTGACGTGCGCCTACTTTTATTCCTGATTGGCGTCTCTACAGCTCCTACACGTTACACATTTTGAACTGCCTCAACTTGGGTACGCTTGCTTTTCAAAAAACCTGGCATGAATAGGGAATATTACTGAATATTTATTCTATTACGGAGGACATTTCTGGTCTAAGCTTACGAAACAAAATGCATACTTTAAATCTTTTATTATAGAGTGATCAATCCCAGGTATTGTCTACTATTTTAAAAGGGGTTTTGCATTAGTTTCTTCATGTAAATAATAAAGAATATATTGCCGCATAGATTTAGCTAAAGCTACATTAATTATTAATTATTAAAGCCAAACATTTGACGTGCTAAAAATATTTATTTTCCTATTGAGTTTTCTTTACTATAGTTAATGAATAATATTACTATGAACAATAATATATATTAGTAATAATAATAATATATTATAATAATAACTAATGATAATGAAAATAATTATGATAAAGTTAATGCAGTTTTTATGAATCTGTCGTCACTCTGACTTTCTACTTCTCGTGCTGCCTCCCACCTTCAGATCGCCTTCAGATCGTTTTCTCCATTAACCTACAAGGCGGAACCCTTCTATGTGCTATAACTGAACTACGTCATTCGTTGCCTTGGCCACAGATCCCATGCTTACGGCCGTAACTCTTCGGCCCACTCGCATTTGCTCTCTTCCATTAACTACTTTGCCAGTTTGGCTCTTACTTTTATGCAGCAATTATAGTGGCAGAAGTTTTGGGATCATAGCATGATTAAAGTGAAGTGTGCTGAAGAGAGAGCTTAGAGCATTTGGGGTGCGATCAGTTATAGTAGTGGGATCTTAACAGTTAGTGGCATGCGCTTGCTGGAAGCTGCTCCACATTGGCAGACACCAGTCGAGAGCAGCAGCCATAAGTTGCATTTATGCGTATTGACATGAAAAGTATGACCCGTTAGCCGTAAGTTGGAGTCTGGCTGGAGAGATGTGTGTATTGAGGTGCATGCCGCATATTGTTCATATTTAACCGGCTGTAAGTGGCAGCAGTTTTCGTATCGCTCGTTAAGTGACAGGCACGCAAGGCGCCGTTGAGCAAGGCAGCAACCTGGAAGCAACCTGCAGTTGACTCTGTGAATAGCTAACCCTTCTTCTTTGCATGCTGCAGCACGTGTGCCCTTTTGCTTGTTGTTGTTGTTGTTGTTGTGAGTTTTTGTCAATACGCATAAAATTCAAATCGATATGCAAACGTTTAGTTGGCGGATGCCTCCACATCAGCCAGGATCGATAAACATAAACTTAACAAGCGAGCAGCACAGGGACATGGCGATACGATCGTCGCTGCAATGTCTCCTGGCTGCAGGTGTAACCGAAGGCGTCACATGCACAACTGTCACTTGTGCGCACTCGCAGCCAACCACTCGTAAATTGCACTTGCAACGGCAGACGAGCAGCAAAAGGCTGCGCACAGATGCAGCCTGGCAGTCGGGGGTTGCTTGCGGCCAATAAATTTGTTGTGCTGCGCTGGGTGCGGTTTGTTGTGTGACATTTTTATCTAATTGACAACGTTTTATTGCCGCCTCGTAGATGTGCACTGCCGATAGTCCAGCAGCAAAGCGAAATGCTGCGTGGGGCGTGCTACCTCAGTTAGCTGAACGCCCACACATCAAAGGCAGCGGCAGCGGCAGCGGCAGCATAAAGAGATTTTCATATCAAATGCACTCGCACAATATGATTTCCAGCGAATCATTTGGCTTGGCTGGTTGGGCGTTGCTGCGCTCTGAGATCGACCACCATGCGAGTCCCTTCCCCTTAGCTAAATGCGCTGTCTCATGCTACGGCTACAACTAAATTGCCTGGACGATGTGAGGCTAAATTAATTGTTAGCGCTAAAATGTGAGTCTAACTATGCGAGTTAGTTAGCGCCGGGCACGCTTATTAGGCATGCCCATGCGGACTATCAAGCGTGTCCTTGACGCTCGGCTAACAAGCAAGCGCCGAGCGCATCGTCGGCGTGTAGGTCCTGCCCTACACGAGCATATCAATTGGAAAATTTTTGCCAGGTTGTAATAAACAAGATTTTCCATTGCGATATCATTTCGGGCATCGGTGGTGCTGGTGGCTTTGCCTGTGCGGCGGCACATTTGTAAAGGTGTGGCCAGCACAGGTAGAGTTTGGCTGGGTCAAGCATGAGTTGCTTAGCGGCTCAGTCTTTGGTCTTCTAGCTGAGTCCTGGCGACGATTTAGATAAGATGTTGCTGGCCATTTGCTGCTGACAAATCATTGTGGCAATCTCAATGTTCTTATGTTTGGATTTTTGCAAATTTCGCAGCGCTTAGTGGTCGAACCTAATCCTGTTATAGGTTTGTTTGCATTTCCGCCCCGTGTTCCGGCACATCCTACGACCACAACCCCATAATCATCTTGTTAGCGGCTTTAGATTGCCACCGATAAGCGCCAGCACAGCTTCTATTCTGGCCAGCCAGCGCCATTTTACAGGCTGGGGCTGCAGTAGTTGCTGTTGCTGCTGAAGCTCGACGAGGCAGAGCAATTCCAACACAGCTCAATCCACCACCGCTTGCCATTGGCTGTTGGTCTGGCACGGCACGTGCTGCCTGTGGCCGAGGTAGGTAGGCAGGCAACTCGTTTACCTGTCCCTCGCTCTGTTCCTCTTACCTGCCCGCCATGGTAGGTTTTCGTGGAGCGTATAAATAGCGCTGCCAGGATAAGGCCTCAGTCAGACAGTCGCAAGCAGCCACGGCGAACGGTTCAAGTTGTTTACTACACAATCCTAGTTGAGACTTTATATATATATTGCTAACATGTCGTCCAGTGAGATATATCGCTATTACTACAAGACCACTGAGGATTTGCAGGGCTTCAAGCCAGGCGCAGCGGAGCCTTACTTCAATCCCATGGCCGCCTACAATCCGAATGTGACGCACTATCAGTTCAATTGCAATACGCTGGCCAGCTCCAGCAATTATTTGTCTGCCAATGGCTTCATCAGCTTTGAGCAGGCCAGCTCCGATGGCTGGATCACCTCTTCGCCGGCCAGCCATCGCTCCGAGAGTCCCGAGTATGTTGATCTGAATACCATCTACAACAATGGTTGCAATGGCTTGCCGCAGGCCCAGCAGTTTGCACTGCCACTGGAGCAGCCGGCGCCGCCAATGCCAGCAACTGCAGCACAGCCAGCCATGGAGATTATGGGCTCACCCAATGTGGGCACTTGTAAGACTCTGCCAGCCGCAGCGCCAGCGACCAAGCCCAAGCGCAGCTACACGCGCAAGAACCAGCAAGTGGCAGCTCCAGTCAACGACACTCTAAGCCAAACCAACTCAGCTCAGCCCGCGTCCAATGTCCAGCTCTATGGCGATGACTTTCAGAGCTTTGATTTTGACAATTCCGCTCTGTTTGATGACAGCGTGGAGGATGATGACGATATGATGCTCGACTTCGACGATGACTTCGATGGCGAGGGCAACGATGGCTCCTTTGTGCTGGGCGATGGCGACAGCGAGGATGCAGCGGGCAATCCCAATGCGACAGCTACAGGCGCCGGCAAGAAGCGTCGCAATAAGCAAATCTCGCCCGTGGTCAAGCGCAAACGCCGCCTGGCAGCAAATGCACGCGAACGCCGCAGAATGCAGAGCCTCAATCAGGCCTTCGACCGACTGCGCCAGTATCTGCCCTGCCTGGGCAATGATCGCCAGCTGTCCAAGCACGAAACCCTCCAAATGGCCCAGACCTACATCACAGCTCTGGGTGACCTGTTGCGCTAACCGATCGCAGCTTACGCTCCTTTGCCAAATGTTGTACCTTTTCCTGTATATATGTCTGCCAAGCTAGCGCCCAGTAGGAAATTATTGTTTAAGTATTATGCTGTTAATTGTTTAGTTAAATATTTTCAGTTAAACATTAAGACTCGAAATAAAATTTTTAAAAATTAAAAAAAATATATATATTTATTTTATGCAATTTATTTTCTGTCAGGAAGCAATGAATGAAAAGAATGAATAGAAGTTTAAAAAGATTTTGAAATACTCTAGAAATTATTTAAAATAATTTTTATCTCTTAGAAAAAATTATGTATTGAATTCTTTTAGCAAATCTAATTTATATAATATATCTATATAATATTGGTATGGGAAAAGTTACCATAAAAAATGTGCTTAAAAACTCATTATACTGCCTTTATTAAATCTTATAAATATTTCAAATATCGAATACAAAAATGTTATAGAAATATTGCAGAAGATATTTGATGTATTATAAAATTAATAAGTGCTGATATAGAAAATTATAAGCTAGGCATAAAAATCTATTAATTTTTTGTCTTATAGGACAACTCTCATAGCTCTCATAGCTTCTTCAACTGTTCCAGAAACGGACTTTACATTGTCTAATTTCCCAGAATTTATTAATTATATAAATAAGAATAATGCAGTCTATAGCATATCTAGTACAAGCAAGGCACATTATGAGCCCTTGTTCCGTATTTGTTATTTAATATTTTGCTGCTTATTTCGCATCACATAATCTGCGCTTGGCTGTGTGTTTAATGTTTAGGCTCTGCTTAACTTTTGGGGCGACCCGTCAATCGCAGTCGATCTGAAGTTCAGTTAAAGTCTTCACCTTTTGCGCAGAACTTGGCGCTTCCTTTCCAGGCGCCTCATTTAACGCACTGCATCGATTCTCACACACTGCCCGAGTCGAGTTGAGCTGAGTCGCGCGCATTGAGTTCAGCTTTATTATGTGGAGCAAGGTGATCGATTTGGCGCTTCGCGATCAATTTGCAGACAGTTCACCGAAATTAGTCGCCGGCTACACAGGCTGGCCAAAACAAATACTCGAAAAGTGATCCCCGAACAGTATTGTGCCGATAATTATATGGCAGAGCGCAGCGGAGTGTGGCTGCCAAATTAAGTTAAGTGTGGGGCTGATCTGCTTTCAGCAGTCGCAGCCCCAAAAAACCAAAATAAAAACTTCGAGCGCCACTCACAAATCGTTTAAAGCGAAGTTCGATTGATGATCGTTGCTGGCGGATAACCGACAAAGGCTGAGACTTGGCTTAAGCTGACTTAAGCCTGGAGTTAAGGACTGCCAATTCATTCAGCAGAAAGCTCAGCAGTTCCTGGCCATGTCAGTCGGGTCAGCGATTCAATCACTCGGAAGATACAAAACCAATTTGTTGATAGCCCACCGACTGACGATCGCCTGCCACTACACAATCGCAGTGGGAACTTTAAGGGAGGGGGGCACAGGACATTGCTACGTGGGCCGCTTTTTCTGTTTGTTTTATAAAATGATTTTCGGGCGTTGCCGCAGAGCTTAGCGCAGTCCGAGCCTGGCGTGGCCTGGACAATCAAAAGGAAATTCACATAATTAGTTAGCGGCGCGGCTTGGACAGCGCTTCGTTAAATTGTTAATGACTTAATTTAGAGTTCTCCCTCGCATTTGGCTAGGCTACAGGCTGACAGTGGCAATTATGCAGGTAGCCCCAATATCCTGTCGTCTGTGCCACCGTCTGTGTCCGTGTCCGTGTCGGTGTCGCTGTTTGTGTGCCTGGGATCGCGCTCTTGTTAGCGACAATTTACGGCTTTGAACGCTTCCGCACAATGCGCCGCCGTCAATTTGTCAATTACACAAATTGTTTAGCTCTCGGCTCGCCACGACACCAACACCAATAACAACAGCAACAACAATAAAGTTTGCGTTTCGATTTTGGCTGTGCTGGGGCTTCTTCCTGCCAGGCTTGAATGGCTTTGTGCAACCGAGCTACGTTCCGATCGCTGTGCAGCTGCACAGATTCGATCCAGCTTCCATCTTTTACCAAAATGCAACTGCTTGCCAATACAATTAGTTAGAATTCATGAATGGCAATGGGAACTTACGTGCGAGCGACCCCAGTCGGCTTTTGGCAATGCCGATGCCGCCAACAGCAGCAGCAGCAGCAGCAGCAGCAGCAGCAGCAACAACTGAAGCCAGAGTCGGTGCCCCAGTCGGAGTCTTGCATGTCTTTGTCAATTTATAGACAGCTTGCCTGAGCATTATTAACACGTATTATTATGCATTCGAATTGGAGTTCAGTTCGAGCTTAAGGGTACGTCGCCCTGTTGCATATTTTGTGGGTTTTTCGTTGTCGCTGCGGCAACAGGTCGTAAAGGAATTAATGTGCCCAAAAATTTGTCATGTCGATAATTGGCGCGCTTTATTTTGAGGTTTTCCTCTTTGCCGTCTGCAAAAGTCTGCTTAAGCGGTTACTGATCTTAAGCTGCAATATCTGTATCTGCGTTAAACAAGTTAATGAGCTTTAACACCATCAATTTGTCACTTCTTATTAGCGTCCCCATGGGGCATCGATCGATGTGGCCAACCGCATCACAAGCCCACTGAATGCTGACAGCTAATTGGACTACAAGTTAGATAAGACAAGTTACAATAAGACGTCTTTGGGCCTGTTTCCTGTATAAAGTTATTGTTGCTGCTGCGCCAAGGACACTGTATTATTGTTGCTTATAATTTTAGCTTACTTGTTAGCTAACTGAGGGCTTAAGTTTAGATTGAATAAGGCGTTGATTGTAGTTTTAAATTTTGTATTGATATCTGAATCCATTCAGGATATAATTATCTTGTGGGCATTAATGTAACAGGCAGAAAGCTCTTATTAATTATATTGCCAAGGCGATCAGGCGTGTATCCCTAAGAACGCAGCGGTCTCGCTGGGCTCAGCGTATTTTTCTAATCAGGCACTCCCGACTAGAGCACTGTTACTTATAATTTTTTTAAGAATTGAGCTTTATAGGCTTTACCATTTCTAAATTACCTCAAAATTTGTATAATTATTTGCTAACTCGACACATTAAGCAACGCGCCTTGTGCGTCTGTCCGTCCTTCATGCTGAAGGACTTAAGACTTGAGATTTTAAATATATGTGCTCTTCTATTATAGCTGTAATTATTTTAGTTAAGTATCAATAAGTATGTCACATCTAAGCATTTAAAGATATATCCTTTTAAAGCCGTAATAAATCTTAAAAAATATAGAACTTCAACAAGAACAATGCAGACATATCACTTTAATGATAAATGGTGCTCAGTTTGGAATCTTAAAAATATTTTATTTAAATATTTAATATATATATATTTTTTAATAATTTGAATACATATTTTTGTACATTTTGGCTAGTAATCCCCATTAAATGATGATTAGTTTTTTTCATTCAGTTTTTGCGGTTTTCGATTGTATTTTAATTGTTTTTCTTACCATTTCTAAGAGCATAAAACATTTTCTCATGCCTTGCTGGGCACATTGATGGACTATTAAAAAACCAGACAAACCGCAACATTTTTTGTTGTATTTTTGTAGATGTTTTGTACACAAATGGTTTTGGCTGAAGTGCACATAGTTTCCGTTTCCGGCGGTTTTATTTTGGCATTGTTGTGTGAACATTTTACGCTGATCCTTTAATGATTGCGTAATAATTGCGTGCGCCAATGCGAACCCCAACAGAAATGAAACTGAATTGCAGTCGGCTGATTGATGTGCGCTCTGATCTGATCCTCGGCCTGGTTTTGCCTGCTGCAGCAAGCTGTGTGTGTGTGGGCCCATTTTTGGTCTTAGCCAAAAGTCAAAGCCGAAGTCGATGGCAAGCGATTGCAATTATTAAGCCATAAAACGAGCTGCGTTAAATGCCAAGTCTGTAATTAGCGACACCAAATCACGCCGGTCCCGCCTACGCCGGCATTGTGTGCGGCCCGTAATAAACACAGGAACATTGCCTGATCGGTGAAAGTCAAAGCCGAACCCAATTGCAGATCGCTGTTTGTTTAAGGAAGTTTTGGCCAATTAGTCAAGCATTCGCTACGCTCATCTTCCAGCTAGCCAGCTAGCCAGCCATCCATCAATCAGTAGCTCCGGTTACTGTCGAGCGTTGCAGGAGCAAAAGATTTAACCGTTACAGGTTGACAAACAATTCGCACGGCCGATCGCTCGACTGGGCAACTCAATTAGCCACACAGACACATCGCTCCAGTTGACTGAGTTCACTTGCTGTGCCCCTAACAAACTGTCCAAGTAGGTGGCAGGCATCAAAGGCTTAGAGCCTTTGCTCTTCTCCTTCTCGTCTGAGATTCGAGTATCTCACGCTGCACACAGCACAACCGATCGACGATCGTCAGTGAAAGTGCATCAAAAATCAAAGTCGACGTTGATTTTTTGACAATTTTCGGGCGAGGCATCAAATTAACACAGCAAAAACGCAAAGATGCTACCAAAGATGCAGAGCCAAGAAAAAAGCCAGCTAACAATGGAAGAGTATTTAAGTGAATATCGAAGCGTGAATACTCTACTAGAAAAGTTTTTAAATTTGATAAAGAAAAAGAGTTAGTTAAGCTAAGATTTAAGTAATATAAATATAAATATTTAAAGTAAAGTTAATTTAGCAGATATTCAAATTTGTGATACGATCTCATAGAATGCTGCTGTTGGAGTTTACGAAATTCGAGCTTGAGCCTTGCATATTTACGATATGTGAGTTAAACTCTATTAATATTGCTAGCTAAATGAATTATGCACTCGAGTAACTCAAAAGTTAGAGTATTTAAGTCCAAATCTTATAGCCCTTGCTGTAGTTTTTTAAACTGAAATTGCCACACGCAAGCCATCTCCATCGCTTTGTCACGTTAAGATGCTACAAAGGGATCGAGAACGAGACAGACAAAGAAATAAAGAGAGAGAGAGAGAGAGAATTTTTTGGCAAAGATTCTTGTTGGCTGCGACTTGTTCTGGTCTTGCGGTCTGTAATTTTGTATTCGTATTCGGGGGTCATTTGATACAGTTTTCCAGCTCATTTGCTTGTAATTGGGCACCGGAGGTTCGCGCAGGCTCCACATGAAATCTCTGTCCCGTTCGCCCGTGCGTCTGCGTCCCAGCGGCTGCCAACTTCAGCTCAGGTTGACGACTTTTCAAATTATCAGTTAAATTTTTGGGTACTTATATATTTATTAATCAGGATTTCGTGTGAAAAATTCATCCAGGGTGCGCTCATATTTTGTGTTTAAGCTCAGCTCAGCAGACAGCAGCAACAACAACAACATGTCGCAGGACAGCAGCAAATTTAATGTCAACGACGTCGGTGGCTTTGGCATCACTTCAAGTTTTGTCCACTGTCTGGAGAATTTTTGGTCACGTCGCTTGTGATTTTTATTCGCCCTTTTTTTCACCTGCAAGCACCTACCGCCAGTCGCTCTGGCCCTGGCTCTGGCTTGTGCGTTTGTGAACTGCGTGTGAATTTAATCCCTTGGCTCCAATTATTCAAGTAATTAAGTATTAATGTGCGAAACTTTATCACCTCTGGGCGACGCAGCAAGTCGTGATTTTCCAGGCCATTTGTGCCTAAGCGTTCAGAAAAGTGGGGCTTCAGATTGGCGATCGTAACATGGCAACGGAACTCTTATAGGGAAAGCGTGTTGTCTGCAGGTGCGCAAGGCACCTGAAGCTGACTTTCAACTATCTTTAAGTGAGCGCTTCACACTCTTCTGACCAGACTAACCTATGCCAATGGCAACTCAAAACTTAGCTTTGCTAATTACGAAAGAAAAGTTACCATCAAGGGCGCCGCCAAGGGATATATCTGATATACGTGCAATTAGCAGATATAATCCGTGTGATTCCATCCAACTAAAATGTCAATAACAATAAATTCCTTGGCAACTGTGGCGCACACATCGGGCGCTGTCTGTGGGACTCGACTCTAAAGAGGATTTCGGCGGAAATCAAGATATGGACACGGCAAGGTGATTACGCACGAAGAGCAGCTCATAACTGTCAAAATCAGGCAATCAATTGATTGGCGCATTGATCGGCTTGAACTGTTCAAGGATCAAGAGCCAAGCGCTGCGGACCGCACAGGACTCGCTTCGCAACAATATTTTAGAGGCGTGTTCCGGCTGTCAACATTTTATGTTGGTGGTCAGTAAGTCAAGTTGCGGTCGCAACTGCTACAGCAGCCAAGAGCCAGCCGATGCCTGAGAACCGTGCGGGTGTTCCCATCGTGCCCAACGGCGCAGGTCCTTCAGCCAAACAATAGCGCTCACAAATTCCCGCCCCGGCGAGTCCTTTGTGCGCGCGCAGGACACAAAGGCAACTACTTACAACACATTATGACACGAATTTGAAAACGGCAACGGCAACGGCTTGACCTTAGAATAGGCATTTTATTGCCCAACACAAGTCCTGATTCATTGCTATTACTCTATTTCAGTTTGCCTTTCGCTGTGCTCCTTTTGATGCTGGACAATCGGTTTGAATTTGCGTGAACCAAATCAAATTTTATTGCTTAATTTTTTTGTATTCCAGCAGGATTCTCTAATTGAATTGCGCGCTCTGTTAAATTTTACATTTGTCTCCTCCAGCCAAAGTTCATTATTTATTTCTACAACTCCAAATTTTAATGTAAATTAACTTTCTGTTATTGTTGGCTGGCTATTTCTAAACAGTCCCAAATTCTCTACGCCGTTGGAATCGGTAATTTATTAATCGCCACAATTTATTATGTTTATTTCAACATGCTGCATTGGTAATCTAAAGGCAGACCATTTGACTAATTGCTTTCATAGACTTGCAAATGTTTAGGTAAGAGTCGACTGCAAACAATGCCAGAATATACTGTCAGCCTCTAGAATTGTAGCTGCAATTAAATTATATTACATCTGTAGTTAAGGTAAACCAATAATTTCTTATTGTCTTCTGTCAACATTTTCAGTATTGTCAATTTTTTGCGTGTTCAAATAAAAAATAATATAATGAATGTTGTTAACTGCTTTCGTTATAGTTTGATATTTTATCTGTTATAATTGCATATAATATACTGAAATTACTTCAGAGAAAATATATATTATATACATTAGTTCATTCATTTCATTATTTAATTTTTTGGTTGATCATTAATTAAGTATATTAAAAACTAAATATAATACAAAACATAAAAACTGATGTTGCCTATCATCAGAAAAACATTTTAGTGGCCCTATCTATGTAGTGCCAAATATCTTAATAATATAGTCAAAATATCTTTAAGATAAAATTTGTTAAAATAAATTTGCCAAATATCTTAACAAATAAATCAAAATATCTTTAAGATAAAATTAGTTAAAAAATCAATTTATTTTTTAAATTTTAATTGATTTTTTATGATATATGTCCACATAAGAGAAACAATATTATGCTCGACGCCTAATTGTATTCCTCTCACACTTTGTCACGAAATTCAAATAATTACAAGTAAGACTGATCTAGTCTGTTTCGAACATTCTTCGCTATACTTAACTGTAAGAAAATAGTTATTTAAAAATTACGTTTTAGTAAAAAATAATAATTACAAAACCTTACACGCAAGGCCAGATCGAATCAGCTCCGATCTATAATACATATACTTTATAGAGTCTGCCTACCATATACATTATCAAAAAACCAGGACTTATTCGCTGAGATTCCATTCTAAATGTATTATATTAATAATACAAAACAGGCTATTAAAAAGTTGGTCACAATTATTGGCTTATATATTATATCACAGAGTATTCATAGGTTTTTTTAAAAAATATTTAGATTTGTATGTTTTAGTCTGCAATTAGCAAACCGCCATTTTCTATGATTATTTTGGTTCTGTTCTGCTTTTCATTTGTAACTATTATTGAAAGTGCTATGCCGTTAGCCCTATCCCTGACCCGGCCAGCTGACGTTGGTTGGGCACACGTGTTCATGGCCAGGCATTGCGAAGCGTGCGCGCGAGTTTGGGTCTCAATTCGGATTTGTAAGTCGAGCCCAAGAGCCGGCAGTGGTTAACTGAGCTGCATCTGTGTATCCTTGTCGGCATCACACCTTCTTCGCTCTTGCAGTCCATCAGCAACAGCAACCCTTTCCAATTTGTCTTGGCGCACTGCTGGCCATGTCCTTTAAGCGGTTTATCCTGCTGTTGCGCTTGCCGTTCTTTTCTCTCGTCGCTCTTCCTCACTCGTGCTTATCGGAAGTCAACAGTAACTGTTGAGCGGGGGAGCGGGAGCCCTCTGCTTCCTTGAAATTGTATAGTAGTTGACGAGAGCAGCAAAATATCGAACCGTAAAAGAAGCAGCTACAACAAAAATAAACCCACAAAGGAGAACAGCAGCGGGAACGGCAACGGCAACGGCAACGGCAACGGCAACGGCAAATGCTACCCAATTTTGAAGTCAAAGTAGCACCAGATGACGGCATGCGCCGTCCGTTTGTTCTGAGCGATCCTTGGGCAGCATATGTTGCCCTTTGGCTTGAGTGTTGGTTCTATCTCGCTTTGGCTGCCGCTCGTCGGTGCTAGTCCTTTTTGGCTGGCTTTCACTCGCACGCCACGCGGCTCGTTTCGAGCAAATAATAATAATAATGATAATTTCTTATTGTGTTCATGCTCAGGTCGAATCGAAGGTGCGCCAGTTGGCTACAAAGCCACCAAAGAAAAAAAGAAACTTTATAGAAACTGTTTAATACTAGTTAGTAGACGATTCTAGATGTCCTGCGGCAACGAAATACGGCAGCTTAATGATTGCAGTTCTCATATGGTTCAGCATCAATCAAAATTAAAGCCCGAAAGTTCAATTAAGCCAAGCAAATACATTAAACGGGAGACGATCAAGTGTATGCCGAAGGATTCGTAGACTCGAGAATCAGCCTGCATCAGGGCCACAGTGATTAAAATCATATTAATGAATACATTGTTGCTCAAGGAAAAGTAGAAAGCTTTGCTAGACTGCAGTCCAAATGTGGCCGCGATTCCAGCGAAAGGAGCATCGTTAAAGTGTTGGCGAGCTTCCTATGAAATTGATCTTTACCTGTGTATCAGGTGAGTAAATGACGTGCAGAAAATGCATATTAAATATTTTTAAGTATTTGAATGAAGTTCAGCGATGAGCTGGCATTAAAGTGCTAAAAATATTTTTGAGAGAGAAAACCTTAAATTTAAAACAGAACTTGCTTTATAGATATAATATAATATAACATAATCTATATCAATATCTATATCTATATCTATATCTATATCTATATCTATATCTATATCTATATCTATATCGAGAGCGAGAGCGAGAGCGAGAGCGAGAGCGAGAGCGAGAGCGAGAGCGAGAGCGAGAGCGAGAGCGAGAGCGAGAGCGAGAGCGAGAGCGAGAGCGAGAGCGAGAGCGAGAGCGAGAGCGAGAGCGAGAGCGAGAGCGAGAGCGAGAGCGAGAGCGAGAGCGAGAGCGAGAGCGAGAGCGAGAGCGAGAGCGAGAGCGAGAGCGAGAGCGAGAGCGAGAGCGAGAGCGAGAGCGAGAGCGAGAGCGAGAGCGAGAGCGAGAGCGAGAGCGAGAGCGAGAGCGAGAGCGAGAGCGAGAGCGAGAGCGAGAGCGAGAGCGAGAGCGAGAGCGAGAGCGAGAGCGAGAGCGAGAGCGAGAGCGAGAGCGAGAGCGAGAGCGAGAGCGAGAGCGAGAGCGAGAGCGAGAGCGAGAGCGAGAGCGAGAGCGAGAGCGAGAGCGAGAGCGAGAGCATATCTATATCTATATCTATATCTATATCTATATCTATATCTATATCTATATCTATATCTATATCTATATCTATATCTATATCTATATCTATATCTATATCTATATCTATATCTATATCTATATCTATATCTATATCTATATCTATATCTATATCTATATCTATATCTATATCTATATCTATATCTATATCTATATCTATATCTATATCTATATCTATATCTATATCTATATCTATATCTATATCTATATCTATATCTATATCTATATCTATATCTATATCTATATCTATATCTATATCTATATCTATATCTATATCTATATCTATATCTATATCTATATCTATATCTATATCTATATCTATATCTATATCTATATCTATATCTATATCTATATCTATATCTATATCTATATCTATATCTATATCTATATCTATATCTATATCTATATCTATATCTATATCTATATCTATATCTATATCTATATCTATATCTATATCTATATCTATATCTATATCTATATCTATATCTATATCTATATCTATATCTATATCTATATCTATATCTATATCTATATCTATATCTATATCTATATCTATATCTATATCTATATCTATATCTATATCTATATCTATATCTATATCTATATCTATATCTATATCTATATCTATATCTATATCTATATCTATATCTATATCTATATCTATATCTATATCTATATCTATATCTATATCTATATCTATATCTATATCTATATCTATATCAATATCTAAATCTATGTCTATATCTATAGTTGCTGTCATTAACATTTAAATTCAATTCAAATTTTCTTAGTCAGATGTATTCCCTAGTCATAGTCACTATAGCTACTCTATTGCACAGTCTGTCATATGATCTGATGCTTCTGGCATGCTAAACTATTCACTTCCCAAAAAGCTTTTAATCGAGTCATATTTATATATAGATACAGCTCACAATTTTTCATTTTGCACTTTTCCGCTACTTGGCATTGGGCAATTCCAACTGGGGAAAAGTCTTGGGCTCGGTTCGTCACCAGGTTCCGTCAGTTGTCTAGAAAATGCTCAACAGATGTTGGAGTAGGCCTTGTATAGGTATCACAGAGTTTGAACTACTACAACAACTACAACAAGAGCAACAACAACCACAGCAATAACGCGATCATCAACAACAACTGTTACGACTCGTAAAAATAAGATAAAATTCAGAGGCTGACTGGGTAAAATTGCGCCATTGAGCCAAAAAACAAAAACTAAAGTAGGAATTTTCTGTTGGTTCGTGGTTTCCTATGCACTGAAAACAATTTCGGAGCAACAGTTGGGCAGCAGCAAAGTAGCTGCAAGCAAAGCGCATCCAAATTGTGCTCAGTGTCCGGGCGCAGGTCAAAATAATTTGGCTCTCTGCGGAAATGCATGACTCAAGTGAGCGAGAGAGAGAGAGGGAGAAAAGTAAGCGAATGTCCACCAAGCATCGCTGTCTCTTTCGTTGCCCAGCTGTTGCCTCTGCTGTAGTTGTTTGACTGATGTTTAGTTCGTGTGTTTGCCACGTGTCGCTGGCAAAGCCCATTGACCAATTGGCCAGAAGAGTTAGCCTTAAAATATACAAATTAGATGCAAGCGAGTTTGAAAAGTGAACTTCGTGCTTAGGCCAATAAATGCATGGAGATTATGCCAAAGGGGCAGCTGTAAAATCAATCAAAAACTTGTCAAATAAATGTCAATGCTGCTCGCTTGCAATTCCTCTTCCGCTGACGTATGCGCATGCATAACCAATGAGCCCGATGCATCCTGTCCAAGCGTATCCTTTGGGTGCATAAATTGCCATTTATATTTGCGTGCGTAACAATCGAAATTTGTCTTTTATGAATAGTTTAAGTCCTACTTAACTACAATTGGCGCGCTGAACGCGCAGATACTCAGTGACCTGGGCGACAAGCGCATTGCTGCACTGCTGTGACCGGGCCAATTGATCCTGGGACAGACGACGCGTGCGCACCAGCAACATGGAAGCGTTGTGCATGGCTTCGGCTAGACCCTGATTGATGGCAGCGATGCCGCGCAAGAAGCAACTGTTGCTGGTATCAAAGCTAATGCCCATGGGCACTAATGCCACGCCCATTTCTAGACTTTGACAAAGTCCCGGCAGCTGAGCCATCTGCTGCACAAAGCCCTGCACTTTGGCCAACGCACGTTCGCCGTCAGCGCGATAGGTTCCAATCAGATTGGTCAGTTGCTCCGTGCAGGCTCTGAGCTCATCTGTCACGTTGAGCGTGAAGTCTTGCAGATTCCAGGCGGCATTGCAGTTGGGATTGGCCAGCAGCAGCTGATTCGTGTCGTCGATGGCCATGCTTATCTCTGCCATGGCATTGGTAGTCAGCGCCTCCAGACTGTCCATGATGTTCGTCAACGTGTGCTCGATGTTCGCCTGCAGCTGTGAGGACGTCTGGTCACTAATATTCACGGCCATATTCGATAGCTGGTCAACCACTATGCTAATTGGTCCATATTCCGTTGTCTCCGTTGTCTCCGTTGCCTCCGTGGAGTCTGTAGTCTCCGTGGTTTCCGTAATGCTGTTCGTGTTGCTGGAACTCGCCGCCTGAGTGTGCTACGAAATTGACGAAATGAGGAAATCATTGAAATCACTTTGCTTCACATATACTAACAGCCCAAGTCAGCAAAAGTAAGCTTAAAATTTCAACTGCTCTGCCCATGATGCGTCAGTTCCTAGTGCTAGCCGATGGCAATGGCAACGCCAAATATATATTGCCGCCGACTTATGATAAAAACCATAAGACACAAGAACCCTACACAGCTTCGCAATTTACATGATGAAAAATTGAAACAAGCAAAAAGATAAGAAATATAAATTTGGTACATCGATTTTTGTGCACACTTGCTAAGCGCTTGGAATACTTATATATATATATATATATATATATATATTTTTTTTTTTTAATTTATTTATTTTTTAATATTAAATTTTTCTTTAGAGTGGAAAAATGATATAAGCTTCGGCCATAATGATAAAGAAATTTCAGATTTTCTGATTAAACTGAAAGGCTATAGTAAACTTGTCTAGTTTTTCTTAAAATCTTATTATTTATGCTGTGCTTTGATCAGTCATTCGTCATCAATCATCAGCCAATCAATCAGTAGTATTTGATCATGCTTTGCTTTGATTTGCAGGGAAAGCACACGCTATCCACATAAATATAGTGATATATATCCCATATCATCCATCAAATATTTGTTTCAGTTCAACTGTTTAGCATTTTCAATAAAATCTATCATAGGGTAATATTGGGCAAAAGTACATCTGAATGACTCAGAAGCGATAACAAAAATAAGTTAACATATAATATTTACTTACTTTCTGGCTGCCGTCATTGGGCTTTGAAAGAAGTCAACGACGCAGATATCAATTGTGGCGTGAAACTGCATTTATAGTGAAGTGAAGGACACATTCTGATAGATTGTTCCAATTTGTAGAATTATGTATGTTTACTTAGAGAATGCAGGAATGACTCATTATGACGACTGAAAAGCTTTACATTTGAAATTAAATTTGGCTCTACGTGTCCAGCCAATGAATTCTTTTACAGACCTTGAGATCTATTTGTGGACGGATGAATCCATGGAATGATGTTGTTGCTGTCTAGTAGGCATATCTTTTATAGGGTTCAGTAGACCTATCATATTTCTGGGCAACAAAAACTCAGCTAAATAAATGGAAACAAACCCCATTCAACTGAAATCAGATACGATTTGGTAAATAACTAGTTTAAAGCTTTAAGCGCTCGATTAGTTAATTTCACTTCTTGGATAATCCATGTTCTATGTATATTTATGAATTTTATTATTGACTACTTGAAGATTAAAAGTTTGTTGCGAATTGGCGCGCGATAGGCATAAATAAGATTAACTTCATCTTATCAAACTATTTAAGAAAATCCAAGTGTGGTCGTTGATAAGATTTGCAGTCCACGATAGCGCGAATGGACGAAAGAGTCCAAACGGCCCAAAGTGGACTGACTGCCAGTTGATGTACTTCATTCGAGGCAGCGATATGGTGAAAGTTTCTGTGCTGCTGCCACTGCTTGGCTGCCTGCTCCTGGGCAGCGCTTGGGCACATCAGGAGTTGAGCCATCTGCTGGCGCAACAAGAGAAGGATTTGGGTCTGTCTGCCACAGAGGTGGAAGCCTTGCGACCATTTTATCGCGAGCTTCAAGCACAGCATGACTATCTATACAGTCTGTCTATACAGAACGGCGATGGCAGTGCTCAGCTGGCGCTGCCCAAGGTCGAGCAGTTGGACGACACCTATGTGAAGGTCTTTGATGAATTCCGAGAGCAGTTTAAGGGCTACTTAAGCTACAATCCCAGCATTGAGTACGACACAACGCTGCCCACGTTGGAACAGCTGGTCGGACAGCCCAGTGGCGACTTTACAGCTGAGGAGCTGCTGGAGTTGCAGGATCTGCTGGATGTACTACAGGATGTCATCGATGAATCGCAGCTGGGCATCAACCAGCTTGTGGCACGCGCCACAGACTTGGAAATCAATTTGCTGAAGCTGAACAAACCGAAGATTGTGTTAGCTGCCATTGCTGGCTTGGAGGCGATGTGGCACCTCTGGGGACGTGCCTCGCAAGCCGCCTATTGCAGCTATTCCCATGTACCACAGTTCACGGAAGCACTGCATGCCATCAACGGCGGCGTTGATTGCTACAGCCACACCATGGGGCTAATACTGAAAATCCAGGACGAAACTGTTGCGTCCGTCAAGGAGATCAAGCAAAACGTGCAGCAACTAGTGCGGATCTACAAGAAGATTGCAGCCAAGAAAACGCTGATGGGCAAAATACTCTCGGGCACACTGAACATATTCAAAGCACTGCGTCGCGTGCATGATATAATCGCTGTTGGCATCGCTGGCTACGATAAGGTCAACAATCAGTTGCCAGGCGCAGCTATGCAGTCGGTGCAATGTGGCTTGGAATTTAAGGGCAGTATTCCGCAAATGATTGAGACTGTCCAAAATCTAACTGTCTGCATTACTTTTGTGGACGCGGATAAGCCGGAATACGAGTTCCTCAAGCCGGAGGCCGAACGCTATTGGAATACCGGCGCAGAGCCAGCGAAAATAGCCCAGGAGCACGACGCTGAAGCGGCTGACGATGAGGACAACGACAATGTCGACGATGACTACGTTGACCATCGATAGGCCTGGTTAGTTGATCACATTTGAGGAGGCTAAGTCTGTGCAAAGTAAATACAAGAAAAGCTTAAATATGTAACTAAAATTGACTTCTTAGACTGCTCCTCCTAGACGCGAAGATAGCTCCACTATGAACTCGAAAGAGGCAGCAAACTTATGTGTTTAGAATTATGTTTTAGAATATATTTGGTAAGCTGTTAGATCTGGACTTCAAGGTGCTCATAAATGGCTGACTAGACGTCGCTCTCCTTGAGCTGGCGTACATACTGCTCGCTTAGTGATTTGTTGAGGCCCTCGTAGCTGGCATGCAAGTTCGATATGGCCGCTTGTGGTGAGCTTTGCGACTTGTGCACATTGCGAGCGGGCCCCGCTGTAGAAGCCGAGGGACTGGCTGGCGGGCATTCGCCACCAATAACCAAATCGGCCATCAGCGTTTGGCGACAGAGTGCGGACAGTGCACTGCCGGCTGGCATGGGGGCAGGTGGCTCCTTGGGCTTCTTGCCGCCGCGACGCAGCTTGGAGGCCAGCGTGGCAAAGCCCAGCTTGCTGGAGATGCGCGCCGAGCGGCTGACAGAACGCGGCAAACTGTCATAGGTGCTGGAGTTGCTTACACTCTCCTGATCCGTAGTCACCTCCTGTTGCGCCAGCTGCTGTCGTTGCTGTAGCTGTTCTGTCGAGCAGCCTACGTCGCCGCGCATGCTGCCCACACTGACGCTCTTGTGCAGATTCGCAGCGCTAATGGCTATGGGCGTCGTGGGCTCCTGCCTAGGCGTTACGGGCGCACTCTGCAGAAACTCAGCCTTGGCCTGTTGCAGCCGCATTGCGCGCTCAGTCAGCGGCGTTGTTGGCCGTTGGGGCTCCAAAATGGATGGTGGAAACTCGAAATGCTTTGCCTTGGTGGGCGTGAGCAAAGCCTTTCCTTTGCCCTCCAACTTGCGCTGTATGCGTGGCAGCGTGTTGTCCAGCCTGTTGGGCAATACTAGGGATGTCGCTGCTGGCCAGGCCTTGCTCACGGTGGAGCCGGAGCTGGTCTTGGCAATCTTGTGCTCAATGTTGTTACTAACTGTGGCGCTTTGCGACTTGTGCAGCGAGTTCTTCTTGTAGAGATGCGCCTTGCGTGGTGGCGCTTGGGGATGGGCCGACGTGCCCAGATGACGCTTGGAGCGCGTCAAGCATTTTATGCTATCGCTAGCAAGGGGCAGACGCACCGGAATGGCCGATCGATGCAGATCATTGGTGCTCTGGCACTTGCGCAGCTCGTCCTTGGCACGCAGAGGCGATAAGCGCTCCAAGCTTATGGATTTGTATAGACTAAGTGGACGTGGAGTCGTGTGCTTAGTCGGCATCTTCGGTCTAGGCGACTGTGCCTCCTCGACGCTATGCGTGGGACTCTCCAACTCTTTCTCTATGAGAGCTATGCCCTCGGCAGCATTGGGCTTCAGGACTGCAGTGAACAACTTGCGCTTAGTCTTCACAAACACATTCGCATTGGTGTTGTAGTTGCGCGTGTGCTGCTCTGGCAGCGGCGGTGGTACGAAGCCAGTTTGCTTGGTCGTTGGCTGGGTCGTGCTGCTGGCTATGCTTTGTGACTCCTCGATGCGTTCGCCGGGCTTGACTTTAAGCGAACTGCAAATGATTTCATCTGGCTCGGCCGACGGCGTATGGGCACCGGTTGAAATGGAGCCCAAGCGAAAATCGTCGTCTAGAGATCGCTGCTTTAGCCGAAAGTTCTTGCGGCGCATGCGACGCGGTGTCTCCAGCACACTTTGGGTATCCGCATCACTGCTATCGCTCTCGGTTTTGCTATTCTGACGTGAGCCCATCTTGCGCAGGCGCAGCTTTTTCTTAGACGCATTGACGGAGCTGCTAGCGCGGCATAGCGTGCCTGTTGTGGTGCTCGTCTCGGTCTCGTGCTCCATGGGCGAGGGTGAGGGTGAAGCGGCGCTGTGCTCGTCTAGCGTCAGATGATCGCGGCTAGAAGCATGGCAAGTTGCATAGGTTGAGCTGCTCTCCACCTGCTGTCCGTCCTCGCCAGTTATGTTGATGTCCGGTACAACATCACGGGGAAAACGATTTGTTCCGCCTTCTGCAGCGAGAGAGAGGGAGAAATATATAAAAGGTATATGCTCATTTATGGATCATGCAGAGCTTACGTATGCTCAACTTGAGGCAGAGTAACGATTCGTGTAGACCTTGAAGCTCCTCCAAGTACTCAGTCGTGCGCTCTGCCATCGTCTCCTGACAGCAGGCCTCATCCAACGGCGACTTTACAATCTGTCATATAGAAGCAAATTATATTTTAATTTGACGCTCGGACAACACTTTCGGACACGTACCAGCTCGGCCAGGCGGCCCAAGTCGCTCTGAACATCGGACACGGCATTCAGCACGCTCGGCTTCATCAAATTGTTGGAGTAGTAGAGATAAATACTGCGAATGCTTAGCAAGGCAGCCTGGCAATCGCGCATTGCCACATGCTCCACAATGTCTGCTGTGGCCTGCTTGAGCTGCGCAAACAACTCGTCGGCACGTTTCAGTGCGCCTAGCAGCGGCGCCAGGTTCGTGTGCGACTCAAAGCTCTGAACGCGACGCGAGTTGCTGTGCGAATTAATAAATAGGGAAGGCGTCATTAGCTACAGTTGGTCACCGTCGCATGCAGTAGCTTACACGTAGTCGTTGCACTGCACCTCCTCGTATTTGTAAATAGGCGTTTGCTGCTCGACCAGCGTGTGGGCGGTTACCAGCGGGGAGGCGGTGTCGTGTATGTGCTCCTCCACTTCGACCATAACGGCCTCGGGCTCGTCATACTTCTTGAACTCGTGATCCGCCGAATCTGTGCAGTCCTGCATCTCCTTGAAATCGTTCATATCGTTGAGCGACAACGATGAGGCTTGCTGCGACATGACCTGTGCCTGATTCCCGTTCGGCGTCACACTGTCCAGCGACAGCGAGCGGCTCAGCGTCGGTGAGTGTTCGGTGTTGTCTGTATATAAGAGAAAATATTATATCCACTTCTGACAAGAGGAAGAACTCACTCTTATTGCACTCCTGCCTGTTGATGAGGCCCACAGACAAAGGACTGTAGCCGGGATGCAGCAGCGCGAAGGTGGAGGCCTCTGGTCCAATGCCTCTGGCCTTCTCCCACTCATAGAGCTTGCGCGTAAATTTGCGGGAGATGCCCTCGAATTTTCTCACCTCACCATCCGAGGTCTTGACTTCAATATTCTTAGATGTATGATCCGGCGCCACAATGGCCTTCAGGCGTGCCAATCTGGAAGTAGATTAAATTGGAACTGATTCAGCTGATCCAGGCCAGGACATAGCATCTACACACTTTTCCTTGTCGTGCGGCTTGTGCTTATACCAGCGATCATCATCGGAGCCGCGCCGCGTGGACTGATTATGCTTGGAGCCACGTTTCAGGGAATCATTGTCGGAGTTGGTGCCGCCACCGGGCGCACATTTCAAGCGGTTCCATTGCTCTGTGAATTAACGTTTCACATAAGTGAATATTGGACTCGCGCAGTAGCTCACAGCTGTAGACTCACCCAGCTTTTTTTGAAACTTCTCAGGCAAATCCTTTTGGTCGGGCAGCGCGCACAAGCCCTGGCCCTCGAGCTTCAGGGCACCGGAACTCCAAAGATTCCAATCGATTTTGGGCTTTATGTCGCCGCCGCTCAGACTCTTGGCGGTGGGACTCGCTGCTGGCTCGGAACTGGCATAACAATTGGAGCTTTGCTGCTTGGCGCGCCATTTGTGCAGCTTCTTCTTGAACTGCGGCGTCAAATTCTGCTCGAGCTGTTCGGTGGACATAAGATCACTGTGTAGCAGCTGCGTGGGTGAATGCTCCTCGCTGCTGCGCTTGCCGCTGCCGCTGACGCTGCCGGGGCCGGGGCCGCCACTGCACAGCTTGACGCCTGCAAATGAATCAGGATTAGCTGTGATCGGTGGATTACCTGAATGTCTGTCGTGTGTCTTACTGCGATTACTCGCACTGGCTCGCTTTAATTCGCATTGCTTGTGCTTGAACTCCATATCTAGTTTGAGTAGTAGAAGTTGATAATGTTGAAATACTTCATCTTCGTTCTGTGTGAAAGTCTTACAGTTTGGCGTCGTGGGCTCCGAGGAAACTCCACTTGACAGTTCCTCGCTCTCTGCAAAGCCAGACGTTAATGGAAACCGCAAATATTGCCTAGGTAGCCACCAAAAAGCTCACCCACCAAATTCACCAAAGAAATCCGATAGCCTAGATGGACTGCTCGGCACCGAGGAGTTGCCCGGCGAGTTGACCTGACGCATGCGTGACATAGCTGACTGGCCGCCATCCTTCGGACTCTTGAGTGGCGAGTGCAGCTGCGGCAGATCACTGCACACCTGGTTGAGATTCAGGGGACTGGGCGGCAGCTTGTTCCGTCGACTGCTCGTCGACTTAATGTCCGCCACATGATCCTCTGGCAGAACCTCAAAGTCGGAGAAGGCTTTCGAGCGACGAAGAGATTTATTCGATGATGATTTGCTGGGCAGCGTGGACTTGGCCGCATCCAAGCGTTCATCGGTGGCAGATTTACGCAGCTCCACTTCATAGCTGGAGGCACGCGTCTCGCTCTTCGATGAATGTCGCCCTGTAATAAAACTAGCAGCTGCAACAAATAACACGGAGTAAACTAAGTAGGACATTTACGCATTGGTTGGCGACTGCCAGCTTCCATATGAAGCTCATCCAAGGAGCTTGCCGAGCTGATGGTGCCAGGCGTGCCGCCAGTTTCGCTCAAGAAGTGACCCGATGAGGAGCTGATGATGCTGTCCGCTGAGCTGCTGCCGCCAGCACCGCTTATCGGCACTTTCAAGTATCTGGGAAAGATTGCAGGATCATGTGATTATATGTCGGAGTTTAGAGAAGTAATCTTACATACCTTTCCACTTCTAGATTAAGCGGCATTAAGGAGTTCGAATCGTGGCCACCTGTGGGCGGCACATTGGCCCGCTCCCACTTGAAGGCAGCCTTTACCTTGGTCCACTTGGACACCTTGGACTTGTTGTCACTGTAGGTGCTCTGGCGGCGCAGCAAGTATGGCCGAGAGGTGCTCTTCAGCTGTCGTTCGCCCTTCAAATACATGTGTATCTCTTCCTCCATCATGGACTTACTGCGCTCGCGTATCCTATGGTGTGGCTTTCAGTTTAACCCCAGCTCGGAATATCGAAATGAAGTATGTACATACCGCTTAAATTTGCCCTGCTTTGTGGGTGGCAGCACCTCTGTGCCTAGTAGCGATTCCAGCCAGGTCAATGAGTGCTCCAATTCGAACTCGGTGTCGGCGGTGGGAGTTGAGGTTGCTGGAGCTTGCGCAGCAACGGGCACCACTGCTGCGGTTGGGGTTGACATTGATGTTGAAGCAGCATTGGAGACTGCAATATCTGTTTCCATTTCGGTGGCCGACTCTTCCTCGTTGTCCGTGATGGTGGCCAGTTTTTGCTCGAGCAGGCCCTCGAGCAATGCACAGGTGCGCGTTAGTTGATCCATGGCCTCAATGGCCGTGTTGAGTCGATTCTTGAGCGGCTCGATTGTACCCCGATCTGCTCGGTAAGGCTGGCAGAAGTGGCAGCTGTGCTTACCATGTTCACACGCGGGCAAATCCTTCTCATCGCGAAGCTTGGGCGAGGCGGAAAGGTTGCGCGCCCGAGATGCCACAGCGGGAAACTGAAAGATGTTCTCATCGGCCCGTCCACACATGGCAGGCGGTGCCGTCGGCAAGGATTCATAGTGCATGGCACTGATTCTGTGTCGCGCACGACGCGGTTTTGGCGGTGGCGCCCTATCCATTCCAAGTTGTGAAACCAGGGCAAGTCCACTTCGATTTACATGTATATATATATACGTATGTGTGTGTGAGTGTCCAGCTATGTGTGTCTATACGCGTATTTAAATGCTCAATTGGCTTTTGTTTGTTTACTCGCAGAGATACGCCACTAGAAATACACGCAAGACAAGAATATCCCACGAATTATCGAAATCAAACATTTGTTTATAAAAGAGGAAGACAAATGTGGAACGTCCGCCACACATACAGTAACGCAAACACAAACATACCCGCACACAGACACACACACACATTAACAGATATATATATATATATATATATATATATATGTATAAATTGGCAGACTTGTGTATACGTATCGTATATGGGGTAATTTGAAATGCCTTAAAGTGTAACGCTTAAAATACATGAAATAAACAATAAATTTGAAAAACGAAATTTTAGCACGTTTCGCCCCATGTGCAAAAGTTTTGGAAATATTTGAAAAATATTTATGCCTGTGTGGTCAATAAACGGAACGGAACGAACCGATTCCAAGCACCCACAAGCTGCGAGTGCACTTGATGGCACAAATTGTTGTACAAATATTTAAAAATCCAGCCATCGACAAGCCAAATAACAAATACCCGCATGAAAAATCACACAAAATCACAACAAATAGAAACAATGGCGTAAACTATTTATAAATTGCTGACACTCTTTTGTTTGGCCTGCCCCCTCCACCCCACACACTTCGTGGAGACACCCCCCATTCCCAGTTGGCGAAGAGTGCACACTTCCATTATTTCATTTTTAGGTTACACGCAATTAATATTTCCAATTTTTGGGGGAAATTGGGCCCCCAAGGTGCAGCATTGGATATGGGCGTGTGTATATGCATATGTGTTGTGCGTGTGCGTGTGCGTGTGCGTGTGCCTGCGTACATTTGTCTGCGAGTGGGGCTCATCATCTGTATATCTTAATGCCCATTACTTTCACTAGGCGTTCGTTTCGCCACTTTCAGAATGCTATATCGAAAATGTTGCCACATTGAATACACAATTTTTAACTTTATGTTCTTCAGGGCATAACATATACCGAAATACTTAATTATGGCCAAGATGCTCTAGCTGTTCTTATTTACATGTAAGAATTTGCATAATATTAAAACAACAAATAATTACTTGCACTTTTGTTATGCATACAATCCGCCCGCCCCACTACAGAATTTTCTTTTTTCTCTGTATTATGTGAGATTCTTTCGCGATTTTTTCACGCCGCGAAAGCCGTATTATGCCGTTCGTTAGTCGAATCTATTCTGAGCACATATGCACACGGCGAGCGATTGGCGTGCTTTTGAGAAAATCGGAACATTTTAATTTTATATATAGTTGCCATTGAGAGTATTGCTCTCGAGCGTCTGCCTTCCATCGTTTTCTATCAGATTGATGGAAAAAATGTGAATTGGCCACATTTTTTCAATCGTATATTTATCAATTAGATTTTAGAGATAACTTTGAACTAAATATTTAAAAATGTCCTTACAGAAATTTATAACTGCCTTTTAACTGGAGTGACTCTGCTAAATTTCCCAAAAATATCAATCACTTGGCGACTCTGCTAGGTGTGAAACTTGGATTAACAGTCAATTTACTACAATCACACTATAGAACATCTTGCAGAGAACAATTAAATTAAAATATATGAACTTTTACTTTGATAAGTAAGGGAACAAATCATTTTAAGACAACCGTGTGAAGAAAAGTATTTGCTCGGCAAATCCGCATTAGTTTCTTAGTCATTTGGAAACTCTGCAAAATTGTTTTGATTTAATTTCAACATATGATGTGCTATCGATAATTTTGTGTACGATAATTTGTCCAATACGTGATGGTCACTCTGTATTTCTGTTATGATTTTGTTCGGAACAGCCGGGAATAGTTAGAATTATATAATTATAACTTCATAAATAGCTTCAAGAATTAAAATAACATTCATAACTGAAATGTTAACACTTTTGGGAAGAATGCGTGCTCTTGCCGTACGGCAACAAACTGGAGAAGCATTCCGCTGCCTCCACCTGACCGCGGTCACGGAAGCAGCTCGCAAAGGCACTCGTGAGAAGGCACGTAAAAAAAAGGTTAAAGTGGAGGTAAAGAAAGTTGGATTCATTCCCCACAATCAGCGTGACAAGAAGTAAGTGAAAATATAGAGGGCTATACTCAGATTGCTGCTAATTATTTATTGTTTTTTAGAATTAACGTTAAACGCGCTGACAAACACGTGGATGACTCCTGGAAGCAGGTGCCCAAAGATGATGTCTACGTGGGACGCTATTATCGCTGGCCTGTTTATACAGTAGCTGAGGCCATACAATGCCATAGAGAGACGCATCACCCAAGCATGTACAATGTGCCAAATGCTTCGCTGAACGTGGAAATTGAGCTGAATATGCAAGGTGAAAAGGCAACACGATTTGTGGATAACTTCCAGCGCATGGCTATGATACCGCATAAGTTTAATCACGGCGAAGAACGTAAGATCATAGTATTCACAAAAGGAAATGTAAGTTTAAAGAAGAAGATACATAGATCTTGTGCTTACTAACTTATATATCATTTTAGGATGAAATTGTTGAAGCGCGCGAAGCAGGCGCCACACTCGTGGGCGGCGTGGAGCTAATTAAGGACATAACGGGCGGAGAACTACTGCTGTCTGATTATCAATTCATTATTGCACATCCCAACATACTTCCAGAGCTCGTTGCACTCCGTGGTTTGATGAAGCGCAAGTTTCCCAATCCAAAGAGCGAGACACTTGGCGTAAATCTTGCTGAAATGATTATTAAATTCTCGAATGGCATCAGCTACAGCGCAACTAAAGACGAATATCAGCAGAACTTCGGCTTAATTAAAGCCAGCGTGGGCACGCTGGATATGGATGTACAGCATCTAGAGGAGAATATACGTTTTCTGTTGCAGGATGTAAACACAATGAGACCCAAGCGTGATGGACGCTTTATAACTCGTGTACTACTCAAGAGCCCGCCAAGCAGTGAACAACTAAAAATTGATCCATTTGTATATATACCTGAATTATACGACAAGACTGCTGCCAAAATAAGCAGGGAAGCAAAGAACGAAGCAGAACCAGCACCGCAACAAGCACTGGAAGCGGCAACTGCATCAAATTAGTTCATAATTTATTATTGTGTACTCACATAATCGGTTGCTTTATTGCTAAATAATCCAGTTGCGCATTGATAGTCGGAATACATAGTTTACAAATAATATAATTTAAAGGAACTTTTTATTCCAATATATCAAGAGCTGTTTTATCCGTCTTTAGGTTTGCTTAGATTACGGTTTACGTATAGGTTTATATAAAGATTTAAAGATATTTGTGTGCTATGACAATAAGAGGAATTAATCGTCTTACACTTTATCAACTGACATACACTAACACACTTCGTACGATTAGAACACTGAAGAATTGCACTATATAATGCACATGTAGATAAAGATTGATGACACATTTAAATTCATTGAATTTGAATCGAATTATGGGAAATATTTGCTTAGGCTTTCAATGTTGCAGTGTTTCGCTGTTGATGCTGCTGTACCATTTCTAATTGCTTGACCCGAGTGTAAGCTGCACTTGCAACCAATACGACTATATTGGATGTCCACCAAATCACGGAACGTACATCGTTGTAATACTGCGTGGCAATAACTGTTTGTGCGCACGCCTTAGCCGTGCCGGAGATGTTGTGCGTTAGCGGTGAAGTAACCTGTAATCAGCAGATGATTGATAAGTACATATCTTTAGCAATAACACTATTGCTGTTGACTCACTAACCTTTATCTCCAAAGCTGTGACAAAGCCAATGGCAAAACCACAAAATCCACTTAGTGTCATTGCCGCCCAGAACCAGGGCGCCCACAAATGAGGGTATGCCAAAATAGTGCCAAGCTCGCCGTTTAGGATAATGAGCGGCAAAAATAAGAGTGTAGAGTAGAGATTATTATAGTAGCTCAAGAGCCATATCTCCTGGTTGACATAGCCGAGCGACTTTTTCGTTTGTATCGAGTACATGGCCAGCGCCAGAGAGCTAAGCACGCCAAATATTGTGCCACGCCAGGAAAATGCTTGCGTTAGACTCTCCTGATCCACACCTAGCCAAAAGCCCACCACAATTGTGGCACAGCACAATAAGCACTTAAAACTTGTGCGTTGTCTCAAGATGAGATAGGTCAGCACCACGCTAAACACCGTGGTGAGGGAGCGCCCAATGTAATAGAAGGCGACCGTGACATAAGCCAGCGACAGATTATTGGCACCAATCATAAGCGTGTAGAGCACTGTTAATGGGAGTAGCTTTCGAAAGGTGTCTACGTCCAGCGGATTGCCCTCCGGAAAGGTGAATACACTCGGATATTTGCGACTCAGACGACTCATTGCAAAGCAAATGATGGTGGATACAACACACTGATACCAGGACATGAAAAGCGGGGCGCCCAAATTTACAGCATCGCTGCTCAGCAGATGTTTGTTCACAAACACAGTCAATATGGAAGTGCACCTGTTCACAAAGGTAACGTGTTCAATTTTAACAAAAATAATTGGCTGAGCTGATAAGCTTAATTATTTGATACTTACCAATACAATGCTACAACAAAAAATATCTTAAGATATTTATTGACTAGCCGATTGTGCTCTTCTAAATTTTTATACATATTGTCCCGTGTTTAATGAAAATTCGTCCGTTCTTACAAAAGTACAAAAAATTGTGCGTCGTTGCACATAGCCGGCAGTCGATCAGCTGTTCACCTTAAAAATTTCCCCGTTGAGCGCTACCACCCCCTAAACACACACACTCACAACTTACTCGAGAGCATTATTGGATGCATTTGTATTAGTAATGTTAAGCTCAAATTTATTGAAATATGTATTTCTTATTAATATTAGCATAATCATTTCTGTGTCTGTAAATTATATTATATTAAAACTTAATGAATATGAATTTGTGTTTCTTATTTGTTTTACTTGTCCCATTGGCGGAATTCAGTACCTTCAGGCGGCTTGACAGTGACCTTTTCCTTGGAGACCTCGTTCCAGTTGGTGCTTAATACAGTGCCTCCAGATTCTGAATAAGATTTGTTCATGGCCTTCTGAACTTCCGGCGAGGATGAACCGTAGATCTTTTTGAATAGCTGGTTTAAAGCGGCCTCCCCTTTTGCCTCCTTTTCATCCAGTTTTTCCTCTTCGCTGACCAAACGATCCCAGTTCTTTGCCTGACGAGTGGACAGTTCTGCAACAACGTCGGCCTTTTGTTCGAGATTTTCCCAACGCACGCCCGACTCCTTGCTCAATGATATTTCTACTTTTGTTGAGAAGGCTTTGTGAGAGGAGCGATCCACAACAATAGGATGGAGAAGATTTAGGATCAATTCGTGGCCATCTGCGGTCATATGTACTTTCTGTTGTTCAATCTTGACGTTATAATTTTTCTCAATGGCGCCCTTTAAGAGCACTGTTATGACCACTTTGGTCTCAGTTTGATACCAATCAAATCGCATCGACATTCTGTGTAAGAATTGTTTGTCGAAATAAAAGCGAATATTTTAAGTAAATCCTGACAATACAATGAATAGGGAAATATCTAGAAAACAAACAGAGTTGCCACAAGCTATAAAATCAGCAGTTTGGTTAATGTGACAGCTAACAAAATATTTTTTGATCGCAAAATATTAAATAAACTAAGTGTAATATGATATGTACTCAGTGTTAAATTATGCTAACGTTAATTATTAATTTCAAAATAATATTTACATTTATTTCACTTTAGTATTATCAATTAGTATTTTCGTATTTTTGTGATTCTTGAATCCTGAATTGCACATATTAAGTGGTATTTCTTGGCATCGGGTTTGCAGCCACACTAACCTATGTAATTGTCAAAGGCAAAGGCGAGCGAGAGACGATAAATAATTTTTATTTTTGCTTTAATTATTCGTGCGTAGAAATGAAATTCTATTGTCGAAAAATGTTGGAAAGTGTGTTTGTGTGAGAATATAGTGTAAACATATTGCCACTGTCAAACGTAAAGGCAAAAATTCCTTGAAATAATTTCCAATTGGAATTGAGCAAACAGGGTGTCTGTTTGCGTATGTGTGTGCGTGTGTGCTGTGCCTGTGTATGTGCCATCCTTAATTTTTTCGCACATATGTATGTATGTACATACACATGTATGTAGCTGAACATTTTTCTCTAATATACCAACAATTGAGAGCGCACACATAGCAAGGCGAAGAGAGCAGCACGGCGCACAGCCACAGCCACAGCCACGGTACCCTTGCGAGAAAAGGTAAGTAATTGAGGTGTAATGTAAAGTAATGTCCACCGATTTCCCTGAAGGTCTACTCTGTCCTTTGCGTAAGCTCTTTTAATAAAATGTATGGCAGCCTCTTCGCACAGCTGGCTCTCATTACACTAAATTGAGTTGCATTTTTTTTAAATTATATTGTATTTGATAAAAAAAGTTATTCAATAATGATATTTAAGTATTTCTTCATACGTTAAAGATGCTACTAAATATCGGTTAAGCATTTACTTTCGTTGAATTGCAAGCGAAAGTAATGAATCTACACAAAATGCGAAAACATGTTTCCAACCAGTGTGCACTGTCATATTTGGGTCATTCATATACTGCGCCTGTCTGTTTGGTTCTTTTCGGTTTGTTCTCTGTTGCCCTGCTTTTTAACGAAGCTGCGCGCTCCTCTCTCTCTCTCTTTCTCTATTTCTCTTACACATACTCTCTCTTGTACATATAAGTTTTCAAGTGGTATTTTTGTTGATTTAACAGTAATTGAAAATTAACGCACTAGTCGCAATTGTGATATTGTCAAATTCACTTGTGCAATTTGCATTTGCGGTCTATTGCTGTTTTGCGTTGCGAGTGTGTATTGTTTGTGCTGGAATGTGTACGTGTATTTGTGTGTGTGTGTGCATGAGAATTTCTCGTGTTCTTATAAAAGATAAAAAGAGAGAGCGAAAGAAATAGAGAGAGAGGGAGAGCGAGCGAGACTGAGAGCAAGAGCGTACGCCCGTGTGTGCGCTAGCCTAGCAATCGCAATACTAGTTGTGGGTGTGTGTGGGGGTATCGAGGTGTGGGGCTAAAGCAGAGGTATTAGGATTGCTTGTTATTCTTTCTTTGTTGTTTTATTTGTGAAAAATATCTGCTACTGCTGCTATGTATGCACTGTCCGAGTGCTTGTCTATGTATGTGCTCGTCTGTGTGTGTGTTTATGAGTTGAAGGTAGTAAATACATAAAAAATAAAATAAAAATAATTGTGCTGTATGAGAATATGTTAAAGCAAATCAAAACTAGGCGACGACAACAGTAACTTTGTTAAGGGCAACTTTAATTCAGCTTTATCTCAATCTATACACATCACATACATACATATTTATCTATAAACGTGCATAAGCATTTTTAAATACATTCATATAAATACAGAACTGTATGTGATTATCTCTTGTGCGTTTCATAATTCGCTGAGCGAGTGAATTCCAATGCTGACTAACTCAAATCTCAATGCTGAACGGAAGTGCAATATCTAAGAATATGTGTGTTGCTATTGCTGTTGCTGTAATTGTTGACGTTGCTTTTGTTGTTGTGCTCCCATTTTTCACCAATGTCAATTCGAGTGCGACCTTGAAATTCGTTTGAGCATGTATTATAAAATTCACTTGAGCATCTACATAGTCACAGATGTGTTATTTATGTATAAATTTGAAACAAATTCAAGAGTGTCATTGACCTATACTAAAACAATCTTTGAGTGATAGGAGCTGAATGTGCTATCTCAGCTATTTACTCAACTTATTTATTTTTTTTAGTACAACTTCGATTACCTCTCAACTGGCAGACACCCCACTGATCGAAACCGTTTTGTAACCACCGTTGCCGCATTGACGCGGCGCTGCCGATAACTCCTGCCAAGATACAGATCGTCACAGCAACAACAAAAAAAAAAAAAAACAAAAAACAAAAACAAAACAAAGAGATACAAGTGCTGCTGAATCAATCAGCGAAATGTTTACGGGTAAACTTCAAATCAAGGTTTGCGAGGCGAGCGGCCTGCGTCCAACAGATTTCCAAAAGCGCCATAATTTAACATTTGGCAAATTAGCCGATGAGCAGCTGATCGATCCCTACGTGTCCATAGATGTCGACGAGAGTCATTTTGGTGAGCTACTTATCGAAATACACTTGCAGAAAACAGATATCCTTATGCTAAACATTAATAAATAGATCGTTCGACAACCCGACCAAAGACATTCGATCCGGTATGGAACGAGCAGTTCGTCCACGACGTGACCAATGCACGCAACATCAACTTAACTGTTTTTCATGATGCGGCCCTGCCGCCGGATGACTTTGTTGCTAATTGCATTATACCATTCGAGGATCTAATGCAGAGCGAGTCAGGTGCTCCGGATCTATGGGTAAATTAATTTTTTCATCAACTTAACTCATCTACTATATAAATAAATTTTGGTATATTATTATTATATTTATTTTTAAAGTAAAGAAAATATTATTCAATTTATAGCAAAAAATATATAGCAATTAAGTTTAGACTTGAGTGCAGAAATCTGTAAAAATAGTCAAATTTTATTAGTGGTCGTTATCAAGAAATTTACAGGGATTTTAGAGAGGGATAATTAATTTAGATAATTATTAATTTAGATATTTAAACTTTTGTTCGATTTCGTGTTGACAGATATTGATATATAATATATATAACTATATAATAGGATTGTAATCGAATTAAGTTGTCTTGCAACAATTTGTTGAAGGAAACTAAGGAATGTATGTCAAGTATTTGACATTTTATTATCCTCGAGTTTTCAAGATTTTGAGGGAATTTTTTTTTTATTATTTTTATTAAAGGTTTTCTGTAAATAGGATTTTAGTTAACTTTACGGTTAACTTTTTATAATTTTAATTATTATTTTTAAAATTTTATGTAACTCAAATTTGTAGATAAAGGTACGGCATTCGAGCGGTATTATTATATATTATATTAATCTTCTTTCTAATAGATAAATTTGGAACCACAGGGTAAGATCCACGTCATTATCGAGTTAAAAAGTCGCAATGGCAGGCATGAACATTATGGTTAGTAACTTTCATTTTGTGCGGAGGTTGATATAACCGTTTAGACTTTTCAGATCAAGCGAAAGCTGATGCCGAGGTTGAGCAAACTGTGGCAGTTAATAAGGAATTCAAAGAGCGTGCTGGATTCAATCGACGCCGCGGCGCTATGCGCCGTCGTGTGCATCAAGTAAATAGATTGCACAATTCATAATTGGTAATAACCTAATCAATCGATTTACTTTCTCATTTAAAGGTCAACGGGCATAAGTTTATGGCCACGTTTTTGCGCCAACCGACCTTCTGTTCACATTGTCGGGAATTTATTTGGTGAGTGATTCAAATATCGCATTCAATATCACATATATGTATGTACGCTTTGAGCGTACTCACAGACAGACTGTCCATCAACAGTATCATTCTTAAGTTGTAATTGCAGTGATTAATATATATATACACTTATATATATATATATTTATTTATAGATATATATCATTTTTGGGTTTTTATATGATTATTTACAAGACACACATAGCATTGCCATTACTATTCTCTCTTTTGATTTTGTTTATTTAATTTTAACTTTGTATTTTTCCTTTTGATTTCAACTTATCGACTTAAATGTATTGCAAACGATTTTATTCACATTTTTGGGTTCCACCACGTATTTTAGCTGTATTAAACTTAAGTTTTTTCCCTTAATTTAATTAATATTTCTTTGGATTAACCACTCTCACATAACTGGTCTTTAATTGAGGGTTTTATATTTGCCGTGTGCAGCTGCAATTCTTTCACTGGTCTGGTTTCGTCTCATGCTACATTCATCTATATGCTTTTGACTTTCATTCTTTGGTTTCGCGCTGCGGGTTTGCTTCCTTTTTTGGTTTATTTTTCGCATACATTCATGCCCACACAACAAACAAACACACATCATTCAGTTATAAAAGAAATATATATGCAATAGCCACGGAATTTCTTGCCTTTTTGCAGGGGAATTGGTAAACAAGGCTATCAATGTCAAGGTATGTGTTTTGCTTCAAATTTAAAAGGAATATCTTACGGAGACGACATACAAGTCTCTCTGAGAAGAACATTAAACAAAAAAAAAATCAAAAAATATATCAAAAGCTATCCATCACTTGCATTTGCTCGTTTCATTCGTTCGATCGTTCGTTCGTTCGTTGTTTGTTGATGTTGTTCAGTTTCAGTCCAAGAAACAAAGCATTTGACTTTGTTCATATTAATAGCTGCATTATCTATTTATCTGAATATCAATATTTACTATTTAAGGAAAGTTATTTTTTAATTTGTGCCGTCGCTGCTATTGTGTCGCTTCTCTCCGCATTCTCCATGCACCGAAAGTAATGCATTGACCATTTTTAATTTATTTGATGATAATTTTTTAAGTACACACATTTTGTAACTCTGTCTTGCGCTCATACTAATACCCTTTAGACGTTAGACTTTATCGGCAGCTTTGAAACCTAACTACATGTTTAAGTCCTATTTTGTTAGTTCCAGAAGAGTTTATTTAGTTAATCTTATAAGATATAATATTTATGCAACATTTTAAATGTCTTCGATTCGAAGACTAGTTAATCTTTCAAATTCAATTTATTTATTTATTTAAGTTGACTATGCAAATATTAGTCTTAAAGTCTTAAAGAAGGATACAGGCTCTATTTAGTTACTAAGTGATTAGCTCAAGCAATTCATGACGCACTTGAGGTAGTTATCGCTAAACAGATAAGAAAAGAAAACATTTGCTACTGTGGCTATGTTTATGGTAATTCAATGTAGTTAACTAACTTGGCTCTCAGCTATCAGCTGTCTGATATGAGGTTTGATAGCAAACAATGTCTATAGATACGTGTTTATCGTATAGTTTAAACTTAAGTTATATACTAGAAATTCATTTCCAATGCAATACATTTATTAGCTGCTAATGAAACATTCTAACTCTACACAGTGTATACAAATTGAGAGTATAAGTTTCATGTGCCAAGACTTACAAATTGTGGAAGAAGTTGCTAATCTGTATGTGTTTGATTTTAATGTTGTTTACTGATGCTTGTCACCACTGGAGGCAATTAAATAATATTATTAATTTTTTGACAATTTGCACGCCACAAGCAAGCATTTGCACAGTTGTACACATATGTGATTAAACAATTCTTTCGCTGTCCATAAAATTACGAAAACTAATTTGCATTTGACAAGAGACAGACAAGATTTAAACCAACTGCATAAACCTTTTCTTACACACACGTACACACTCAACACACACATATTTTTTGATGTTATGTGACAAAGCTCGTCAAATATGCTAATTTCTCAGTGTGTCTAACCTCTGAATGTGTAAAACATACTTAATTATTTCAAAAGTAGCTTTGTAAATATCACACTTAAAAATTGACTGCTGCACTGCGCTGTGACTTAAATTATCTGGTGGCACTTCATCTCAAATGCTAAGGATAATAAGTCGTATTTGCAGCGTGCAACTACGTAAATAAAATCTTTATTAACCTGTTCGATTAATGAGATTATATTTTAATCTAATCATTTATAGTCTGCACATTAGTTGTACATAAAAAATGCCATCTGTCTGTGGTCTCCAAATGTCCTGGCATGCGCGATGAGGTTAGTATGAAGGTCAATACAATCAGTTTGTTGTGTTCAATAATTCAATTACTTTGTTTTCAATTACAGCAAGCCAAAGTGGAAGTGGTGCCGGCCGGGCAGCGGTTCAATGTGAATGTGCCGCATCGATTCGTGGTGCACAGCTATAAGCGCTTTACGTTCTGCGATCATTGCGGCTCGCTGCTCTACGGACTAATTAAGCAGGGCCTGCAATGCGAGACTTGTTATATGAACGTCCACAAACGGTGCCAAAAGAATGTGGCCAACACCTGCGGCATCAATACCAAGCAAATGGCCGAGATACTCAGTTCCCTGGGAATCTCACCGGATAAGCAGGGCCAGCAGCCGCGTCGTTCCAAATACTTGAGTCAGCCAGGTGGAGAAGACAATTATGGCGCCTCACTGGGCGGCGAGGGGGGCGACGGTGTGCCAGGTGCTTCATTTCGTAGCGGCACCTTATCAGCTGATAGCTTGGCAACGTCAACGAGTACGTTGACGAGCGGCTACAACAGCAGCAGCTGCATGAGCCTAGCCGTGGGTGGCGGAGATTCGCGTCCTGGCAAGTGCTCGCTACTGGACTTTAACTTTATTAAGGTGCTCGGCAAGGGCTCGTTTGGCAAGGTGATGCTGGCCGAGAAGAAGGGTACCGATGAGATCTATGCCATTAAAGTGTTGAAGAAGGACGCCATTATACAGGATGATGATGTTGACTGCACAATGACCGAAAAACGCATCTTGGCTCTGGCCGCAAACCATCCGTTCCTTACAGCGCTACATTCTTGTTTTCAGACTCCAGATCGTTTATTCTTTGTCATGGAATATGTTAATGGCGGCGACCTGATGTTTCAAATACAGAAGGCGCGACGCTTTGAAGCGGGCCGTGCTGCTTTCTATGCCGCCGAGGTAACGCTTGCCCTGCAGTTTCTTCACACCCATGGCGTTATCTATCGCGATCTGAAGCTTGACAACATACTGCTCGACCAGGAGGGACACTGTAAACTCGCTGACTTTGGCATGTGCAAGGAGGGCATCATGAACGGCATGCTGACCACGACATTCTGTGGCACACCCGACTACATAGCCCCCGAAATTCTTAAGGAGCAGGAATACGGCGCATCCGTGGACTGGTGGGCGTTGGGCGTTCTTATGTACGAGATGATGGCTGGACAGCCTCCTTTTGAGGCTGACAATGAAGACGAGCTTTTCGACTCTATAATGCACGATGATGTGCTTTATCCAGTGTGGCTGTCCCGCGAAGCCGTGTCCATATTGAAAGGTAAGATTTAATTTCCCACATATGAATATTTATTAATCTATTGCCAATGTCTACTCTTAGGTTTTCTAACAAAGAATCCAGAGCAGCGTTTGGGCTGCACAGGTGACGAGAATGAAATCCGCAAGCATGCATTCTTCAATAAACTGGACTGGAAGGAGTTGGAGAAACGCAACATAAAGCCACCATTCCGACCTAAAATGGTAAGTTGTTCAATTAAAAGTGGAAGTTAAAAATCTAACTGATCTTTTGATTTTCGACTATAGAAAAACCCACGTGATGCCAACAATTTCGATGCCGAATTCACCAAAGAGGAGCCTGTGCTAACACCAATTGGTAATGATGTTATTCGTTGCATTAATCAGGATGAGTTCGCCGGCTTCTCATTTGTGAATCCCAAATTCGGACCGGAGCGCAAGGTGTTCTAAAGTGGCGACCGTTGGATAATTGGATTGGATATGCGCTTAGTGTTGGCGAGAAATAAACCAACAAACTGGATCAGTTGAATTTTTAAGCAGTGGGCAATTCGTTGCCGGGGCTCTTACTACATGCAGCCCTATGCTAATCTCTTAGCCTATTCCTAGACTTAGCTTATCTCCCTAGCACTATAACCTACAAACTTTGCTTCCGTTGATTACTTTATGAAAGCTTTATTGTTGTCTGTTTCCAGTTGTGGTCCTTAACCTTTTCATTAGTTGTCTGTTTTATCGTTTTATGTTATATGTTGGTGAAACTACAAGAGCGTAGTTCCATAAAGAAATCACAACTAAAAACGCAAATGCAAACAGAAAAGCTGAGAATTGCAAGTTATATATAGATAGAAATGATTACATCTACTGTAATTACTGCATATATATATATATATTTGGAAATGCGTAGAGGATCTTACAGTCGTAACTACGATCAGTGCCAATAATCAACTAACTATAAAATTATTTGCAATCACTTACACACATACACATACACACGGATACGCAGGCGAACTCTAATATTAAGAATTTGTTTGTTTATACTTCTATCTTAACTTATCGCACAATCAGTCTTTCTTTCTTTCAACAAATCCATCGCTTTTGCTCGTTGTAATGCTCAAAGCCTGAAAGCAAGGCGCTATTTTTGCAGCATTACCTACCTATACCCCACTCCCCCTTACCAAAAACAATTATTATTGCCAAAAAATAAGTCCTGATCTAGTCAATGTTGTTGCAAATGCAGCGCCATGCTTTTTGTTATTAGTTTTTTATTTATTAATGTGCCGAATCTCAAGTTTCGCACCCAAATGCAGACAGCCATCTCGCAACAGCGCTATCCTATGCGACTCGCAATTCAAAAAGCCGTCTGTACACATAAGAAAATACGATAAAAAGAAACAAAGAAAAAAAAAAACAAAAAAGAAAAGAAGAAAACAAGTTTATGCGTATTCGAACTCTTGCACAATTTCCTTCTCAAGTATTAAAGCGATATTATTTTAAAGTAATTTATTGTTATACATACATACATAATATAATAACAAAAACAAAAACAAATATAAATAAAAAGCCAAAAATAACAAACACAAACTCGCACATACAAAAACAGAGCTAAACAAATACAGAAATTTAAACAATAAAACTAAGTGAAACTAAGCTTAGTCTTTAAATGAGAACAAACTTTAAAGTAAAAACCAAACAAAACACATTTTAAATTCATATATATTTTATGGAACACAAATTATAAATACAAAAAAAAGAACAAAATATGTTTAGCCTATAAGTTGGAGAACATATAAAATTTCAGTAAAATATAAAAGTATAACTATATATTTATATATGTATGTATGCATATATGCTTATAAATATGCATATATATAAATATGCATATATATAAATATATATATATATGTGCATAGAGTTAATCTAGTGTATGTGAAATATATGCAGTTAAAACTGTGAAACAAATACAAAGCAGAACAAATTATATATATAAACAGAGATAATGTATGTAATAATACCAATATTAAAAACAAAAAACAAAATAAATATATATGTGTTGATTTTAAAACCAAAGACTCAAACAACAAATACAATTTGCATAATTGAAAACAAGAAAAGAATACAAACAATTAAATCAACAAAATGAAACCATTTTATGGCATCGAAATTTGTTAGTTTTGATTTTATGATTTCAATTAATCATGTTAAATATATATAATTTATATATATACATATGTATCAATTTTTTAAAATCTAGTTTTAGTTTTTTGTTGATTTGAGAGCATCTAAATAATTGAATTTTTAATGAATCTTGTACTGCATTTACAGGAGAGCAAATTGTTTGCCGATTACTAAGTTTGATAAATTTGTATGCAACAAAATGGCAGTATATAGCAAAAATTACTAATTGTAAGCGACATTGTTAACTAAACATAAACAAAAAGAAACTTTGTATGTAATGATAACAAGCCCAAATGTATAATTAAAATAATATATTTATGAAATAGCAAGCAGAGCGCAAAGCTCTATTACCCATTTAAATGTTAACCTCAAGTATTCTCAAAACCGCATTTTACTAAACTAAAATGAAGACAGAACAAATGTAAAACATATATAAACCAATTTATAAAAAAAAAAACAAAGAAAAAAGAAAAGAAAAGAAAAACAAATGCGACAAACTAGTTCGAAAATGCAGTTGTAAAAAATAATGCAAATTATCACAAATTTACACGTACGGATCCAGCCATAACAAAGATTAGTTTATACCTATAAAAACGCCTCGGTCGGAGGAACAAGCAAATAAAATACAAAAGTAAAAACTGTTGGTTGTTACCGAACTTGAAATGGAAGCAGCTGAAGCGCATTGTGAAAAAGAAACAATATAAATAATAAATTAAAACAAAAATAAAACAAAAATGTAACGCGTAACCTGAATAAAAACTAAATGCAAAACGTAAACAGAACAAGTTGTAAAACAGAATTTTAGCTGTAAGCTCATTGAAAAATAATCAACACGGCCCAGTGTAGAGCAAAGTTTAATTGTAAAGCCTATTTGTTTTTTTTTTTTTGTTTTTGTTTGGCTAACTACTGTATTAACAAGAACAAGAACTAGACCTATCGAAACTAATAAGTTGTACTGGCCCACGCAATGAATCTGTTGAGTCGTTGACTATCAACAAGTTAAGCTAAGCTCAGGAGCAGAATAATTTATTGTTTATTGCCAGACAAGGCTTATTGCTGAGCATTATTAAACTTGTGATTATAACACTCATTAACAGATTGTGACTAAAACAATTGAAATCGCTTGACTAAGTTCTACAAGCTGACGTGCGGAACGTTTTGTAATCTCGATTTAGTTACATTACTAACTATATTTCATATGGTTAGGAGTTACCTACTACAAGCATAACCACAGTCAAATGCCATGATGACAAATACACCTTTTCATGTACCTTTGTACCTTTTCATGCAATTTAGATTCTATACATAGACAGCATATAAATTAAAAGAGAGAAAAACCAATATGAAAAATCTTAAATCTTTACTGATCTAAGACAACCAAAATTGGAGAATAGAAATTACTCATTAAAAGAATATTAATGAAATGAATAAAAAGTATTTAAAAGAAAACCCACAAAATTATATTGAGACAAAAATAATCTTTAAGTTATGTTTAAATAAATGAATAAATAAGCTACAAAGAAAAGTCAAAAACCAACAGTTGATATGTTGTAAAAAGAAATGAACTAAGAGAAGACAGTGAGTTGTTATTCAAGTAACTAAATAAATGGTGACAAAATGTAAGAGGAAGCGAGAAAGATAACCAAAGAAAACAAAATTACTAAAAATTGATTTATAATTTTAAGCGAAGATTTAATGAAAATGAAAACTAATTAATAAATAAAGAGGTAACACCTATAAAAATGTATCAATCGGGTTTTTATTGCCTTCTGATGGTTTCATAAATAACGCTCAAACTGTTTGCATTTTAAACGCGCGCCAAACCGCGATCTGGCAACACCGTAAATAAATGCAACTCTGAACTGTGCACATGGTACCCAAATATAACGAGCAAAGCAGACAAAGCAAAACAAATTTACATTGGAGCAGCACTAACTGAACATTATCAGTTTATTAATAAATTAAGCATGCCAAAAGTAAAAACAGAGAAGAAAACTCGCATACACAATGAGGTGCAGAAGCAAGGTAATTGAATTCATTTATAATACATTTCGTAATAACTGTAACATCAACTGCTTTGTAGGCATTGTTTTTAACAAGGATTTTGGTCAGCATATATTGAAAAATCCGCTGGTCATAACAACTATGCTGGAGAAAGCGGCGCTGCGAGCGACCGATGTGGTGCTGGAAATCGGTCCCGGCACAGGTAACATGACTGTGCGCATGCTGGAGCGTGCCAAAAAGGTTATTGCCTGCGAAATTGACACACGCCTTGCCGCCGAATTGCAGAAACGTGTACAGGCGACACCTTTGCAGCCCAAGCTACAGGTGCTTATCGGTGACTTCTTGAAGGCAGAACTACCATTCTTCGACCTGTGCATTGCTAATGTTCCCTACCAGATTAGTTCGCCACTGATCTTCAAGCTATTGCTGCATCGCCCACTGTTTCGCTGTGCCGTGCTGATGTTCCAGCGTGAATTTGCACAGCGTCTGGTAGCAAAACCGGGTGACAAGCTCTACTGTCGTTTGAGCATAAATACACAGCTATTGGCACGTGTGGATATGTTAATGAAGGTGGGCAAAAACAATTTCAAACCGCCACCCAAGGTGGAGTCCAGCGTGGTGCGTCTCGAGCCCAAGAATCCTCCGCCGCCTGTCAACTTCACCGAATGGGATGGCCTAACCCGCATAGCTTTTTTACGAAAAAACAAAACTCTGGCGGCCACATTCAAAGTGAATTCTGTGATTGAAATGCTCGAAAAGAACTACAAATTATATCGTTCGCTGAGAAATGAGGTACGTATAGAAACTTAGCTAATAACTCTCTGTTTAACTCTTATCTTTTGTCTTTTCTCTCCTTTTTAGCAACTTGAGGAAAACTTTAATATGCAGGAGAAGGTCATGGGTATACTAGAAGAGCAGGGCGTTAGTGGATCACGAGCGCGATCTATGGACATCGACGAGTTTATGCGTCTATTGCTAGCTTTCAATTCGGCTGGCATACATTTCAACTAAAGCAAAGTGCTTTGGACTATGGTTAATTAGCTTAAGAGTTCGTTTAATTAAACTTTGTATGTTGACATACACCGTAATGTTAATACACAAACGTAAGATCGTTTTAAATGCTTATACTTAATGGATTGTAAATACAACTTGTTCAACAATACGTAAAGAGAGTGAGAGAGATTTATGTAAATATTTTTCACGCCCGCTTAGTTAGCTCATTGATCAATTGACTCGACTCGTATTGATCAGTCAGACTCGAAGCTTGTTTTAATAAAGTTCATAGTTTCGCTACACCTGTTGGCACAATGACGGAGGCGAATGTAGCTCGTTTGCTGCTGTTCGTTTTGGCACAGGTCACTTTCGTAATGTGTCAAGATGCGGATGCATTAGCAAAACAGTGTAAATATTACAAACTATATTATTCATGCATTCACGCACTCATCTAATCACCAATTAACATCTGCAGCTTGCACACAGGTTAAGCGCGACGTATTTGAGGAACGAGTCGCGATTAGTTTCTTCTTCGCTAATGCGCCTGTTCGCTGGGAAACTATTGATTCGTGCCATGGATCACGACCGCTGATAGTCGGTGGAACGCCCGCCGAGCCAAAGGAATTTCCCCCTATGGCGCGTCTAGGCAATCGCGATCGCAACAACGACACAAAATGGATCTGTGGCGGCACTTTGATAAGCAATCGCCTAGTGCTCACTGCAGCTCATTGTCTCTACTCGGAAAAGTGAGAAATCAGATCTAAAGAAAATTCTACAAATAATTATATAACATCTTATTGCAGGGGTGCAGTAAATGTGGTTCGGTTGGGTGAATTGGACTTTGCCAGCGACCAGGATGATGCCGAGCCCGAGGACTTTGTTGTGCAAGAGATAATTGAGCATCCGGACTATAACTATCAGATGCTCTACCATGATATCGCCCTATTACTGCTGGATCGTGCTGTGAAGTTCAGCGTCTATAAGCACCCAGCCTGCCTGCCCTTTGTTGATGGCGATCGCAGCGAGAATTTCATTGCCATTGGCTGGGGTCACAAGAAATTCGCGGGCCGCGAATCGACCAAACTGCTAAAGGTGAAGCTTACAAACTTTGGAACCAGATGTCTCACAAGCACGGATCTGGACGAACTGCCCAATGGCTACAATGTGAGCACCATGCTGTGCATTGGATCCCCCGAGCTGAAGGACACCTGCAACGGCGACTCTGGCGGGCCAGTACTAAACTATCATGACGACTATCCATGCATGTACCACGTCATGGGCATCACTTCATCCGGCATTGGCTGTGAAAACGCAAATGTGCCCAGCATCTATACGCGTGTGCACTATTACCTAGATTGGCTCAGGCAGGAGCTGGCCAAGAGCAGATGAATAGCAGCCAGTCCCAAAATCGATTAGTTTTTAGCACATGAATTTACATTGATGTATATAATTGAAACAAACAAAACTTTGCATGCATACAATTGGAAATAAACAGGAAAAGAAACTACGTAGCTCATGTAGCCACATCGATACATACATAATAATAAATATTTGTATAAATGATGCTGGAAACAAGATTCTCACCTTATCATCAAATGCCACTGAGCGTTGCTTTCACATACATCGACATATGTATATGCATAAAGATCGTCTGAGATCTGAACACTTCACGTTCTCTTCGCAGTTGATTGTGCGCCCAGCTGGACGTCGGTTGTGATTAGCGGCTGGGCGTTAATAATGGAATTTACGAAACGTTTGAAAAGCGCTTTTCCCTGGAAAATGTTCTGGCTGCTGCTGCTGCTGCTGCTCACTTGCAACTTGTCGGAGCGAATTACAGATGCTCAAGACGCAGACATTGTCAGCTGTAAGTCGATCGCTATCTGTGGCATATCTAGTATTTGACGAGCGTCTCTCTTGGGCAGCATGCTCACGGTATAAGAAGAGCGTCTTCGATAAGCAGGATGGCTACAGCTTTCTGTTCCCGAGTGCGCCAATTACCTATAAGACCCTGGACACGTGTCACAGCTACACGCCGCTGATTGTCGACGGAACGCCGGCCGATCCAAAGGAGTTTCCTCACATGGCGCGTCTGGGTAATCGCAATGACAACAATGTGACCAATTGGTTCTGTGGCGGCACCTTGATAAGCAATCGGCTTGTGCTCACTGCGGCCCACTGTCTCTACTCGGAAAGGTGAGTAGTTGCTCAGGAGCTGATTTAGAAATGAATTCCCTCATTCTATTCCTGTGCAGCGGCGAAATCAATGTGGTGCGACTGGGTGAGCTGGACTTTGACAGCGACCAGGACGATGCAGAGCCGGAGGACTTTGGTGTGCGGAATACCACAGAGCATCCTGACTTCAAGTACCCAGTGCTATATAATGACATAGCTCTCGTCGAGCTGGATCGCGGTGTTCGCTTCAGCGTCTACAAGCATCCCGCTTGCCTGCCCTTCAATGATGGAGAGCGCTATAGCAGCTTTGTTGCCGCTGGCTGGGGCCAAACCTCATTTGCCGGTGCCCACTCGAGCAAGCTTAGAAAAGTGAAGCTCAATGGATTTCGCAGCAACTGCCTGCAGTCCGATGATGTCGAGGAGCTGCCCAGTGGATACAATGCGACGACACAAATGTGCGTTGGCTCCGCGCAGAACAAGGATACCTGCAACGGCGACTCTGGCGGCCCGCTCTTGACCTACCATGAGGAATATCCGTGCATGTATCATGTCATGGGCATCACTTCGCTGGGCATTGGCTGCGGCACGCCCAACGTGCCGAGTCTTTATACGCGCGTGCACAGCTACTTGAACTGGCTTAAACAGGAGATGGCAAAAATTTCGTGAGATCTAGAGAGAGCTTTAACTAAGCCGGGATTTACCATGTGCGCCATGTACTTTTACTGGGAAGTTATTTAACGATAATTTGAATAATTCAATTGTAAACTGCAGTGTTTGGTCAGCAATAAAAGGTTCAACACGGCGGCTGCGCATCAAGCCGGCTATCAATCATTTTCTATAAGTGGTTGCTGATGACGTCACGTCTACCTCTACCTCCGCCTCTACCTCTATCTGCACTTGTATTGTATTGGCGATCCGTTCCAACAGCTGATCTAGCCCAGTGCCGCCTTATGGGAGCGGGTGTTAGGCAATTGTAAACCTGTCCAGAGAGAGCAAGCGGCATTTTAGTGCGTTGCCAAGTTCGAGGCGTTTGTTGTCGTCAAACCGGTTAACAACGTGCCCATTGTGTATTTGATAAACAAATCGAAGTCGAGAATGTGGCTACGGACGCTTCTGCTTTTGGCCCTGCTGCCAATTAATCCGATCTTGGGCCAAATCAACGAAATTGTCAGATGTAAGTCGCATTTTAGGTCTGCTTAGAGCCTAATCATACCAGCGCCTCTTCCATCGACAGCCTGCATCGGCTACAAGAAGTCCGTCTTTGAGGAGCAGGTTGGCTATAGCTTTCTGTTTCCCAATGCGCCCGTCATGTACGAGACAATTGACAACTGCCTCAGCTATACGCCCCTGATAGTCGGTGGGCAGCCCGCTGATCCCAAGGAGTTTCCGCATGTGGCTCGGCTCGGACACCTCAGCGCGCAATGGAACAGAATTGAATGGTTCTGCGGCGGCACGCTGATTAGCGATAGATTCGTGCTGACCGCCGCCCATTGCTTTGAGGCAGAACAGTGAGTAATCGAGCCCGCAGAGTGCACGTGATTCTAAGCGAATCAAATTTGTTTAGGGGAGAGCTGAACGTGGTTCGTTTGGGTGACTTGGACTTTGCAAACGACCAAGAGGATGCATCGCCCAAAAACTATGCTGTGGCCGATTATTTCCGACATCCGCAGTTCTCGAGTCCAGAGCTGTACAATGATATTGGCATGGTGAAGCTGGCCGAGCGTGTTAGATTCGATCGCTACAAGCATCCGGCCTGCCTGCCCTTCGAGAGTGGCCAAAATCTGGCGTCGTATATAGCCGTCGGCTGGGGCAGCACGAACTTAGGCGGTAAATCCTCGACAAAACTGTTGAAAGTAAAACTTGATCTTATTGCAGATGAAGTACGATTGAATACCAAATTTTATACATGCATATTCCTAAATGATACCTTTCTATATAATAGGTATGTCGCCGAGTTATTGGCCAAAGCGATGACTATCCACGCGGATTCAATCCGGCCACACAAATGTGTGTGGGCTCATCGAAGCCAATGGACACATGTAATGGAGACTCGGGTGGCCCCATTCTGGTTTACCACAAGGAATATCCGTGTATGTACCATGTGATGGGTATTACATCGGCGGGTATAGCCTGCGGCACACCGAGAATTCCCAGTATATATACACGCGTGTACTACTATTTGGATTGGATTACGCAAATTATGGAAAATTTTTAGCAATATCTATATAATTATAAAAGATAATTAACCTTTGAACATTTTAAATTTGAATGGTTCTGCTTTTGACGATCTGGCAACATGAAACAAATTCTAATTATAATGTAGCGCAATTAAGTTGTTTGGATGGTTATGTTTTTGCTGGTCTGGCAATATGGAATTTCTTTTATCGAGTCACTAATTATTGCGTTTTTATTTATTTATTCGTTACTCAGTACTTTAAAATATCTATGTAAATAAAGTAGAAAAAATATATCGCCCACCACTATTGTTGTTTACAAAAAAAAAAACATTTATTAAAGTAGTGGTAAAGCAACAAATGTAATATGCGCCAAGAAGTCCATAAAACTGCAATAAAAAAAATGTAAACTATAAACTAGATATATCAATAAGTTCATGTGCTGCTAGCCGTCAAAGTGCTGCAACTGCGCTGCGCGTCAATTCCTTTCCCTTTTTTTAACGTGCGTTTGCGACGCACATTCATACACATGTATGTCGAATTGAGTCCAAAATCTAATAGTTTAAGCACAAACATGGAGCCGGACGAACTGCAGCCAATAATGTCTGATCCCATTCAGTCATACAAGACGCGTGCCAAAATGAATCCGGCTAAGAAAGATAATGAGAAACGGCGACGAAAGGATGCGATGCGAAAGGTAATTAACAAACATGTGCAGAAGTGTGCACGCGTGTGTGTGTGTGCTCGTTACTTGTGACTAGCATGTGAATATTCGTATATGCGTATGTGAATATTTGTATGCGGGTGCTATAAGCTTGCTTTTATTGCATTATTGATCGGAATTAATATTAATGTGTATTTTTGTGTAGGTTTCGCTAATTTTACGCAAATGCGATTCGCTGCGCACCGCCGAAGATCGGCAGTTTCTGGATAAGCATCCAGATATTGTGAAAACAACGAAGAAACGAAAGGAGCGCATCGAGATATACAAGGAGCGCGTCGTCGAGAAGGAGGACGAGCCGCATGTTATCGAGGCTAAGGTGGAGCAGCTGGCCAATATCATATCGCAGGCAAAGCATTTAATTTGTTACACAGGCGCCGGCATCAGTACCGCAGCTCTGATACCCGATTACCGCGGCAGCAAAGGCATCTGGACGTTGCTGCAGAAGGGCAAGGATATTGGAGAGCATGACCTTTCCAGTGCCAATCCCACCTACACCCATATGGCGCTATACGAACTGCATCGACGTCGCCTGCTGCGGCACGTCGTATCGCAGAACTGCGACGGTCTACACCTGCGTTCCGGACTGCCGCGACAGTCCCTCTCCGAGATACATGGCAACATGTACGTGGAGGTGTGCAAGCACTGTAAGCCGAATGCGGTCTACTGGCGCCAATTCGATGTGACCGAAATGACGGCACGCTACTGCCATAAGACGCATCGGCTGTGCCACAGTTGCTCGGAGCCGCTCTACGATACCATCGTGCACTTTGGCGAGCGCGGCAATTTGAAGTGGCCGCTGAACTGGGATGGAGCCACGAAGCATGCGGAGAGAGCAGATGTAATACTCTGTTTGGGTTCTAGTCTAAAGGTGCTGAAAAAATACACCTGGCTCTGGCAGATGGACAAGCCGCAACGGCAGCGCGCCAAGATTTGCGTCGTGAATCTGCAATGGACGCCCAAGGACAGTATAGCCAGCATCAAGATCAATGGGAAATGCGACAACGTCATGGCACAGCTGATGCGTCTGCTGAACATAACGGTGCCCGTCTACAGCAAGGAGAAGGATCCTATATTTGCGCATGCCACGCTTCTGATGCCCGAAGAGTTGCACACACTGACGCAGCCACTACTAAAAAATGCCGACGAGGAGGAGGCGGGTGATACACAGTCCTGTACGACGACAACAGAGGAGACGCAGGATTCTACAATTTCCGGCGATAGCTACAGCGAACTGCCTATTGGCAGGGGTCCTCGCATACGGACACCTATCAAAAATGGGCGGCGCATTAAAACCAACCTGGAGATGCGACAGAAGTATGCGCCACTGCCAAATGATAGTGCCGAGGACACCAAGCCCGAAAATGTTCTGCAGCTAAAAAGCGAAACGGAAGAGGATATCAAAGTGAAGACTGAAACGGAAACGTTGACGATATGCGAGCTGAAGCAGGAAACGAAAATTGAGGAAGAACTGGTTAAGACTAGTTTGGAAATCACAAGCATCAAGGCGGAAATGGTGCCCAAACTGGAGCCACTGACGCCCAAGCTAGAGTCGCCAAGTGAAGCCACAAACGGACATCAGCACAAGAACGGTCTCATTGAGCTGCCCAAACTAGTCGCCATACAGAAGCCGTACCCGGATTTGAACATCTGTCCGGGTATGTGTCTGTTGCCTGTGGAGCTGCGACTGGAGCCATGTGTGGCCAGCTTGCCGCCGGTGCAGCTGCCGCCGCTGGTACCAATTGGTGCACCGCTATACACTCCCTTCGTGCAACCTCTGATGCAGCCGCAGCTTGTGTTGCCGCCAGCGCTGCAGGCGCTTAACTTGCAAAGTGATAGCGCCACCTGCTCCGCTGAATCGACAACAGAAAACGATGATGACGCTGACGAGGACGACAGAGATGAGGAAGAGGAGGAGGAGGAGGAGGAGGAAAACGAGCAGTTTGCCATGGCACAAATGGATTTGCTGCGACGTCACAGCGATAACGAGCTTCTGCGCCAGCTGCCCAGCTGGTACGACGCCAAATATGCGTATTCGGGGCTGCACAGCATATTGATACCGCCACCGTCTGATCTCAACATTTGGAACTCGCAAGTGGTGCCCAATTTCGCTATGAATCGCTCTGCCGCCGGCTGTGAGTTCTGCTTCGATCGCTATGCAGAGCTCGAGTGCCAGTTCTATCGTCGCTGGCATCTCAACCAGCGCAAACACAAGAAGCGAGCGCGCAGCGGCCGCTTTGTCGTCTGCGAATGCTGTCCGACCAGCGACGATGACGATGACTACGACGAAAATATCTCGCTGGCGCACATAGCCGCTGCCGAGACGGCCAAGCGCCGGCTGCAGCTGAGCCACAGTTTTCCGCGCAAGCTGGCTCGCACCCAGGCCGGCTGGTATGGCAAGGGCTATAAGAAGGGCCGCAAGCGCAGATAGACGCCGCGGCCAGGACACGCCCATGTCGCTTCAATAGTATTCGAGCATAGTCTAGTAGCTATTATATAATCGTAAGCAGCGTATTTTAAGTATAACTATATACACATTTATATAGATATATAAATATATATATATATATCAGTTCATAGCTCGTAGTGCCACTCGCATTAGGTATTCGTTTAGGTGTAATGCAAATGTTTTTAATTTTTAAAACGAATCAAGTATTTTATTTGTCATGTAGTCGTGCAGTCCTTGGTCCAATTTAGTTTTAAGTGTCGCGATTGCAGCTGCAAGAATCAATGTAAATTCGTCATTTTATATCTATTTATAATTGAGCGTTCATTTGTTAGACATTGCATGCATTTAGTTTGCTTTTTCCTTTTATGTTCATCACAAATAAAACTTTTTTGTACAAATTCTTTGAAACGGAAGATTTAAGTTTTAAGCCACATCGAGTTATCTATTGCAACAATAAACATCGATTTATATATTGCAACATTAAAATAGAAAATATTAAGAACTTGTGTTTCAAAAGAGGGTTTGAAATAGTTCAGTTTTATTTGGAAACTCACTTTGAATAATTAAATTTTCTCAACTCTGGAAACTTGAAGTTTTGTAGAGTTACTGAAAATATTAAAGTTCTTGAAAATATTGACAAACAAACTTACCTATCATCAGGCTTGATTAGTTTTCAATGTTCCGCTCATATCTAGACAATATATATTTCGTATATCACTCAAAAATTAGAGATCATTGAGTTCCTCATGAAAATCTGAAGTGTTCTGTGAGCTTGAAGTTAAATAATTTTAGAATCACGAAAATTGAAAACAAATTGATTTTTCACTCTGAATATAGAGTCCAACCTTATCCGGAAATGGTATCAGCTGAGTTTTCCGATTAACTCTGAGAGCTTAAAGACAAGTTGATATTTTAGTCCAACCTTTTCTAATGCCATTTGTTTTATTCACCCCGGAGATATAGTGTCTTGTGTTTATACTTAATTTATTTAAAATACAATTTATATGCTTTATAATTTCATTAGCTTAAACATATAATATTGCTATTCTATTTTAGTTTTGCCTTCGTATGTGTCTGTCTCAGTGTCTTTCAAGCGATTATTGTTGTTCTAAAGTCAAACCCAAGATGCCAATCGTTGTGGGGCGGGTCGTGGGTGATAGGTGAGTGTTTGCCGGGTGCAACAAGACTTTACAAAATGACTTCAACAATAATTCAGAATACACAATATAAACAAATGGAAAACAGCAAATGTAATTTGTTTTTGTTTATAGATTAGCGTTAATCGTAATCGTTATCAGGGGGCGGCCACATACAGCACATATTATAGCTAAGACGATAAACCAAGCAGCCAATAGGCCAAATTAAAATATAATTACGCGTTTACACAAAACAAACAAAATACAAATAGGGAAAAGCAATGCCCAGGACGCAGTCAACTAAACAAATCCCAAGAGAATGGGGGATTGAATGCGATAATTGGAAAGAGAAATAGGTAGAGGGGAAAAGGGAGAAAGAAAGGAGGGAGCGCGAGCTTAGAGCACGCAACCAATTGAGAGTTAAAGATCATACGTGTATAAACATTAGGTTGGCTGTGGTTGGGTTTTGGTTTGGATATGGAAATGGTTACTAGGCAAGGACGCAAAGGCCATCACAGTTAGGCCACATAAATAAACATGTTGATATCATCGTCGTCACGTCTCATATACTTGTGTTCAATAAGCCATTCGAGCTGCTCCTTAATCATTTTCTTCGACGGAAGGAACATATTCTTCAGTATATCAATCAGTTCCGCCTGCAAGCAGATAATCCATTGAATGTCTATTATATTATATCCATACTAAATCGAACTCACCTGCAGCGCCGCATTGTTCATGCGCTTGCGCACCTTCATTATCTTAATGATTGCCTCCTGGGTGCGCAATATTCGTAGCTGCACAATGGACTGATTGTCCTCCTGTTGCGAACGCTCCGTGCTTAGTTGCAGGCGACCAATTAGATTTAGCTGTGGTTGAAACATAAGTTTCTTTAATGACTGGATTTTTGATCAGGTTGCTTCAATATTTATCTCACCTTGCCGCGACGCTGAGATTTACCATTTTTGACAATTGCAAATTCTTGATTGATATAGAACATTGTGTTCTCAGCGAAATCTTTGGGCGAACTAATGGCCACTGGCTCCATAAGCAAGATTTGCTTTTTGATCTTGGGAAAGGCGGCCAGCGACCATAGAGTGCGTCGCAGCTCGGGATCTGTTGTGAAATGAAAACGAAATTACAATCGACATTTGGATTTAGAATTTCACTTGTTCTCTAACCGGGTAGCTCGGTGGCCAGACGCAGATTCTCATAGGAGATCTTGTCATGCTGGCGCTGATTCCAAGCAAAGAGCACAGCCATTTGAAATGTTGTGACATCGAGATCGTAGCGCCCGAAATTGTTAACAAATGTGATGGTGCCATTGCTCATGTGATGATACCATTGCAGCTTACGGCCGGAATGCTTCTTCTTGTAAAACTCCTCCACATCGGGTATATAGTCCTCCAGTTCGATGGGCAACGAAACTGAGACGCGTTCCGAACAGCGCGCCCACGCCCCAGCATTGAGTATTTTTATATTGATGGCATCATGTCGACTTATAGAGTTACGGAATTGAGTATTTAAGTCCTCGCTGACCTGTTTTATTATGGATTCGAATGCAGATTAGAAAACGTCTTCATCGTGCATGGGCCACTTACCTTAATGTCCTGGAACATGCGTGCCAGTCTGTTGACATAGTCCGCGGGCATGCCCACCTCGCGTAGCCATTCAACGATATCCTCTTCCTTTTCACTATCAGCACTTGTGCCCAGGATTAAACTGCAAGCAATCAAGTTAATGCCAAATTAGCGAGAATATCTTTAAAGTATTTTGTACTATAAAAATTATTGTAGGGGTCAAAGAAGCAACAAAATCTAGGAGTAATCTGTTGCCCTATTGGTTACTTTATACATATATTCCTGCATCAGTTGTCGATCTATTGAAGGTCTATCTGTGTCACGAATCTATTAATGTGACTTACCGCCTCGTCAAATGGACTTTATGATACCGCATAAAGACATCCTTGTTGTTGACATACTTCAACACGAGCAGCACATCCCGCAGACGTGCATCGATTTGCTCGCTAGTGAGGCGCTTGCTGAGCGGCGTGCGGCGGAGCAACATGTCACAGTAGTTGGCAAGTAGCTCGGGGCATTTGCTTTCGGGCGCAGTGTATTTGACACCGCGATTGGCAATGCTCGTGGGCAGCTCCATTTTGAACACACTGGTGTCGTTGACCACCATTTTGAAGGCGATATCTCGGGCAGTGAGAAAGCGCGGATCATCGTTGAAGGCATTGCGCACCAGGTCGCTAAATCTGTTGAAGAGCTCCAACAGTCGTTCCACATACTTCTCCGAGTCCTGTGTGATTATCTCCGAGGCGGACTGCATATCGGCCAGGCCAGCTGATTTTATATGCCGCTGTAGATCGCCCATCATTGCCTCGACACCCTCGCCATCCATCACACGATCCATCAGGCGAAACATGAGATTCAAGCGATCCGTCTCGTAGTCGCGTATCAGCGCCGGACACTCGGCTATAATCGAATTGAGATGATCCACAATGAGCACCTTGACCAGACGGCATGTCAATATGTTAAAGCTGCTCGGCTCTAGGTAACGCTTAGCGCGCACCTCCTCTTCGCGCAGCTTGGCATCCGCGTACTTCATATAGGCCAGCACACCGTTCTCCTGTTGCTGTTCAGTGGACTTGAGACGATAGAAATCGGCGGTGGCCTTCAAATAGGCCTTCTCAAAGTGCTCGCGATAAATTTCCAGTTTATCCTCCGCATTCGAGGACAGATTGACATAGCTTTCACGTACACCGACTACCAGTTGAGCATCATACGCATCGCCATTGCGTTCGGCGTGCACAATCTTCATGGCAGACTCCTGAAGCCGATCCTTGATGTCATGAAAGATATGCTTGTTCCACGAATCCAGCATTAATTTGCGCACCGGACTGTCTTCGGTGGGACTCTTTTTGGAACTGGACCCCCCAGCTGAATTGCTGGCGCCGCCACCACTGGTGGAAGCACCACTCGTTGCCGCTGTCGATGTTGAGGGCTTTGATGAGGAACTGAGTGAGGGTGTTTGATTGCTGGTTAAGGCAGCGGCATTTGAGGTGGATGCCCCGCCGGCACCGACAGTTGATGACGACGTGGAGTTGGAACTGGACGCGGGCTTCACTTGCGGCGACTGCTCTAACTGTCGAAAGGGCAGCGGCAGGTAATTGGACTGTGTGAAGAATTTACGCCATTCTACAATGTAGGTGGCCAATAGCGCTTGTTCGCCCCGCTGCGCTTGCACCTTGGATTGGGCCTGAACAATGAATTCGACAATATCCTGTTGGAGGCCGTCGTATATCTTGGCAGCACCCTTCTCGTCCCAAAGGCACACGAAGTGTACGCCAAAGAAGAGCTCTTGCCATTCGAGCTGTGATACCGTCTCCTGGCGCAGCAGCTTGAGCACAATTTTTCGCTTCTCAGGCCATACTTCGTCAAATATGTCCCTGTCCCGTTTGCCTATCGCCCGCAGCATGGTGTTTGTGGTCGCAGTTCCTTTGTTCGTGGCTACGCTCTACTTCACCTTTGCGTTTAATTATGGAACCAAATCAAAAAAAAAAATATTGTGATCAAAAGAAACGCTATTTCCTCCGCCTATACGCGGCCGATAGTAATTTTCAATCGATTTCTTGTTGTGAAAGTGCGATAACAGTTGATAACAGAACTTTAACATAGCGATAATACAGCACAGCTGTTATTCAACATAATCGATTATTTGCATAAATGATATATGCAATTATCTGTTGCATTTAGTGTTAAGTTTTTAGGGTCTATATTTAATTTACTGCTTATAATATTCTACAAATTATTCTTATCAAGTCTAGTATAATAACAATTAATAATTTATCGGAATGGCCAATTGCAATATGGTAGCATGTCGATAGTCTGTCAACGTGCCTCTGTGAATGCTGTCGGAGCAGCTGCAAAATGCTTGCACGCACACATAGATAAAAAGTGTAGATTAAGTGCCAAGTGCTGCACTGCGTGTATGGAAAAGTGCGGGAAATTTTTGCAACGAGACTGTCAAAAATAGTGTTAAGGCAAAATAATTATAAGCCAGCAATTTCTAAAAACAAAGTGCAATGAAGACTGTCAGCGGCATAACAATTGTATATAAGCAACAAAATATTGGTGGCATGTTTTGTGAATTTCGTAAATCTCTCGTTTCGTTTTGGTTTTTTTCTTCTCTACCACAAAAAAGGGCGCGCGAGTGAGACGACAGTAGTGTCCAACAAAACACACATCCAACTATCCCGCCTACTCGCATGCGACTACACGTCGCAGACCCAAAGTCTGCTCGCTCTCAAATGTTTGACATTTTTCACATTCAGCATTTTCCCTTTGTTCGTCGGCGGGTCTCGTCATATGGCTCGTATAGACGCTCGTGCGTGCGTAACAAATAAAATTTAAAAAAATAAATGCCAAATATCGGTGTTTTAAATTTCCAATAATAGTGCACAAATGTAAATAAACAACTGTTACATGTACAAGTGAATAAATTCATTGAGAAATATGCGTAAAAAGCGTTATTTCGTGATTACTACGGCGACGACGACATCAAATCCAACAACAACAACGAGCTGCTGCGTTCATTGACGTGACGCGCGAGTGTTAGTGTGTGTGTGTGTATGTAAATGAGTGTTTATATGTGCTGGTGTGTTCGTGTGTTGCGAGTTGTTTTCAAATAAATAAAATACATAGCAAAAGTCACCAGCAACAACAACAATAATCAAAACACCACACACGAAATTGCAGTAGCTTATGCCGTTGGCGCCTAACCGCACCGCCAAACTGCATACATACATACATAAATAAAACAACGTTACATATATTTACATCAGTTCAGTCCGCGTGTCTTGTTGCGCGCAAATTCTACATGGAAAGAAAGTATGTTCAACAGTCGATGCAATCTCTGCAATAAAATGTGAATTTGTATCTGTCTTGTCTCTGTGTGGGTGCGTGTGTTTCAGTGTATAGAATTAAATAAGCAGTATAAGCAAAGAAAGTTTAAAGCAATATCAACAGCCGAGCAACAACAAGAAGAAGAAGAAGACAACCATCAGCAACACAAATGAATCAATCAAATTCTTTTCAATTTTAAACCGCAATTGTCTGTATCCCGAAGCATAAAACAAGGCGCATAAATTTTTGCCAATGAGTCGCAGACAGTCATTGGATCGACCAGGTGAGAATTCAAAAAAATTGCCCTTACCTATTGTAATTAGCATTTCATTTCATTTACTCAGCATCAGCGGCCTGCATACGTGCACTTTGCGCGCATACTCTCGCTGTCGCTCTCATTCCTTTTCTCTTTTTGTCACTATCGCCGTCTCTCTGTGTCTTTTAGAGAGGGCTCTCGTTGCGTTGCTCTCGCTGTTGCTGCTGCTGCTAAAAATAAATTGCTCTCGCTGCTCTGAAAATGCTGCGCAGCGCAGCTGCTCTGAGCTGTCAGTGTTGCTATATTTTGTTGTTGGTGTAGCAAACAACAGAGGCAGCAACAACTGTGAAAACAAGCAACAGCAACAAAACGCCAAAACTGTTGTGATACAAAGCCAAATGTACTAAGCGTCCGACCGACCGACAGGGCAGTGAATCTTTCTTTCCCCCTTTCTTACTTCTTGTTTTTGTTCGCTGTGGTGAATGGTGAATTTCTATGTCTACCTTTTGAGGTAACAAATTTTCCATTGAGAGACACAAAAGTTGATCGGATTGACGCTCGTTAGTTTTGGCAATATGGTTTTATGTAGATGATTTTAGTTATGTCTTTGTTTTGATGCGATTAATGTTAAGTAAAAACCCAAAAAAGAGAAAGTGTCGCGAGCGTTGCAACATTTTGTAAATGTAAATGTGACCCAAAAGTCTGAGAAAGCAGCAGAAAGAGGAAAGAAAAAAATAAAATAAAATAAGCTAAAAACACTCTCATGCTGCTGTTGAGATACATTTGTATCTTTTTGTTGTCGTGCTGCATGAACATCCGTTTTCAACGCTTATTTACCCGCTGGCTTCAATTTTCACTTGTCTCTTGTCATTTAGTCGGTCTAAGGTCGCCCCATAAGACCTAGCCGCGTGCCATTATAGCCAATTATAGCTGCAATTAAGTTAAACAACGTAAACAATGTGCGATTAAATGCAATTATATTTACTGAACTTAACATGCAAATAAAACAATGAATAAATCTCACTTGTTTTTAACATATTTATTATTTAGCTTAGGATTTATTGTGAAATTTTGACTAAATATCATCTGTAGTGAAAGCTCTTGCCATAAATTATCAAATTTATTAAAGTATACATTTTTATAGCTGTCCAATTGCATTGTCGCCTTTAGGCCTTAAGCCCATAAGGTTTGTTGTTAGGAAACTCTTTTCAATGTCAAATACGAAAAAGTCACAGTTTTTCCACATTCTATTTGATGTTTTTAAAATGTATAATATATATATATATATATATATATATATATATATATATAATGCTATAACTATTCCGTTTGTATGAAACGTCCCACCTTGATTGATGCGGTAACGCCTACACACCCGGCAAAATGCATTAACCTGTTAATTTATTTATAAAATTCAATGTTCACGCGGCTAAGCGCCAGAGCCGAGAACACAAATCGTTCTCAATGCAAAGTAGCTACAGTAACAACAGCAACAGCAATGATAATAATAATAACAACAAAACTAACAGCAAAAAAATAACTAGGGGCAGGCAGGCAGTCGAGTTGGTTTTTGTTGTTGTTATATTTGTATTTTGTAGGTCAGGGTTGTCGCGTGTAATGCAAAACGTGCCAGCAAATTGAATGAATAAAACGCGCTCGGTTCGCCTGCTTGCAACCACAACAACAACAATGATAACAACAACAAACAAGGCAACAGACTGAGCTAATACGCCACAAAAACTGCATAAATTATAAGTAATAATAATAACATAAGCTGCGGCGCGAATTGTATGCATTTTTAAAGGCTTAAGGGTTCTATGCCTAGCACTTGACGCAAACTCATAATTTATTTCAACAATGGATAAACAAAAGCGTTAATAAATTGTTGGCACGCGATGCAACAGCTGCATTCATAGTCAAGTCTGCATTTGTCAAACACTTCGCACCCTGTTGCCAATGAGATGAAAGGTTGTTAATATTCTCTTTAAAATAACTATAATATATATATATAAATACATCTTCTCTATAAAGTTTAAATATTCTTGGGCAGTATAAACAGTCGAGTCGATCTAATCCGTCTGTCGATCTAATCAGTCTGTTCATATGTATGAAAGCATTGTATCTTGCTGATCAAGTTAAATTAAAACAATCGATAACCATGAAATCGATAATATTGATGCTGTGCCTAGGCTATTTGTGCGTGAATCATAAAGTAAAACGGGCGAGTATACATTTTTGGAATACCAACTGATTTAATTCAAATTTGACAAATTATTCGCAGGGTATCTACTAGTTAGCAATTCTATAAAAATATTCAAAATTATATTATATTTTGCTAGTTGATGTTATATATTTTCTACAGTTAGATTAGGTTATTTTTGTTCCTGCTATTATGATGGGGTTTTCTTTGTCGAAGCGTGTCTATAGCTCATTAAATGTATTTAAAATTCTAAATCGATTTTCTGCGCTATTAGATGCCTATTAACATTGTGTATTAGCAACTGGCAGGCCATTGTTTATAATCAATTTGTTATTTGTAGATAAACTAGAGTTTAGTTGTTTAGGTCACAGCATTTCTATACATTTATATTTATTTATATGTAACATATATAAATAAATATAATAATTCAGGTTATTCAAGGACGTTGAACAAATCGTTTATAGGCGTGTGTTCCGATAAGCACGGCCCAATAATAATTTGGACCTTTATCGATTGAAAGATAAGCAAAGGAATTATTTTTGTTCTGTTGAATTTTATATAAACAAAATATTTGATGCTACTAAACGGCTTTATTTTGTGGCCATTGTGATTGTTTTTTGCTGCCAAAACATTTTATTATTTCCAGATAATAACAATTTGATCTGTTTATAATTATTGTGCATATAGCCGCCGTTGCCAATTTGATTGTTTTGCCGTCAATGAAGTAGCGGCTGGTGGAGGGACTTATACAAATAACGAAATACTATTGGTAAAATATGAAAATATAAGCTTGCATTCCTTGCATTGCATTCTTAAATATATATTATCACAAGCACAATGAAAGTATTTCTACAATTTTAAAGTAATGAGATCAATTTCCTGAAAAAAAATTACACACAAAGATAAGCAATCATAAAACTGCTTGGAGTTAATGACACAAACGACAAAATTAAACTTTGCTCAAGAAGTTCACGTACAAACATTTTATTGATTTGAAAATATCCTACATATATAACTCTATAGAAAAAACTGTACTCAAAACGACTTCTATAATTGATATTGAATCGCTTGATAAGAAAACTGATGCAAGTCACTGTGTCAATTAAATTAAATTTACGAATAAAGTAATTAAGTGAAAGAGATTAGTTCAAGGTGGAATATTCACTAGTTATATATATATATATATATATATATATATATATATATATATATATATATATATATATATATATATATATATATATATATATATATATATATATATATATATATATATATATATATATATATATATATATATATATATAATATATATATATATATATATATATATATATATATATATATATATATATATATATATATATATATATATATACATATATATATAATTAAAAAAACTTGATTTTACCGGACTTTGGATTTTCGATCTAACTTTTTCACTAAGCTACTGAATATTATTTCCTGAAATTAATATATATAATACTTAATTGATTATCACTAACATGGCTTAGTCATCAGACAGATAACGTACAGCATTTAATTGGCATTAATCACGGGTTTTTAGTATTTCCATGATTTCATCACAGTGACTGATAAAGACAAATTCAAGCATTTCAATAGATTTTTGTGTGCTACAACACAAGTACTAAAACTTATTTAACTAAACCTCATACAATCTTAGTTTTAAGAATTATTTTTACATTTCTTTTCTTGATAAGGATACCAATTATAGAGTTAATATTTCTCTAAATCCCTTGTCATTCTTGCTTATGTCTACTCTCGCTTGCATATGCATTATAAAAATAGAACACTTCTCAGTACTTCAGTATTTGGCTTATCAGCTTGAAGTCAGTCGTCTAGCAAAGGTTTTTGAGAGAGCGCAATATGAAAACTAAGTCTGCTCTCTCTTCGACTCCAACTGTTCGCTCTCATTTGCTTTTCTCTTGTTTTTTTTCTTATTTTCATTTTTGCGCACTTGCTTAATGAGATTTCGCGCCTAGGGCTTATCATGGAAAGTTTGAAGTTTGTATTTATTGTGTTCATTATTGTGTAATAACTTAATCAACACAACATTAACTTTAAGTAATCAAATTTTGGTCATATTAGCATTAACAGGATACTAAAATATTGAAGAGTCATCAAAACAAAGAAGGTACAACTCAAACGTAATAGCAATGTAGGTACAACTCAATAGCAATAGGAAAGTAGGTACATATAAGGTACAGCTCAGCTATTGCTCCTGCATGCCTGTCGCTTTTTCCTTAAACTCATTGGCGTTGTCTCAATTTTTGTTAATCCGTTTTGTTGTTCGCTTTTGTTGCAACTGTTTTGATTTGAAGTCTAAAAAGTTTTCTCATTGAAAACATTATAGGAATCTTTGTGGCTGCTGAAAGCGTACAAAGGTCTCTCTGCGTGTGTGGGCGCACGTACGTGTGCGTGTGCGTGTGGGTATGTGTGTGTGTGTGTCCATTAAAAGTTTACACTTTTTGGGGGTTAATCGCTGGCATCAAAGTGGTTGCTTTGGTCGGCTGGCTGGCTGGCTCACTGGCTGGATGGTGGGCGATGTGTATCTATCTATTAAAAAATCGAGGCGAATCGAGCGAATCGCGTCCCGGAGTGGGCAAAGACGATGCCCACTAACGCCGACGACAACGACAACGACCCGCGACGATGACGACGACATCAAATATTTTGAGCGCAACGTGCGCTCTCTCAGGAAATTGTTTTTGTTCAAATAGCAGCAGCCGCAGCAACGGTAACGGTAACTGTAACAGAAACAGAGTGACAGCAAAATTAACGCCAATAACAATGCGAGCGCGAGAGTTGTTTTTGGGTGCAACTCTGTTTCCTTATTGTGCTCTTTCTTTCATGCCTCATTGCTGAAAATATGTTGCTCAAAAGTAGGCAGCACTTGGGCATACACAGATTTCTCTAAAAATAACAAAAAAACACAAAAACAAAATAAACGAATAAGAAAGGGAACTGAGAAACAAATTAGCAGTGCTATATTTCATGAAAATAAACAATCTGGTAGCTTGTAAATCTTTTTAATCATTTGCCATATATATTCATGACACTCTCTGTGTATTTATGTGTGTGTGTCTGTTTGTTGTTTGCCAATTCCCAATTCCCAATTTCCAGCTCGATTTCGTGCAGTTTCCGATGCCTGTTCGTCTCACAGCGTTGTTTTGTGTGGCACCAGTTGGGCATAAATTATATTAGACTAAATTTTCCCAGTCCCACCATTAACCCCTCCCTTACTCTACAATAATATGGCGTCAACGGATGCGGTTTTTGACTCTGTGGTCATGTGTGTATGTTGTGTAAGTTGTGTGTGTGTGTGGGTGTTTGTCTAAGTCTATAGCACACGTTTATTTAATCGATTTTGGTAACAGTTGTGTTGCCATTTTCATTAAGGGTTATTCCGGCTTGATCTGAGCAATGGCAGTGACACAACAATGAGCCCATAGAACGCAAACTAAACGCTGTTCCCTGTTCGGGTACAGGACGAACGCATGTTCTGCCATCGGGTCGCCATCGTGTGTTTTCAGCTTCCATTTGTTCTGCCACAGCTACTCTCTGGAGAGTTTGTCCTCGGGAGTTTTTGATTTTCGACATGTCGTTGCCGCAACCTTCTGTTCCTGCCGGATTCTACTTGATGCTTGAATTCAACCCTTTTTTCGTTGTGTGCACACGCACAGAAACACACACATACGCACGCAAACACACAGACACGCACATACACTCACACGCATAAAAAGTTTTGCATATTTATTATAGATAATTTGTGTACAGGTTTTTGTGCTGGCGCGCAAACTCTCAACAACGTCCTGCGAGCATCCTGGCCCAGTCCCATTCCATTCCATCGTCGTTTCCCGTCCTTGTCTGCTGCTGCATATTTCGCATATGTTGTATATGTTCGTTTCATGGCGAGGGGGCGCTCTGTAATTAATTTCTGGCTTGTACAAATGTGAAAACCGTACAAAAAAAGTAAATAATGATTCGGGTTGATTTTTAGCATTTTTGATATCTGGCAACGCTGTCGCTGCTGCAACGCTGTTGTCGCATTTTTTTGTGTGTGCAAACTCCCAAGTTTGTGGTTCGCATTGAATAATTAAGATTAATGTGAATATCAAAATTGAAATTTTACTTATTTCACTTTATTGATTTTTCTTAAAAATTCCCAAAATACTAATAAATGAAAAAAAGTGAATATTTTAAAAAGATAATACAATGACTATTAGTGTGTGGAAACATTTGCTTAAAACTTACTCGAATTTGTATTTAGAAAATATCAATGAATATAAATTGAAATACAAATGCTGCAAGGCCAATTATATAGTAACTTAATTACCCCTGAACACCTTGACTTGGCTTAGTTAGTTGCCAAATGTAGACTGGTTTTTTGTCTTTGTGCAATTTTAATATATAATTGCTACTGCATAAAAATAAGAACCAATTGCTGTTTAGTTCTTGTTGATATTTGGTGTCACTTGAATTCTGAAAAGCAATTAGATCAATTATAAAATCAATCATTTGTGAAGCTATAAAGAAATCAAGATTTGAATCAAATATACTCTTATTCATTTGAACAGAGTATCATTCTATTAAAAGCAATAAATAATATGTGCAATGATTGCTGCTAAAGATTTCGAGCGGAAATAACGATTATAATTATTGATGTCTGGCAATAAACTCGAAAAAAACTTCAAATGCCACAGAGACAGCCGCTGCAGCAGCAAAAGCAACAGCAGCAGCAGCAGCATTAACAAGAATATCAACTGTGATGTTATTTGACTGGCCTGTTTCCTGTTGCTAGTCTTGTTCGGCCACATGTATTTCCTACACATGGCACATACTTGAAACTCTCTACGACACAATGGCTTGTGGCCCGTGCATTGTGAGCTGTTGGGCGAGTATTAGTAGATATTACGATTGCAATTACGAGTATGACAAGGGGAACTTATAACACTCGAGCGCACATATTTGCGGCACCCCGATCCAGAGCCATCCTACGTTCAACATCTGCCTGCTGTACCATATAGAAATCATTCATGTGCTCACTCTTACAATGGCACTTGACATTCGCATTAACCTCAACGCGTTAACTGGCTTGAGTTTTGGGCTAATGGGCACATTGTTAGGCCTTGGGCGTTTCTGTTCCTCTTTCAGTTTCTCGGTTAAGCGAAATTTTACGCGTAAACGCATTTTGCATAACTTTGCATGTAATACGGGAGTAGCAAGGATCCTTCTGAATAACAAACAACGTACAAACATAAATATATATATATATATATATATGTCTATATAAAATGGCAAACGCCGCTGGGTTATCATAAAACAATTCGCAGCATTTGGGTTTGTTTTGTCAAGTTTGTTTTTCGGCTTCTGCTACGCTTGGCAAGTCTCGCCCATTGTGAATTGACTTCAATACTCTCTCGCTCTGGGCATCATTGCTATGGCAGAGAGCTTGCAACTCGATTCCAATTAAAAGGCTTACCATTAATAATAAAATTCTCTTTCAGGTAACGTACATTCAAATACCTCTTAAGGTCGCAATTCTGAATTTCTTTTCAGTTTGTATGCTTCTCGAAGTGAATTTGTTAGAGTAATTTGTGGTTATTGATTGTGTTTTTCGTTTGGCTAGCTTCATTATAAATTCGTGGTAAACATTTACACAAGTGGCATCGACGGTTTCGACGACGTTTTTCCCAACAATGTTTATGAAGCTGATGATGATCATAATGAAGCTGCTGCTGCGAGTCGCTGAAGTGTGTGCATATGCGTATGGCTGGATTCGGGCACGTCTTTTCGCTGTCAGCATGGTTCAGTGGCAGCTGGCTCGGCACAGTTGAATCTGTGGGGGAGTTGGCAGTAAAGTGCCAACATGTTGATCGGAATTGCCTTTAGGAAATGATTGAAATTAATGCAATAAACGTTGAGTGTATTAGAGAGCGTTTGGACTTACAATCTAGAGTCGAAAAAGGAGTCACGCAATGCAAAATGGTTGGACCGACCCAAATTATTCTACTCCGTAACCTTTGACAGCAGAAGGTCTGCTGCAATTTTGTTAGCACATGCAACGTAAAAACTTTTTTAAACTCAGCAGCAGACAGGTTGAACCATACCCGACGCGGAGTTGAGCCTGACGGCATTTGCATAGCCCTTGAGCCGAGCTCGCTCCAGGGAACAGACGGTACACGGCATGAATGAATTATATTACAAAGGCAGTTGTGCATAAACATATATAGTATATAAACTGTGTACAATTTTATATATAACAATTTTTTTTTTTTTTTTTTTTTTTTTTTTTTTCGTTTTTATTTCTTTATTTTGTTGCAGCTTATTGTCTTAGACTCTATAGCGCATTTAGCTCTAAACCTTAACTAATGGGAGGGCAGATATGCCAATTATTCTGCACTTGTAGCTACTATCTTAATTAGTTCTAATATTGTCTAGAGGATGCAATCTCTTCAGTCTTCGCCTATTGTTGTTTATAGCCAGGTTGCTTGCGAGATGGTTAGGATGCGCTGCAAGTCTGTCCGCGTATCTTGAACTGTGTCGCCCAATGAGTTCAGCAACTGTGGGAATTGCTAAATCCCTATGTAAGACTGAGTTTCTTACAAACCAGCTGGCTCCAGTCCATCTGCGTAGTGCTTTATTCTGCAGGGTCTGAATTTTGTTCCTTGTAGTCTTCGCCGAGGAGCCCCATAGAGAGATACCATATACGAAGGTTGGGACAACTATTGCCTTGTAGATGGCGGCCTTGCTGCTGTAAGACAACTTGCTTGAAGCTCTCAGCATCCAGTCGAGGGTTTTTAGCTTGCTTTTGCATTTTGAGGTTACTTGACTTATGTGCGCTTTAAAAGTCAGCCTTCTGTCAAGAGTGATACCAAGGTACTTTACTTTTGAGGCTTTGGGAATAGTGGGCCCCAATGCAACGCTTGGGCAATCTCCTCTTCTAGTGGCGAAGGTAGTATGTACAGACTTTTGTGCATTAATGGTGATACACCACCGTTTTGCCCAGCGTCCGAAAGAGTCCAGATATTTTTGTAGTGAGTCTGAAGCTTCTTGCGCAGATACGTGACGTGATAAGATGGCGGTGTCATCTGCATAGGTCGCTATGAGTACTGCATCTGTACTTCCTATATTTGGCTCGGGAGTTGGCATATCTCCTGTGAATAAAGTATAAAGTGTTGGGCCTAGAACACTACCCTGTGGTACTCCAGCCATAATTGGTCTAGTCAAGGATACTGTTTGCCCCCTTGACACTTGGAAGGTTCTTCCAATAAGGTATGAGGATAGCAACGCGAAAAATGGGGCTGGAAGGGTGGTCCTCACTTTCTGCAGCAGTCCCAGGTGCCAAACTCGATCAAACGCCTGTTTGATGTCTAAAAAGACGGCAGAGCAGTACATCTTTTCTTCAAAGGCTCCAAGGATATGGTGCACAACTCTGTGAACCTGTTCCGGTGTTCCATGCTGTCTCCTGAAGCCAAACTGATGGTTTGGAATGGCCTCCTGGCGTCCCAGATGTGTCAGTACTCGTTCCAGAAATATTCTTTCGAATATTTTGGAGAGTACTGGCAACAGGCTAATTGGTCTGTACGACTCAATTTCTCCCACGGGTTTGCCAGGCTTAGGAATCATCACAATCACGGCGCGCTTCCAGCAGGCTGGAAAGTGCCGGATGCGGAGCATGGCGTTGTACACCATAGTTATGTAGTCTATGGTGGAGTCAGGCAGTGCTCTAAGGACTCTGCCGTTTATTAGATCATATCCAGGGGATTTTTTTGCCTTCACTCTTCTGATGTGTTCAAGAACCTCTTCTTTTGTACATCCAGTTATCTGGTCTTCAGCTGGGAGGGGCGAGAGAACGATGTCTTCTGTTGCTTCGATTTCTGAGGCCTCTGCGGTAATCACCGGCGTGAATTGGTCTTGAAGGTGGTTTGCAAAAGCCTCAGCTTGAGCTTCGTCTCCAATGTGCCAGGAACCAGAAATGCTCCGAATGGGATGACGTCGTATTGGCTGCCGTTTGAGCTTTCTTGTAAATTTCCATAATTGAAACTCTGCGTCAGTGGGCGATTCAGCTCGTACCAGCGCATCGCTGATACACCTCTTTTGAAGCAGGGCGAGAGCAGCTTTAAGATGCCTCGTGGCTTCGTTGTACATGGATTTGGCATCAGGCGTGCGTAATCTTAACCAGCGTCTCCTGGCCCATCTTTTGTGTATTAGTAGGTGTTGGGCCTCCAAGGTGAGGGGGATGTTGTACGGAGACTGTTGTCTTGTTTGGCAAGATGGTGGGGCGGCTTGGTGCGCAGCTTTGACTATTTCTTCCTGCAGTTTGTTTGCTGCGTAGTCCACGTCTTCAGGAGTGTTAAGTTCCATTTCTATGTGCAAAGAGTAATGGAGCTCGCGCCTAAAGACTCCTAAATCTGATCCTGCTGGCAGTAGTTGTTTCCTAATGGGCAAGGGCTGTGGCTGCGCGTGGATTGTGACTATTAGTGGCAGGTGGTCAGAGGATAGGTCCAAGGATTCTTCAATGGTCAATTGCCGGTCACAGATGCCTTTGTAGACAGCGAAGTCGATTGCCGAGGGCCTGTGTCCATTAATTGGGTAACGGGTGGGGGCTCCAGTCGCCAATATGCTGAATTGTAAGTTTTGAATCGCCTCAAATATGACTTCTCCGCGACGATTCGCACTATTGCTTCCCCAAAATGGGTGCCATCCATTCCAGTCGCCGCCGATGAGGGTCTTATTCAACCTTTGGCCTAGAACCTGTTCCATGTGATGATCACACAGACCAGTGTTTGGCGGAAGATAAATTGACGCAACTTCGATCGCTCCAATAGACGTAGGCAGGGTGATGGCTGAGACCTGCATTGTTGCGTTGCAAATTGGCAGTAAAGGTGTATGCGGTATTGTTGCTCGTATGAGGATTGAGGATCCACCAAAGCAGTTTGCTCCTTCACCATGAGCCTGATAGTGTTCGTATCCGAAAATTTGTGTAGTGGGGCACTCATGAGTTTCTGTTATTAACATTATATCTATGTTTTCTTGTGAGAGAAACGCAGCCAGTTCCTGAGTCTTGTTTCTCAGGCCATTGGCGTTCCAGATACCCACACGTAAAGCCATTATTTGTAGGCAAGCTTGGTTATGATGGCCATTAAACTGTTTAGCATGGTTGCTTGTTGGGATTGTACTTCTCGCATCGCTTTGAGCTCGGCATTAATTGCGTCAAACTGACGTTGTTGTTGCTGAAGCATTTCAGTGAACAAAGTGTCACTTGTGGTATTCTTATTTGACGGTCCACCTCTAGCGGCCTGTGCGTAAGAAACACCACTAATAGGCGTTGCAAAGCTCGTGGCTTGGGTAATGCTCCGGGGCCTTGTAATTTCGGAAGCAGTACTCGGACCCGTAGACGGTGTTTGTGTGGGACTCCTTTTTTGTGCTGGGGATTGCAATTTGCGCAACCGCTTGTATACTTGGCAGCCCTTATAGTTGGCTGGGTGCTGTAACTCACAGTGCACACAAGTTGGTGCCTGGTCCTTTTCGCGGGTGCAGTCTTTGGATGCGTGTTTCCCGGCGCAACGCACACATCTGGGAGCTTTGTGGCAGTAGCGTTGTGTGTGTCCAAATTCTTGACAGCGATGGCATTGTGTCAGGTCGTTGTATCTTCTTGGCAGTTCCACTGTGCAGCGTTGCCTGCAGACAACTCGAATGTCCAAAATTTCTTTGTTGTTGGGGGCCTGAGCCACGTCAACAAAAAATATATTTAGCGGTGTTTTGTCCATACGGCTCAGTGGGTTGTGCACATTTGTAATTGTGTGGCCTTTGGTTTCCAATTCCTTTTTAATTAGTGTTGTATCAGTGCTGGAGTGAAGCCCTTTGAACACGACTCTATATGGTTTGTCCTCCTTAAGCTGGTAGCAGTGGAACTCCAATTCCAGCTTAGTAAAGTGGTCTATAACTCTGCGATAGTCCTCACTGCATTGGGTTAATACACCTATGTTATTCTTCTTTGGCTTAATTACGTATGATTTAGCATCAATTACTTTATCTATTATCTGTTGAAGTAGGGCCACAGACTTGATGTTTGGACACCATATGGGGGGCGGACGAGGTTTCGGAGTAGTTTGCTGGTCGGTCAATACTGGGGCTTCTGGAGCTACAGGTGATTCGCTGTAGTCTTCATCTTCTTCTACGAGCAGTGAAAATCGATTTTCTGATATTAATGCTGCATTGCTGGTGCTTGGTTCGTCGAAGATGAGCCTTTTCTTGATGGTTTTTGGTGAATTTGGCTGTTTACGTTTCGTGTTTTTGTTGTTAGTGATGCCTTGCACGGAGGCGATATCTATTTTTGAGTTTATTGGCATGATGGAGGCTTGCCTATTTGCCATCACAACGTTAAGCTGGGCTTGCATTTCTGCATTTACCTTTACAGCTGTAGCGAGGTTATTGACATTAGATGTCATCGCGGATTGTGCTTTTGAGTGCAGGCGCACTCGCGCCAAGCGACGAAATTTCGTAAATTGCAATTAAAGCAATTGAGTTACGCGGAAGCAAGCGATAAGAAAACGCTGCGTGTGCGGTTTTTGTTGCTGTTGCGTTGAAGAATGCACCGCAAAGTTCTATTTTTAGAACTCTGCAGCAGTAGAGCTTAAGCGAAGGCTGTTCGAATTCACGTCTTTACAGGTCGAACGACTGATCGCGATTGATATAACAATTTTATTTTGCTTTATTGTGTGCCTCACATTTGGCAGTCGCATTACTGACCGCCGGCACTGCTGTCTCATCTCATAATACCATTGAGTGTCAAACTTGGTGTCAATTTTCGTTCCGCATAGCAAAACACTCTGCTTGCCATACCCTTTGGAAAGGTGGGGATCGGAAGGCTTGTGGATAATTGGCGGCACTCAGGCATAAAACCAAAGCTACAAGCAATCCTTGAGGTCAGTTTGTTTTGCACTCAAGTTTCCAAGCCGAGCAGCGGTATCTGTATCCTTAGAGAGAGCTCTTCTTTCTTTCGGTTACGCTTCTTGATATATTTTTTTGTTTCTGGTTTTTGTTGTTGTCTGTCTGGCAAGTTAACCACAGTTATTTTGGTGTGCGGGTGTTGGTTGTTGCCCTGTTTTGGTTTCCCTCCGAATTGAGCGAGACACAACGAAAAGTTTTTTTTTTTTTTTTTTTTTAATTTGTATGTGAGACTTGGAAGTTTTCCATTTGGCGTATTGTGTTATTGATGTGTCTGTTACTTCGGATTTATCTTGAACTTTCGACGCAGAGTTTTAGCCAAGTTGACAGCGAATGTTGGACTCTGCGTTGTCAATCGAATCCCATTGATTGATGTGTGAGCGTGCTTCTTAGCCACCTTAGATAGTCTTGATTAGAATGTTTTTAATGAAATGTTTGTGCGAAGTTTTATTTATTGATAGTTCTGTCTCTATACGATTTTTACTTTATTTAACAGAGAGTCATTTGGTTTTATACAAATCTTACCTAACTTGCAGCAGAATTCAATGTATTTCTTTGCGTAATTCCTTTAATTGATAGCCAGCAAATAATGCTCTTAACTATTTATAGTTTGAGTGTCTTAGTAATTACCTGCAATTGCATTGAACAGGGCAGCCCACATTCAAAATTCTAAACGGGAAAATCTCTGATGGCTAATCCATAATCAGGCAAAAGACAATGCAACCATGCAATGCCGACAGAAAAGACACCAGCTGCCCGGACGTGTAGCTGGGCAACCTTCAAGATACAAGAACGTGTAATGGTCGGTTAATGATTACAAAAAGGGAAATACAATCAGTCGTAAAGTTGTCCGACGAGAGCGTCTCGCTACCAGGGAGCATCGAGGCGGGGTAGACGCAGCTGTTGTTCATGTAATCTAAACAATACCTGCACAATGCAAGAGGGATATAAGTGTAGATAAATATATATATATTTTTATACATATATATGCATTTATATATGTATGCCTGTGAGGTGAGTTTATCTGTTGAGCTCAAGCCAAAGCGGTTCAATCGAGAACAATGAACCGAAATAAATGCACAAAAGCGAGTCGAAGCTTATTGACAAAAAGGAAAAATGGCATGCAGGCGGCAGCAGGCGGCTGACAGGCAAGAACAGTAACAAGAACCTGGCATGGCTTTACCAAAGGATAACAGTCGTTTAAGAGCTGTCACAGGATACTCTACGAACATACAAACACATACTCTCACCCCTCACACCCAAACACACACACAGGCAGTTAGCAGCTGCAAAAATTTGTATTGCCAAGCACTAACGCTTCATCTTTTGCTGGGCCAATTTTCGAGCATTTGGCTATTTTGGACGCACAGCAGCGAGCAGCTATTACCTGTTGTCGAAATGTATCTGCAAGATATACACACTCAGCTCACACACACACACACGCGAGTACACTATCAAGAAGTAGTGATGTTGTGTGCTCGAGTGCATTTTGTGTTTGGCCCTCCGAGGCCATTGTTTAAGCCATCATCAGCAGCATCATCAGCAACGTTGTTTTTTGAGCTCCTTGTTTGATATTGTTGTCGTTGTTACTGTTGTTGTTGCTGATGCTGCCACTGCTGCTGTTGTTGTGGTTGTTCCATCAGCTGTCAATGGCTTCTGCGTTGCTGCTGCTGTTGCTGTTGCTGCTGATTCTAACTTTGCTGCCTGCATCATACAGTTTGTTGTCTTCCTTTTGAATTCGCTTCGCTTCTTCCCAGATACCAGTGCACATGTCTGTGATGGTGTGTGTCTGGCTTTGTCCAGGTTGTTTATGCCAGCTTTAGTCTGCCATAATTGCTGTACACTCGGTTGCCCAGCGAGTTAAGAATACGCGTTGCATACACTGTGAAAAACTACAAATAAATAATAATAAATAGCTTGAGTGTTTTACTCAGTTCTTAAATATTTATGACATTTATCTTCTCCATATATGATGATGATCAATTATGATTACATTTAGTGCACTTTAGGTTGATGATGATGATCAATTATGATTACATTTAGTGCACTTGCTTATAAACTGTCAATAGACCTATTTATTGTTCATTTTATATATTATATCAATATAATTTCAAATGTATAAAATATTACAGTCAATTTCCATCCATCACTTAGACCAAGCAAACATTTTATTTTTACACTTTACAAAATGCTTGAAATTTTCAATTACACCTGGATTTCTCTAACGTGTCACAACTACGTCGTGGTTTTTGTCGACTGTATTGAGGCTTAAAAACGTTGGTATCTTTTGCACTAATGAATTCAATTCGACGCTTGGCCAAAGCTGCTTGTGTCGTCCTGGAAACCATGGCTGGCATCCACTTAAATCCTTGCAGGTTGCCATGACATGCATTGAATTCAATTGGCAAGAACGTGTTGTGCTCTTAAATAAATCAGATTTTGCGACTAGTTCGTGCAGCGTCTGTAATTCTATTGTCTACATATTTTACGTTTTCATAAACGGTAACTCCGGCTCGATAGTTATGTAAGTGCGTGTGTTTGTGGGTGAAAATGCGATTGCATCTCTCTTGATTTGCGTGATGCAGCAAGTAATTTAATTTTGTTGCTGTTGCTGTTGCTGCTTCTGCTGTTGGCATGTCTCAAATGTAACGCCCACAGACTTAGGTTCAATCATTAGTCGTGGTCAGACGAATTCTGTGGCAACACACAAATCCTGACACAAACACACGTATGAGGTCGAAATGAATGCGACATAAATGATTGTTTCATTTTAGTTTCGTATAAATTTGAAGTGCTCCCAGGCATAATTAAATATTCATTTTAGAATAGCAGCAAATTTTTGCTCTTGCTGTACTGCAGCCAATGAACAGGGGTACAAACAAAGTAGAAGAGGAAGAGCAGAGTCCAGTAAGGGATATGATATATCGTTAACTTTGCTGAGCTGCATTCCTTGCTCTCGGTTATATTCGTCTCGTTCTCTGTTGATCTTTGATCTCTGTCTTACTTGGCTCGGCTTTGACTGGAGCCAGCTACCTCCGGCTACCTTTTACTTGGGCGCCGTTGAAGCGCGTCTAAAATGGTAATTTGCTTCACTTTGGCCCCGCGCATCGTTAGTGTCTAAACGTGAACTGAACTCAACTCAACTCAACTGGTTGTCTACCTGATGCAGTCTGTAGGCAATTGTCTGTCGGACGCTTTTCATGATCAGTTGAGGCGCGAAATTATCTCACATTAAATGTTAAACATTCTACCACTGCTACCTCGGGCAAATCACACCAGCCAAGTGCTAGAATAAAGACGAGTCTTCAATTACATGAACAAATTCCTTTCACATTGAGCTTGAATCGATTTAATAGCATTCGCTGTATGTTAGCAACTAGTGAGAATAAGGCAATAACTGAACTAATTATATGCAAATTAAAAGTTAAGATAGAGCTTAAATATTTACATCCTGATTGTTAATCCTTGTGTATCTCTATGATATTAATTTAGCTTATGTTTTCTATTTGCAGGTAAATACAATTATTCTTCCAATACATCAATTATTCACTTGCTTCGCTCTGTTTTAATGACTGGTAAGCCAAATGGTTCTAATTTAATTGTATCTACATAATTTTGGCATCAGTTAATGTGCCAAGAGCCCTAAAAATAGTTGATTAGCAACAAGAAAATAACGACAGCCACAAAGTTCTTAACGGTCAGCTCACATAACCGTGAGCCAGGTATTAACACATCTAATTAACTGGAATGCCGTGGGAGGCATTCTAAAAGAGACTTTCAAATGATCACGTTGTACAAGTGACGTAAGTGGATGAGCCCAGTTGAGGGCTGCTTATTTATTTATAACGCATTTTTAAATACCACCAAAAATGCAGAGACACGCATTAGGCAGAAAGTTCACTAAGACAAGCAACAGAAACCGGAGCGGAAGTAGATTAAAACTAATTTCCTTCGCAACGCTTTTGCCGTTCGTTGCTAGCAGAAGGCCAATTCATGCACAAGCACAAGAACACACAGATATTAATATAGACATATATATAAACAGACATACACATATACGGGGTGAATCGGGAGACGCTCCGCCAGGAACTCAACGACACAAAGCAATCAAAGCCAAACCAACGGCCGACCGACCGAGTTCTCTCAGTCTCTGCTGTTGCTGGTCAACAGGGCAGAACCCAAAAGACCCAAAAGAACCCGCTCCAAATATAACAGCAACAGCAACAACAGCAAACAGCCATAAAATGAAAATATGGTTAAGGTATAGACGAGAGGAGAAGGAAAGGTGAGATGAGAAGGAGTGGAGAAGCGAAGCGCAACTTGGCACTTAAATTACTTTACCTTTACCTACAACTAAGTTTACTTCTAACGTTCTAATACTAGGGCGTTGTTGTTGTTGCTGTCGCTGTTGCTTTGACATTTGTGGGTTAAAAAAATAATTACCCTAATATTTATAGAGCTTGCGTTGTAAGAGAAACGTTGCCCAGCTACGGCAACAGAACAGATTTGAAGCAAAGCAACTTGAAGTCATCTATGCATTGTTATGGCACTGTTATTAAATACTCTACACGACCAAAGGGTCGTTAACTATTGTCATCTGAATGAAGACATGAAATAGCCAAGTTTGTCCTAAATGGACATTTTCTAATACATTTGTAATGCAATTGTATATAATTATAATAGTTACTAAATAATCGATAATTATCGATTTTCATAAACGGCTCTATATAATATTTAAGAATTTTAAAAATCAATTTCGAGCTGTGTAAATTCCAGATTAAACTAAAAATGTTACTCAAAAAATTTGAAATATTCAAAGAATTTAATTTCTTTAAGCAGTCGAATTGCAACTAATTGATACGATTATTTAATTTAGGGTATATCAAATGAGCCTATGACTTCATTATAATTATTTCCTTGTTGTTTATGATTCTGGAAACGCTTTTGTTTAACGCTCTTTTGATTGCGTTTTGCAGCACATGAAGTATTCGTCTATTAATAGGTGTGTGTTTGTGTTGAAGTGCCCCAGGCGGATGACGGGTCTATGATGAATGGTCGGCTGTTTAGGTTCGTGGATTCTTTGGGTTCTCAGCCAAGCTCTCTTGTTTTTCGACTAATGTAAATTGCCATTTTTATTGTTGTGTGGAACAGGCCAAATGATTGCTTTGCATGTCGTGCCAATGAACTCGTCCCACAAAACAATTCAATGGCACCAACTACCGAAAGGGCATTAACGCCTCGTTAGCGGGTGGGGCAGAGTCGCTCAATTAAGATGGAGCACGTGTAAACATAAACTCCACCTAGAGCCTAAAAGTGACCCAAATTTTGAAGGTACATAGAGTAAGATTACATTGCAGTCCAAACGGATATCGCAATAAACAAATTTGTTGGCCTTTCGCCATTCTCTCTCTCGATTTTGTGTGTTCAGCTTCTCTGGTGATGCAGCTCGTCGAATCTTGTATTTTTAGCTCTTGTGCGAAAAACTAAATATGATAAATAATAAATTTTATTTTGCTGATTTTGTTGGTGGTGTTCGCTTTTATTTTGTTGTTGTTTTTTCTCTCTGCGCTTGCCGTTGGCGTTGCCTGGCTGCCAATTTGCCTTTTATTAGGCCAAATGCGCGAAATGTTATTCGTGACTGTCAGCGTTTTCTTGCTTTGGAACAGTTCTCGCCCACCCAATTTTCGAGCATGTTTCGGGTATGACCCATTGAAGAAGGCCTCATTGGCTGTTTTTAAGTATCGACACCAAGTTTCTGAAATCTGGCTACAAAATTGTTTTTGTTTATATTTGTTTGTGTGGGTTTGAAGCGTTAACATTTTTTTTTCAGTTTTGTATTTATTAACATTTTATTTTTTGCTTATGCCTTAGTTTATTTTTTTTATGGACCTGTCTTTATTTCTCTGGGTCAACAGAACTCGTTAGTGGCGGGAAAATAAATATTCTTCTTCAAATAATTGATTGGACTCTTTCGGTCGTTTATTGAAATGATACCTCGTCAGCAAAGATAATCGCATTAAAATTGAGTTTTTATTGGCGATTTTTTTAACTACAAAAAGCGCGAACATAGCCCGAAGAATAACAAGTTAAAAGAAATAAACAAAACCGCCAACAACAACAACAACGGCTTTCACAATTAGGAATATATATGCTTCTAATACTTGGTAATTAATTGTTTTTGTTATTTTTATATTTGGATTGTTAAATAATTAATTATTTAGCAAAATAATAAAACGTAACATTTATAGTGTCAAATTATTTTATAAATCTTTTATACATCGAAGTTTTTTCATTATCATTACCACTTCAGAAGAGCTGCTCAATTTTTATAATGATCTAAATATCAAATATAATCGTGTACAATAAAATTTAATATACTTCTTATAGAGTATTTCAAATGCCACAAAAAGTTGCTTGGAAATAAAAGATAAAAACAAATATTATTTTGTTTATCATTTGGAATTTACAAATGATCGCGTGTTGATTGTCTGAATTTGTAATATTTTCATGAAATAAATAAATACGTATGTGAATGCTAATAAAAAGAAAACATTGCAAATTGTTTATTGTTATCAATAATATTTACATTTTTCTTTTTTGCACGCTTGGGATTTAAGGATTGAGCTGAGGCAAATTGGGTGACAATTGCTTATATGAACACGATTTATCGAGATATATATAATATAGAGAAAGCGTTGACCTTCCTCCACATAGCTAACGTCTAGTGTGTAGAAAATATTGTGAATGATGCGTTGACAGCCAGCACAGAGGCAGAACTTGAATTTGTATGTGTATGCCATAGATAATGCTTGGTTATTTTTAATTGGATGCTGTCCATTTGTTGCTCTGGCTGTGTTGGCATCTGTGCTACGCAAAGAATTTTAAATCATTTCAAATATGAATTTATTTTTACATTTTTCTGTCCAATTTATGTATGCAGCCATTGTTTAAATAGAATTTTTAAAAATGGAAATAAATTGCTTGAGTATTGCTTAAAGAGTTATTAAAGATTTGCTTGTTAAGACGTTTAGCTTCGACTTTTGTAAATTGTTGTGAATATCATTTCAAAATATCTTTCATATGCTTTTACATATTTAACAAAAGGTTAACTTATCCATTAGCCAAATTCACAAGGTTTTTTGTGAATCCATTTTGAGTAAATTTTCTTTTATTTATTTTCTTGGTTTTTCATTTCAATCGGCATTTCGTATTTATTGTTTGTGACTGTTGCAGCTAGCCTAGCTACGGCTTTTCCTACTACTCCCACTATTTAGTTAGGCGTATATCTAACGCGTATTTAAACCGACAAAACAAATTGTGTTTTTCGGCCAAGGTTGGTAAATTGACAACTTGAAGAAGCAGCAAATGCTTGTGCTTCTATATTTATTTTATATAACTTGTCAATAACTGAAGGGGAATGCACTTGACAGAGCTTTACACAGTTAGCATCGTCCATGTCTGATTATTGCCTAAGGTATGAAAATATGAAACATATTGTAACATATTTTTAAAATGTTCTGTATCTTTTAAACAGTGCTTGGAATGAACTTTCAAGCAACAATAAGACTTATCATTACATTTTGTTGCTGCATTGAATAACTGAGTAGGACCTGGGGCATATTTAAGACATTTGCTTGTTGTATCTGCTGCACATAATCCAAATTTGACGCAAATTAATAGAGAAGCTTTAGTATGTTTAAGTAGGCGTGCCTTTGTCTTAGTTAGGCATTTGTCAGCAGTACAATAATGAACACATTTGTGCTTTATATTTGCTTAATTATAATTGTCAAGTGCATTGGCATTGGCATTGACACTGACTGCATTTTCATTATCTTTAGTATTTATGGAGCGTAGCCAATATTTGTTTTCCCACGCAGTTTTAAATTACCAAAAAGAGAACACTTTGATGGGAAAGCAAATAATGAAAGTCGATTACTTTTTGGTAAATGTTTATCAAGTTTGCAAGGGTAATATATTCAGTTTTGCTGCACCCCGGTTAAGCCCTTTTTCCTACCCCTTTGATGCCAATTTGATAAGTGCAATATATACAAAAATATAATGTGTGTATATCTAATAGATAAACAGGTAAAAAATAGTTCTCTTTTGTGTGTGGGCGTGTGCCGAAACGCTGGAGAAGAGACGAATCGGACAATTCAGTTGGTCGAACATAATGACAACGGTCGAACAAATGAAGCACTTGACAGTGTGACAATCTAATTACATGGCTGACGTGTTCAGATGACCCAACCAAGCCAGCCAAGTTGTGAACCCGCCAAAGCCAACAACATACCCTCATTGTGTTATTGTCTGGCTTTGATGTGTGCAGTGAATTTGAATAAATGAATTGAGCGCATGGGTGGAATGATCGCTGAAAGGGTGACCCCTTGAAAATGGCAGGTCAGCTCAGCTCGCAGTAAACATTTGCTGCTGCTGCTGCTATTATTAGAGACACAAATCGAATAAAAAATATTGTATGGAAAACAACAACATGGCGCTGTAGATTGCTTGTCTGCCACCACCCACTTAGCCATGTACCACTGGCCGTAGTCTATTAGAGGGTTAAACGAACAGGGGCTGCCAGAGCACGTACTTGACACAAAACGCACGTAGAAAGCCATGGCCACACACAAAGTGCATGTTTCAAAGTAAATCGTCAATGAATTGAACGCCATTTGCTATAAATGTTTAAACACTTGCAGTTCGAGTCGTGGATATAGGCTGAGACTGTTGAAGGTACCTGTAAACAACATATAAGACTACTTTCTTCTGATTTAAAGCCGTTGAAATAATATTTGGGTTCACTTTTATATAGATTGGCTTTTAATTACCAGCTTAGTTGGACTTGTAGACTTGGCACAAATAAACAAGCGAATCTAAATCTATTGAGGCACCCATAGATTTTTGGCTATCAAATTTCATTCTTAGATCCTTAATGCCTGCTCAGTGCCAGATCTTATCGGATTGGCTCTCAATTGTCTATTTAAACAGATTGTATGCAGGGTGTATGGCCATAAAATTCCGTTCCAAAACACAGTCATATGCCGCCGGCTCTCGTGCCCCCCTGAACAGTCGAAAAGGAAATCAATTGGCTATATAGACGACACTTTACGAGTTTTGTTGCCATTGAAGTTGATTATGTTGCAGCGCCTTTATGGCTGTTGTCGTTGCCCATTTGCCCATTGCCCATTGCCCGTTGCCCATTGGCCATTGTAAATTGTGCGACAATAACAAATTAGCTTCAGTGTGTGGCCTAAAATGTGAACGGTCGGTCGGTGGTCGGTCGGATGATGTGCTGCTGTTTCTTCTGCTGCTGCTGCTGCTGCTGTTGAGCATTACCGTTTGAACTGAACCTGTTGTGCATGTAATTTGGCAGCAAAAGCGGAACCCTTTTTGTTGCTATCATGAGCACGTAAAAGGGGGCGAAGGGCAGAAGCCAGACGCCAACCGTTGAGAGTCAGAGCCGGCAAATCCGAGTTCCAGTTCGTTGACTCTCACGTGCGCCAGGGAAGGGGAGCCGCCGCGTCGGTTGCTCGTTCGGTTGGTCGGTTGGTTAGTTGCTCGGTTGGTTTGCTACCTCTACACGTTGCTTTGTAAATGACAATTTTACCGTTTTGTGGCCCCTCCGTTTGAAGTACTTTTTAAGACTGGGGCAGCAATTTGTTTAAGTTGTGACACTGCACACTGCTTCCCATAGCACTGAAAACTAAATAACTATAAAAATATATAAATATATATTAAATAAAAAAATAAAAATTCATTTCAATATTTATTTGTATTGTTGCTTTTAGGGATGCTATTGTTGAGCTTTATTATAATTATTTTAATCTACTTTCAATGCAATGTGACTAAACTGGAAATACTTCAATTAATAATTTCTCTTTAACTTATTTTAAATATAGGAAAATATTAGTAAATTAAAGAGAACTTCGACTGAGACTTCTACGCTTAATTTTCTTAATCAGTTTTTAGAATTTCTAGTCACTTTTGTATCACATTTGCATCAATGTACAGTGGTAACTGGCAGTTAGTCGAGCTGTTGTTGTTGTTGCTGTTTGTGCGTGCCTCTTGCGGGAAATTTTTATTATGACTTTGCTAATGTCAAGTGCAAATAAACGTTTGACTGACAACAACGAAATGCCCGACATGTACGTGAGCCCAGCGAGGCGAGCACGCGTTTCAGTGTTAGCCAAGTACAACAACAACAGCAACAAAAGCAACAATAACAGCAACAACAACAGCAACGAAATTTGTTGCAATCAACATAATCAAAACAGACGTACAAAAGGTTGGCTACGCTGTTTTTCTGGTAGCCGCCTCCATTGATGACGCCATTAAATACACACACACAAGCAACGAGACAAACAAAGATGGCACCAGACTCGTTGTTGTTGTTGTTGTTGTTAATGTTTGAGTCAAGTGTTTATTGCACTGCAGGTGCGCCATGTTACGCTTTTAAACGGTTCTTCAGCCGATTTGTATCTGCGTGTGTTATCTGTGTGTGCGTATGTTGGCATATATACACACACACACACACACACATATATATATATATATATATATATATATATATATATATATATATGTAATGACACACCATAAAGCAGGCCCGCATATAAATAACATAAATAAATAACATTAAAACAAACTCAAAACGTTAATTGCATTCGAATGCTGAGTACGTGAGTCGCAGCTGTAATTTTGCCATCTCATCTAAAGTAAAAAAGGGCGTGGCAGGTCGGACGAGACAGACGTTTTGTGTTGTTTTTTTTTTTCTTTGTATAACTGGCACAAATTGCACTCCGAGACTTTTAATATTTGACAGTTGGAACGCGTCGCAATAGCTGAGTTAGTTAAGATATTCAGAGCTAAGGAAGCACAGAACATTTCGGAAACTTAGACAGCTGGAATCTTGGCGAACCTTTAGAGCACAAAATATTTCAATTATAAAAAATTGTGATTATTTCAAATGAATTTGTCGCTGCTCATTCACAGCTTTTTCACGCATTTCATTATGCTTTTTGATGAGCAAATATTAATGAAAATTTCGTAATAAACTAGATTAAATTCGCTGATGCGCGCTGCTCATTCGCTTGTTGAACGTTCAAAGGGAATGCGGCAAAGACTTCGGCGTCAATGTGTATCTGCCGTTGTCATTGGCGCTGTCGGAGTATTTTTTTTTTTTGCATAATGCAACGAAATTAATTAAAAACTTGCAAAGAATGTGAACCAACAACACAACGTACTCATTTCATCCATTCAAATTTGTTGTCGTTATTGTTATGCTTATGTAGAGCTCAGAGGTCCTTTGAAAAGTACATGTTTGTTGACAATATCCTGGTTGCTGCTGTGTTAATATTATTATTATTATTTTTAATTCCCAACTCTTAAAATCGAAAATCAAATTTGAATTTGCAAAACATTGCTGAAGTCTAACTTTCTCACATATGTCGAGAGTCTTTATTTATCAAATATCTATATCAATCCAGCTTTTGGGTACATACTTTACATAAGTTTAGTGTTTTGTCTATAAATATGTGTATATAAATATACTTTATTTGCTGCATACAGACAGCCATACATACATACATACATACATACGTGCGAATATGTAATTAATACGCATTGAACGTTTGCTGCCCAGGAAAAAACTTTGTCAAAGATCAAAGTATGTTTACACTGCATACACTCAAATAACATATGGATATATATTTTTAAATATATATATCAGATTGTGTAAATCTGTACACAAATTGTGAACTGAAAGTCGAGAATCTCTGCTCTCATAAAGTTGCAAGAGAAATGCCAACAGGCACAATATGAATCTCAATGTAAACTCGGTGCCAATATTGTTGAAGTTGTTGATGTTGTTGTTGTTGCTTTATTTATTTGTTGTGTGGTGCAGCTCATATATGCATATTTATTCCAGATATGTAGTTGCTTATTGTGCATCGCTCGTCGCAACTCCAATTCAATTCAGCGCATAAATAGCACAGAGTATCCAGAGCAGTCAGACAGTCAAGCAGGCAGTCGGTCAGGCAGACAAACAGGAGACATTCGCTATTGAAAGGTGGCAATAAGTTGGTATGAGTCTGCCTCGGGCCATGTCCACAGAGGACTTAATTAATGTTACTGCAGATAGGAATTCACAAAGCCGAACGAAAAATTCATTAATTGCAACAAGCGCTGAAAAGAAAAGTTTTCCCTTTGATGTGAAGTGAGGACAAGTTGGAAATATGTTTCTTTTTCTTTTAATATCATGCGGATATGGTTTACAATTGGTTTAATTTCAACTGTTTTTGTGGAGAAGTATCACAAGCGTATGGAAATTAAGCACGTTTTGATACAAAAATGACTTGCATTTAATTATATATTTATATATAATATTATATATATATATTAATAATATTTATTATGTTCACAAATCCAAATTTTGTTCATTATAAAAGAGAATTCACCTTACATAAGAGGAGAAAAATGTTTATGTATATACTAATATCGATCAACTTTCGATAATTTTCTCCTTGTGTTTATTTTTAATAAGATTAAATATCTTCGAGCTGAGAGCACTCTTGACAAGCAAATGTGTTGCATGCCACATAAATAAATGATGGCCAGCCAGAAAGCACGCATAACAGTTTTTATTGAGTTTTAAGTGCACACAGTCACTCGGTCCCTGATGTATGTATGCCAATTAGTCCAGCAAATTGACTGACGTCTGGCGCTGACGTTGCCACTCAGCTGGAGCAGCAGCTGCCGCTGCCACTGTCAGAGTATGCGGGGCTAGAGTCCTTCATCTTTGGGTCAGCTTAGCTTAGCTCGCTTTTTTTACACTATTGCCTCTTTAGAAGTTCATTTTAATTGTGCTCAAGTAGGAAATCTTAATTTCACAGCAATTTCAGTTCAAATTCATTAAAGCAAATCGGCACGAATCTTTTTATTGGGCGTCGTTTGTGATGTGATTTAATGCAAGTTTTGCATTAATTGCCATGCGCAAGGCATATACAAAAAAATATGATTATCTTGACGTTGTTGTTGGTGTTGGCGTCAAGTGGCGAAGCCAGTTATAAGAAGAGTCTTAATTAAGTTATAGATATGAAGACTTAGTTCTGAAATTAATAATATGAACTTTATTAGTTTCTTGCATTCCATGAGTTGAGCTTTCCGTTCGATATGATTATGACTAATGAATTCAATAGATACCTGACGACCTGTTGATAAACGAGAAAAAGGGCCATTTTCATTTGAAAATTGTGAAAATCGAGTAAATGTAGATAGCTGAAAATAACAATGAACATGCAATTGTGGCTGTACTGCAAAGTCACGCCTCTTTAATACGTTTATAGCCCTGCGCTTATTAGCGGCAAAAATTGCGAATGCAGCGCGCAGTAAAACTGTTTGGGCGGCAAATGTTTTAGCTGAATGAATGGAACTAAAACTGATGCCGGAATTGCGGCTTTGTACTGATTCCAACAATTGGGCACTCTGCATTTGGTCGTTGGCAGCTCAATTCGAGTGCATCAAATGCAGCATATATTCACACATACACACACTTAAACACACACACTCGCATACACGTGCGTGTCTGGAAAAATGTCGCCGCTAAACGTTTAGTCATTGACTGCACAGAATAACAACCACAGCCAGCAATAAAAATAAAATCAAAACGAAAACAACAACAATAGCCCCACAGAGCGAAATTAAACGCCATTTTGTTGTTGTTTCATTGTTTGCACGGCTTTCGCATTTGCATTCCACTGGGCAAGAAGGAGCCAAACGCCACTGGAATGAGAGCGGTGAGAGCAAAAGTTGTATTTACATCGCTTGTTGTTGCCGTTGCCGTTGCCATTGCTGTTGTTGTTATTGTTGTTGCGGTTATTTTCGTGTTTCGCTCTGCTGCTGTTGCTGCTTGCATTTTTTTGTTTGCTTTCATGATTTTAGTGGTTTACTGTGTTGGCTTTTACCGTATGTTTTATCGGCATTTTTGTTTTGTATTGTGTTATTACTGACCATTATCTGTTTCTTTCTCCAAAAGTGTGTATGTATGTGTGTGTGTTTGGGCAAACTACATAATAACGTCAAATGAAAACAGGATATGGTAGATATTCAAAGTGAAATTCTAATTTTTGTTGTCTGGGATCGGTGTTACCAGATCGTTGAAAATTAATTTAATCGCTCTGCTCAGCGCACTCAATAGCTAAACTGTGGCCTTGTCAATCTGTTTGCTCATCTACTACATGCCTGCCTGTCTGCTGCTTGATAAGCGACGCGCTCTTCGCTGCGTATACGCACTGTGTAACCAGTGTCAAAAGCACAAAAAACGATGGCAATGCTATGTAGCTCACAGTATACACACACAGGGATATTAATTATTTATGCTTTTTATTTTGTTTGTCACCGCATGCGTTTTTTTTTTCGTGTCACAGCAACAACCACAAGGATGAAGTTGGTTGTGGTTGATGTCAACAACTTTTTCGGCATCGCTTTGTGCGCTGTCTCACGTGAGTTGTGTTTAGCTCCTTTTATTGTCGATGCTAAAGATACGTTTATTGAGATACATTTGTATCTCATAAGCAAACGAATCTGTAACGACTACAACAACCAGTCATAAAATCAAGGTGTGTATTTTGTCTGTCTGCTGTTACATTTGTGCCATCTCATGCTGTCTGTTTTATTGACTTAGCTGTGATAGTTTATCTTGCGAGAGAGATACGTTGTGCATTCGAAATATACACACACCGCACACTCATGCAAATGTGTTAATTGTATTTTGATTGAATTACGTTGAAATATTTACACAGCAGCCGAACGTTTAAACGAGAATTTTGTTTGATTTTTGATCACTTACACAACACATATACACTTACGTACACCCACATGCACACACATACGCACAGGAAGAACATAAAAGTAAGGAGCATAAACAAAACGATTGAGGTTGAGGATCGAGGCAATAGGTCTGTGGTGTTTCCGAGATGCACTAACAGGTTTTCAATAAGGTACCAAAGTGGTTTCACCTTGTTTATTTGTGCATGTTTATTTAACACTTTTCCTTTATGATTTGTTTGTACCGTTGTTTAGTTGTTAACTGAATGCAAATTACGAACAGACGCTGCAGCTCTAACTTCCCGAACCACATTTCACGCCTCTACCACAGGCAATATATTTTTTATTCAAATGTAAGTAGTTCGAGACATGAGTTCTAGTAACAAAGACTACCACCTAAAGCTTATAGATTTCGGTTTTCGACGTCTACACTTCCCAATGCCTTTTCAGCGCCATTTCCCCTCCTTCGCTTTGCCCTCTTTTAATTTGTGTGCCCCATTTTTATAACAATCCATATCCATACATATTTTGATTCATGTATTATTCGCTTAAGTTTTATTGAGGGTTGTTTTTTTGTTGTATCCTTTCTCTATGTTGGTGGTGGTGGTATTGGTGCGCCTGAGCTCGCTCTCTTCTTAGTCAAAAGCGGAGAGAGGCGGAGAGAGAGACAGAGAGAGAGTGGACTCTCTTGAAAAACACTTTGGCGCTCTCGCTTTTAGCTGTCTCATATCGTATTATTACCCTTACTACAACGTTTCGCATTCACGTGCTTGTATTTTGGGCAACCTTTATTCCCCGTTACCGTTTTCAAAAATAACGCCAAGCATTGTTGGCCGATAGATGGCGCTGCATGACATCAAGTCAGCTAAAAGAGCTTCATGTCTATTTGTTTCTAGTTAATGGAAAAATCATGAAAATTAAGCTGCTTCGGCAACGTCAAGTTTCCTGTTAACTTTCCCTTTGTTGTTTTGCTTGACTGTGTGTGTGTGAGCGTCTATTGGATGTCTTTGCCTGGGCCACTTACACGATTACTTTTAACTTTTGACATATTCTGTGAGTGTGCTTCGGAATGTTGCCAGATTTTTTTTTTTTTTTTTTTTTGGCAGCATGAAATTTTTGATTTATGAAGTCGTGAACTTGCATTGTTCGCAGTTTTCGACGGCTTTAGGGCTTAGAGTAAGAAAGTGGAAAACTTTTTCATATCATTCAATTTGTAGCTAAATCTATTGGATCAAATTAGATGACTAAAAGGAGCTCGATACCAATTACAGTGTATATAATAATTAATTATAGTTTATCATACGTAATCAGCATAAAAATGTGTATGGCTTATTAACACCTATTTAGTTTCTGTCACTACATAAACAAATTCTCAACTAATTTGCATTTTCTCTTTTTAGGTAAATAAATGTGAACATTTACAACTTAATGTTGTAAATAGTGATGCCCCACACTCTATGTCACTTGTTGTCACGTAAGTCTAACAGAATGTTGAAAATCAAATGAATTTAAATGCCGATAATTAATTAAACGGCGCTCATAAATGCAAAACAGAGCTACCACCTGTTATTGGTAGCAGTTGTTAGCAAATTCTGTTTTATTATATGACCGTTAATTCAATCTGGCAACGCTGTCCGGTCATCACAATTGCCGTTGTCGCTGTTGTTGTTGGTGCTCTGGATTTGTGCTCTTGTGTTGTGTTTCGCTCTTTCGAGGTACTAAGTGATTTTACGTGTTTGGTGCACCACACACGTCTGCCCTCCCACCTTAGTCCGCTGTCCGCTGCCCGCATCGCTGACGTTTAGTTTCGTTTCGATTTTTCTTTATTCTTCTTTTTTATGTGTATGTTGTGTGTGTGTGCGTGTGTTTCGTTTGTTCGCTCGTCGAGTCGCTCTCTCCGTTTGCTCTCGCATTTATGATTTTTTCGTGCTCGTGTTGTTTTTCAGCTTGAGTCGCGCGCTGAGTTTTTCTTCTCATTCTTTGCGGCGCGCGCGAAGCAACAACAACGTCGACGACGACTACGACGACGACGACGACAACGACGACGACGACGACGACGACGACGACGATAACGATGACGATGTCGACAACGGCGACGATTGCGACGCGAAGCACAACGAGGACATCGACGAGGATATTGTAGAGATATAAAAATGTTTTGTGCGATTTCGCCGCGACTAGTCTTACGTACGTGCCGGGGTCGCAATGAATGTGTCGTATCATCTCGTCTCGCCTGCCGCCAACTTTTCCTCGTCGTCGTTTTATTTGAGCAATAAAGTTTTTTAGATATTTGTTGTTTGTGTGCTGTCGGGAATTGTCACAGCACATTTGATAACACAAATTAATGAATTAATTGGCCTAAAAGGCGCGCGCGAACGCAAGTGCAAGTGCAGCTGCAGGTGCAAAAGCAAAAGCAAGTGCAAGTGCAAGTGCAAGTGCAAGTGCAAATGTAAAAAAAGTGTCCAAAACAAACCATAAAAAGAGCTTAGTCCAAAAGCCCCAAAGCTTTGCAAAAATAAAACAAATCAAGAGAAAATAAAAAGTGTCCAACAATAAAATTTATTCATATTTGTGCAGTGCATAAAAAGCAGTCAAAATTTTCACCATTTATCCGCAAATATTTAGTGAGTATCTCACAGATGCCCGCCCACATACACACACAAACACACAGCCGCGCTCCCTTGCACCATCAGCTTTTAGTATAAACAACGTGCGTGTGAGAAAGAGCACGCGTGTAAATGATGTTTGGCTGTTGTTGTTACGAATGTTGTTGTTGTTGCTGTTGCTGTTAGCTGCTGGCACGTCTTTCGGAGCACACAGATACGTCAATATAGCGCCACACACAAACCCACACATACATACAAGCATACATTTAGATACAGATAGCCCAAGTACAACGGCAACAACAACTATAACGAGAGTAACGTCGATGACGACGACGGCGACGTAAATTGTGAAGAAATGCGCGCTCGTGTGACCCCATAGTCTCTGCTGCTCCCATCCTGCCCACACTCCAATCCCCTCGTTCCCCCCTGCACCACTTACTGCCCTGCTCTCGTCTTGCTCGGTTCCATTTGCTTCCATCGCAGTAAAGCAAAACAAATAAGATGTAGATACAATTTTTCTTTTCGTTCTAACATATTGTTGTTGCCTGCTCGTTGGTGGGATGTGTATCTGTAGGTATTCTATCTAGCAACGATACACACACAAACACACTTACAGAAATATATATAAATATATGTGTGCTTGTGAGGCAAGCTCAGCTCTCAAAGTACGTGTATTTTAGCGGCTGTCCATCGCCTGTATCCATCAGAGATACCTGTGCATGTGCTTTGATGTCGCTGTGCTCTTTGCCTCGTATCTTTTGCTTTTTAAGTGCGTGTCGTTGTTTTCGATTTTGCCTTTCTTCACACTTTGTTTGTCATTGTTGCTTTAGTCCCTTGAGAGCTCCATAATATGATTTTGACTTGTTGGTCCGGCGTTGGTTTACCGTTAATTCTTGTTGCCTTGTTTTTTTTTTCATTTTTTTATGGAGCTTCAGGCGCCGGTTTCATATTTATGAATTGACAGCAATGTATACAATTGATGGGCATATTAAATCGATGTCATGAAGCAGTTATTTGATGAGCAGGATACAAAATGTTGATGTTGTGTATGTACGTATACGTGTGTGTTGAGCAGGATACAAAATTGTTGTTGTTTTTGTTGTTCGCTGGAATGTGATAAGCCATTTGCATGGCTTGCCTATATTATATTTTAACTGAAATTGGCAGTGGGAGTAAAAAAGTCGAATTGATGAAAAATATGAAAATAATATCGAAATACATATGAATGTGTTGGAAAAATATTTATAAATCCAGATTAATTGATCATAGTTGAAATTTTATATTCCTTTTTGCATTTATGGAATAGCAAACAAATTCATAGAATTGTATATGAGTAAGGCTTTTTGCAAATTTTAATAGTTGTATAATAATTTATTCAATTTATTCATTAGTAAACTTTAGTTTTATTCGACTTTGATATTACTTTAAATTAAACTCAGTTAAAATAGGTGAAGAGCATTGGGAAAAAAAGCTTTTCTAAACTGATTTTCCATTTATTTACCTATGAAGTAGGTAAATACGTGTAGCTTGAAGGGCTGCTCACGCCTTAGGACATTATTTATAAAGTTTATCACCTTTAAGCACTGTTTCGCTATTTGCTTATCTCGAAAACTTAATTAAGGAGCAAAACTAATTATTTTCCTAATCGATTCTCACACCTATTTATTAAAAGAAGTGAACGCTTCGCAGCTGTTTCTCTATAATGCACTGAGCTCGACTTCGACTCTGAGATATTGCCTCCAGTCAAAGTGCTGTAAAACTAATTGCTTGTCAATGCCAGGCCCATGGTAAAGCAATCTTACAGCGACCACAAACATGTGGCAAGCACTAAATAGACAAAACAATAGCCGCACGACTCTGCGGAAAGCTGAACACTAAATGCGTGAACTGTGTGTTAGGCAGGTGACAAGCGTCAATGCTGTTGACCAATTTGGGCAGCCAACACGTAATGGCCTGGAAGAAAAAAAAAAAAACAACAACAAAAACTCGACTGCTTTCATGTGATTGTTTTCTGTCGTAAGTCAGTTGTTTTTTTGTTATCTTTGACAGCCGCTAAGCAATAAAAATTAATAAAAATGGCATAATAAATTAGCTAGCAAATGTAAAAGACAAATGCAAATGTTTGACTTGGTGAAGGTTCGTCTCTCTGTCCATATGTCAAACTTTGATTATTAGTATTCCATTTAGCTGTAATCATAATCAATTAAGATTATTCTTTATTTATATACAAATATATGAAAATCGAAAAGTTATCTGACGCTCCCTTATATGGCAGATGACAAGTCAAATTACTCCCTTTTAGATTTCATATAAGCTTGATGAGACTAATTTATAGAGTATCGTTCAGCCGTCTGAGGGCCTTTCACTTGTTTATTTTTCTCAAATGACACGTGACGTGTTAATGACGTTGCTATTTAGAGGTGAACAGCATAGCACGACGCGTCGTCACAGACATGAGCACAAAAGCATGTGGGTGGGTGTGTGTAGCCGCAGCTGTGATTGTGGGCTGGTGGTTGGTTGCTTTGTGGTTTTAAGCAGTTGTTTGGCAGTAAGATTGCACCTTTGGTAGGTGGCTTAAAATTTTTTTGGCTGTCCCACGAGGCGTATGTGTAATATTGTTGTTTGCGCCGTGACATGGCAAATTCTTGATGTCAGCACAATTGGTGACTCAACGCAAGTGTTATACTTGTTGTTGTTCGTGGGTATTGATTAATTGTAAACAGTCTGTCCATTTTAGCCATCGGCTCTGCCTTTGACAATGTCCTAATAGCCGAGGTTATTGTCGGGCCGTTAACATCAGTTGGCACTTTTCCCATAGTAATTGAATGCATATTTAATGCGCCTTACACTCACTGTTGTATGTATATGCACGACACGAATATATACAATTCGTATACACCCTAACGGGCGCCATCGCACAATGGCACTCGTCAACGGGTGAGCAAAATGCATAAACTAAATTAATTTGATTGCCGCACGCCCAGTTTGTTTGTTTGTTTGTTTGTTGTTTGTCGGACGCCAGGCAGGCAAATACAATTGGCGCTTCACTTCGATGTCTATGCACAAATGGCTTTTGTCTGCCACCATTTCAATTACATTAGGAACAATTCGTCCAAGAGTTCAGATATAGATATAACCGAGTACGAGAGATGAATATGCGATTCAAATTGATACGAATCTTCTTGGATGCCTTTAGATAGTTAACTTAATTGCAAGGGAACTTCATTTAATGTTTGATTAAATGCCATAAGCTAATGCGATTATTAGTTGCGGACAACACAGAAAGCTGTTTGAATGGATATAATTGAATATATATTTAATAAAGGAGAAAAAATGAAAAATTCAACATAAACATCTATTTACATAGCTTATCTAATCAAATCTAAGCAACAGCAACAACTTTAACTTAAATTTGATCAATGATATCTACGTTAAATATATTATATTGTAGGTCGCATATCTTCCAACCATAAATATATATTTATATATATTACCTGCTAATTAACCTTATAGCTGCCATTAGAAGTTTTGCCCATCTATCACCTGTGGCAAAATAGAAATAATTGAAACGAAATAATTCTGTAGTAAATGTTGTAAATATGCTAAGCTTTATTCAAAAGTTCTGCCATGGGGAAGTTTGCTTTTATGTTTGGTAGTTGAGCGATTACTGAATGTAATTAGGGTAATCTGCCGTCTAAGAGCGAATGAATGCATGAATGAATAAATGAATGAATAAATGTGAAGTGTTTTTGTGCTGTGCGCTGCGTGCTTTGCGCTTTGTGTGAGCGCTCAAACTGTTAATGATAATGATGATTATAATGATGCGGTGTCATCGACGTCCCGGCTAGCCAGCGTGGCGCACTTTGTGTGCCAGCCCACTCACCTGGTCACAAAAAATGGAAACTCAAACTCATTTCAACAGCACTCGAGACATGAGTTATTTGGCTCGAGTGGCTTCCAGTTGCCCTGCTTTTCGTTGCCACTGTCGGGCGTTGCGTTCAAGTGTCAGGTGAGGGGGGCGGCTCCACTTTTAATTGCAGCGACTGATTGCTGCTGGGCGTCCTTTTGTCTGGCTTGTTAAATTGGCAGGTATAAAATGCACTTTGCGTGCGGCATAATCCTTGCTTTCTCATTCCGTTGATATTTTCCGTCATTATTGCCATCATCAAAGAGCAAGCATAATGTATCTAATTAGCAATAAATAATATATCAATGGGAGTAATATATCGTTTTATTTGTGGAACTCCCTTTGCTTGTTTGACTTACCACTTAACTAATGTCTATGAGTTTCGCATACCCATCAAAGTTCATTCGGAGTTCAAGCTAATTACTTTAAAATTTACATTCATTATTAAGCAAGCATTCAAAATAAATGAGCACATTTCAGTAAGCCATAATTTCCACTGAATTTGCAAAAATAGCCAATAAGGCATCGTTGACTTTTCCAAGAAATGACAAACAGGCCAAGTACGCAGGGGCTGGGCATATACAAGCCAGGGCTATGGAGAATGTCTCACGCAACTTCTCTACACCATTCAACTCACTTGCTGGTTGCCGGTTGCCCAGTGCTATATCGAATGCGATACACAACCATATCCAGAGCGAACGAGCGAGCGACTGTTCAAACGTGCCTACACTTATCGATTTTTATTTCATTTTTATCCGACTCGTTCCCTAGCCAAATGAACGGAGACGCTGTCTTATTTTATGCACATACCCCCTTGCCCGGTCCAGCTGCTCCTGCTCCTCCTCCTCTCCCCGACGGAGTGTATCCTGTATGCCATGCCTGCTGCCTGAGCATTGTTTTTGCACAAACATTTTTGTATGTTGTTGGTTGCTTCTTATGAAGTTCGTGGGCGGTGTAGGGAGGGCGGGGGCGGGAAAAGACTTGAACTGTGGCAATGGACGCCAGTCGGTAGTCAGCGACATATCGCCATAACACCATCAACAGTTCATATGTACGGCGAGAGTACAGGATGACAAAATGCGAGCTCTGCTTGGATACTTCTTGTTGTTGCTATTTTGCCTCTGTCGCCGTGGTCTGCGCTTGGTCCTTTTGGGGTCGAATTGTCACACGGCTGGTCGGACGGTCGATGCGACAGTCTGACAGTGGCTCCTTCGTTTCGCTATTGTTACAGACTGTGACAATAGAAACAGCAGCCGGGTAGAGAATTTCGTTTCCACGTCGCGCTCCACAACGCCATGTTGAGTGCTACACAACGGCTCCTACTTACGAGTCAGTGAAGTGGCAGGGGCGGGGGCGGGAGGCTGTAGGGGCAGTTGCCGTCGTCGTCGTCGTAGAGGAGCCGCGAGGCTGAGGTTATGCCAGTCAACCAAATAAACGAAACAACAAAGATGCGACACATAAGCACACACAGCAAAAGAGAGCTATAAAACATGCGAGAGCATAACACAGTTGCTATAAGGTGGACCCAGAGGCCCGACTCAGCTCCCCGTTTTATCCCTGGCCTTCCGTAGCCCAACTCCATGGCTGTTCCCATTAGCAGCCGACGGCAGCAGCGACGGCGTTCTTGCAACTCGAGTATCCTAAGTGTCTGTGTGTGTTTGCACTTGCATATAAATAAATAATTTTTTGCTGCATGTTCTTTGAAATTCAGATCTGGGACCCAGGATCTGGGATAGACGAACGGGTTGAGTTGGAGTTCCTGCAGTGTCACGACTGTGGCTAAAATTGGTTTTGACATTTATGAATTTTATTAGAAAAGTTGTCCAAGCAAATATATTCTACTAAACCATAACAAAAACACACAGATTATGAGATTATATAAGGCCAAATGAATTAGATTCAAATGTTAAATGAAATTAAACAATTGACTTAATGTTTCCTTTTAATACTTTTTGTATGACATACGAAGCATTAAGTCATTTAGAGCTTTGAAGCTGAAGGGCAGACATTCATTCTACGATAATAAAAACGCTTATAATGTTAAAATGTAAATCATTGTAAAAGCTTTTGATTTATTTATGCTGTTTGTTAAAAGATTCAGAGTAATAATGCATAATTAAACGAGTGGAAGACCCAATTGCAGGATATTTTTGTTATAGACAAACATTTTCGCGACAAGCTACAAAGTTGTATATTTCATTCAGGTTATATGCGTGTCTGTATCAGAGTTTGTAGCTGCGTCTGTCTACTTCAAATACTTTTTGCAGTTTCAGTTTAGTTGGCTTGGCTCGCTATGCCGCATTTAGCTTAATTCAATTATGCTGCTTAACAAGCCAAATGCCTTGAAGGCATCAACTGCCGCCCAACCAGCAGGACCAAAGGATAGACTTTATGCCCGGATTGTGAGCACAGTCGTCAGTCGGCAGTCGACAGTTCTGACTGCTGCGAACGCGGGCGCAAAAACTACTCGCACTACACTTTCCATTACCTTTGAATCTTTACCATTTTTTGTGTTGCTTCTTCCTCTTTCCCTTTCCGATTTTGTTTTTCGTTCGCTTTACTTTTTTTTTGTGCCAACAAAATTTTTACTGACTTTGACAGGCAGCAAAGCGCGGCGCACAGAGAACAAACTTTCAGATACTCGAGCAAATGCACCGCACTCACACACACACACACAGAGAGACACACACACAGATGCACACTCAGTGACTGTTGTGCAGCGTCAGTCAGTCAGTGAGTGGTGCCTCGTAAATAGGATTCATCTTGCTGCGCGGGTAGCCGCCGTTTGACTGTGTTTTTGCCTCCCAGCCCCAAAGTGTGCTCGGTTCAGTTTTTATGCTTCTGCACAAAATGCAAAATAATGTGGCAACATCTGGCCCTGCCTCCGAGCCCGACCCGGCGTCATTCTCTGTTCTCGCCAGACACTCAAGTAGATGGCCGGGCAGAGAGGCAGGCATGCATCGGGCAGTCAGTTAACTACCATCCACCCAACCAACCAACCAGGCAACCAACCAGCCAACCAACCAACCATCCATCCATCCATCCATCCATCCATCTATCCAACCATCCGTGCAACCGTTCCTCGTCTATCCGTGCGTTCATCTGCGTCTCGGCTAGCCAAACTTTCGAGCATCTCTACGTGCATATCAAGTGCATATCTTTGACTCGGCTTTTGCTTTGCCTTTTTTGTATACCCTTCACAAAAAATTGTGTACAATGTATCTATGAAATTGTTGCAAATGCCGTATAATTTCATACACTTTTAAATTCATAATTTATATTAGATTTCAGAAAAAAAAGAAAGTAAAATACTAAAATTGTGAATCAAATTGAGAGCGAATCAAATTCGAATATAAATTGATATGTTTTTCGCATATATTTATTTGATGATGTACAATATTAATTGGATGGACGTTTCAGGGTAACTAAGGTCCGACATTAATAAAATAGTTTCACATTTGCTACTTACAAAAAATATTGTATATCTTAGTTTTTGCGTTTGTGGTTTTGCTTACCATGAACAACTCCACTTTTCAGTCCATGTGCCACACACTCTCAAATACACATTAATTTCTGCTTATGTACTTTTTTACGTACTGTTTATGTGTATAATATATATGTATATGTATGTATGCTTCCATCAGTCTGTCCGAATGCTGAATGGCTCTTTGGCTGGCTAACAACAAATAGAAGAAATGCAATGCTGAATTTTAACTTAAATCAAATTACTTGACACATGGAATATGAGAATATGCCATGAAATTGAGTTATTACTTAATATACAGAGACTTTTGTGGAGTTATAAACTGAATTGAGTTTAAAGCATGATCAAATTTTGATTTTTTTATAGAGACTGCTTTATTTGATTATTGAAATTCTGTTTCAGAACTCCTAATTACAAATTGATCAAATTGTAGTTGAATTTCTGATTAATGATATGTTAAACAGTAATTGATTGGATATCGTGGGGTATATTGGAAAATTGCCCTTTTCAAGATGGAGCTCAATTCGATACAGTTTGTTGGATGTCTAACAAACGTTGAGGCATTCATCTAGAAGTACTTTGTATTCGTATTTAGATATCCATCCTCCCCCTTTGCATACTTATTGTTATTGAGAGCACACGCGGCGCGGCTTTTGATTTACGTTGCTGCTGGCAACCTTCAGTACCTTCAGCTGCTTGCCTTGCCAATCCCATGTGCCTCCTGCATCCCCGCCACGCTCTGCTGCACAGTCATCACGTCTGGATGCCAACATCGACGTCTTGAGCTTTGGCTCCGACGAAAATGATTGTACCCAGTGCCTAAAAATATGAAACTCTCAACGTTGCCAGGACAATTTCACAGTGAGCTCTCATGTAGATGGGTGTGTGTATGTACTTCTTGAATGATGTGAAAGACGACGTCTCCCGCTGCTAGCTCTGGGCAGCTGTAAACGGTCGGCAGTTGTGCTTGTTAAATTCTTCTTAGGCTTTGTTTTGCTGTCGATAATGGCGGCAATGGCTACACACTCAAACACATCAACGCACTCATACTCAAACCTACATCTGTATGTGTGAGCGGGAGAGACGGGGGGTCCTGGCTTTGGCGTCGTCTCATGCTTCAATTCCAATCGCTGCCAACGTCTCGAGCGGCGGCAACGTAGGAGATGATGGCAGCTTCTTTGATGCTTATGCTCGTTTATCCTACGCCTTCGCTATGCTGCTTGCTGTGTTATTCTGTTGCCGCCCCATCCGTAATTCCTCATTTCACTTTATTTTTTTGCCCGTTGCGTTCTTTGTGTCTGCCGCCCGACCGTACCGCCCTGGCTCTTCCATCCGTTGTTGGCCTCTTAAGCTCGCTAGCTACAGTTTTGCCCTATGCAAATGAATGCTGCCTTCTGCCGCCTGCCTACTGCATGTCGCTCAGTAGGTGTAACAGGACAATCCATGGTGGTATTATGTAAATTTTTCGCCTCTTTGTTGTTGATTTTTCATTTCATTTTCTAAACAATATATATATATAGAAAAGTAGCTGCCACAAGAGCAACATCAACAGCAACAATGTGCTCAACAGCAGCAGCAGCGGCAGCAACAGCAAAAACAAAAACAAAGTTTAACTTTTAATTGAAAAACTACTTCAGGCACGACGCCCACTAGTTACATATTTTTAAAACAGATTTCAATAAGTGGCAGCACGTGCACCGCGCAACTTGTTTTTGACACTGACTGCTACACTTAGTGCCAACAGCAATGTTTCTACTTTATTAGTTACTCATCGAATATCAATTTTAGGTTAATTTTCCTGTTATTCTAACGAAGTACTTCATCAACTCAATAAGGATTAGAATAGAATGAGAATGTTCTTTGTCTAGAGATACAACATAGCATAGATACATCTGTGTTATGTTGCCTGATATTCTTATAACAAGGCTCATTAGGCATCATCTTGCATTTAAGAGTGGAACTCTGGTATACCCTAAGTATTGTTATCTACGGTTTCGTTAGACTCTTTCTATGCTTCGCTTCCTGTTACTTACTGCCTTTCTTTATTTTATTTACTTCATTCGGTCTTTTACTTGCTTCAGCTGCAGCTTTCTCTGACTACTGAAAGTAGCGCCTTTCTATGTGATTTTCATGTATTGATTGAAGATTTATGTTAACAAATCATATTTAATATTGCTTCATACTTAAACCTAATTATACTCTTAAAACTTGGTCAACAGGGTATCGATAAAAATAAGAGTGCAAAGGAAGAAGTGCAAAGAACTTTTTTAAGCACTAATGAAACTGGTTTTGGCTTTTGTTTCTGTTTTTGTTTCTGTTGGAATCGCGCAGCGCGGTACAAAAATATATGTGAATGTATTGACGCACTGGCAGCCGCTGAGTCGGGTAGTTGGTGCCTCGAAATGTGTTAAGTTGCCTCGTTTTGTATGCACAAAGGCAGCCAGCAGCAAACGGCAACAGCAACGGCAACGTCAACTGTTGAACGGGGCAAGAGTGGGATCCGAGTGATGGCACAGCCGGCGGCAAATTGAAGCGTTCCAGCTTCAAAATAAACAACTTTGAAATGGCGCGCAATTTTACCCACTTATACAAGTAGATGTGTGTGTGTGTGTGTGCGTGAGTATGGGGGGCGAGAGTGTGTGTAGCTACGAGATACTCTGTTGCTTGTTTTCTGTGTGTGTCGTTCGCTTGTATCTGATGTATTCAGTTGCGCTTTGGTCACGTACAAGATTGCTGCCCCCAAATGGTTGTCGATGTTTATACCATGGCTTGGTGTTCATTACGGAGCGCTTGCGTCCCCTCGGTTACCCGATACTCAGTCGGCCAATAAACACGCCTGGACCCTGACATTAGTGGGTCAATGGTGGCCCAATAAAGTACAATGAATAAGTGCACTTATTTCTTATGTACATTCAGATATACATATATATATATCTGTATATGTTTATATATATACTTAGTGTGTAATAATTCTTTATTGTGTTTGCGTTTGTGCCTTTGCAGGAATATTGTCTCCTCCGGGTCCGTTTCTGACGCCCAGTCCATCGCCATCGATCTCAGCTAGTCCACGCCTGCAACCGTCACCATCGCTATCGCCATTCCCACAGGATGTGGTGCTCGTAGCCGGTGGCAACGCATTAAACGCCAACAGCAATCCACAGGAACACGTAAGTCCAATCTCGGTTGCCTGCTTATCTGTATTTACATGGCATCATATTAATTATCTGATCCTTTTGCAGGAGCGCAAGGCGGCGACGCCTGGCAGGCGGCAATCCATACATCAGTTCACAAATGGCAGTCCCAACGCCGGCACCGTTGTCTTTCAGCCGAGTCCCTCACAGTCGCCGGCCGCTGCCACGACCGTCATCGGCGTGACAGCTGGCGGGCTCATTGCCGCCGCCGCCGCCGCTGCCGCAGCCGGTGGACACAATAATGCAATCGGCACTGAGTTGAACGCCACGCTTGTCGGCTCCAATAATATACAACTGAACAAGGTAGATTTAATTGAGTTGCACTGCTTGCCCGATAAGATAAGATCCCTATCAAAATGGAACACTGATAGCTGCCAGTGGAACCGCAGTATTAGTGCTTTAACAAATACCATAACAAAACTAATGCACTGCGCTTACGTGAAGCGCGAGCTTAACCAATTAGCTGATTAATAACTTTGAATTTGTCATCCTAAAACTTAGTGATATAAAAGTTGATTTTTTCTGTTCCCAAATTTAATTTGAAATTTTCTTTGTTTTCAATTTTGAATCATTAATATTACTAAGAGAAAATAATACTTTTAATTTGATGTAGCTACCGCTGATATTAAACATTGTTACTTGATCTTAATACTGTTATTAAATGGCTCGAGCTTAACTAATAATTTAGACATAATTAATTGGAGAATTGGCAATGTTTACTAAATGGATTTTAACATTTTTCTAGAAGGGCAACAAGCGGACTGGTCAGCAGCAGCAGCAACAACAGCTACAGCAGCAGCAACTGCAACATCAGCAGCAGCAGCAGCTGCAGCAGCAAATCTTTAGCACCAACGCAGCGGCGCCCACCTCGATCTGTTCGACAGTTGCCGGCGGCTATGGGCAACCGAATGCAACGGCAATCAGCACGCCCATTTCGTTTACGACAGCAAATGTGGCTAGTAGCCCAAAAGGTCAAGCGAAAAAGGGCGCCAATTCGGTGCTGAGCCAACAGCAGCATCAACAACAGCAGCAGGCGCAGTTCCAGCAATACCAGAGCAGTAGTCCGCTGATAGCAGACAGTCCCATACCCAGTCCCAGCAACGCAATTGCTGCTGCGGCCATCAAGCCGCCAACGCCACAGCCTCAGGCCGTACAGATGCTGCCGCAGCAGTTCACAATCACCAGCGGGCCGCAGCAGCAGCAGGCGCCGCAGCAAGTTTTCCAGTTCATTCAGGGTCCTCAGGGTCAGATCATAGCCACCACCCAGCAGGCGACATTGCAGCAGCAACATTTGCAACAGCAGCAGCAGCAGCAACATCAGCAGCAGCAGCAGCAACAGCAGCAGCAACAACAGCAGCAGCAACAGCAGCAGCAACAACAGCAGCAGCATCAACAACAACAGCAACAGCAGCAACAGCAGCAGCAGCAGCAGCAGCAACAGCAACAACAACAACAGCAGCAGCAGCAGCAGCAACAACAACGTTTTACCAGCAATGCAGGCATTGCGTTGTCTACTGTGAACACTAAGGCTAGCAAGGCGCCACAACAGATACTGCCTAAGCCGCAGCAGGAACTGGCGTCTCAGTCGATGCAGCAGCTGTCGAAGAACAAAATTATCAGCAATAACAATTCACAATTGCCTCAGATCTCGCAGTCGCCTCAGCCGCAACAGGCGCAGCTCAGTGCTGCGTCCAGCAATGCCAACAACCAGCAGCAGCAGCAAATTTTGCTGCCTGCAACAGCAGCACAGCCACAGCAATTGCTGCTCAATCAGATGCCCGTGTTGGTCCAGCAGAACCCGCAGGGTGTGCAGCTCATATTGCGTCCACCCACGCCGCAGCTGGCTGCCACGTCCTCTCTAGTTATACAGAACTCGCGCGGACAGCCGCAACTGCAACAGCCAGCACAGCAGCAATTGCTACGCATTGTGGGCACCAATGGCGCCACCATGCAGCTGGCAGCCGCCACCCCGACATTTATAGTATCTTCGCAGGGCAACCTCATCCAGCAGACAGCTGCCGCTGGCCAATTCCAAAGTGCCATCAAGACCGGCACACAGCTCAGCGGCTTGCATGCGGCGCTGGCAGCGCAAACGCCACGATCTCAGCCGTTTACCACAACGGCCACCATTAATACCCAATTGCTGGGCCAGAGCGTTGCGGCTCAGCTGCAGAACCTGCAGCTGGCTGCAGCAGCTGCTGCCAATAGCAATGGCATTGCTCAGATTCAAATGCCCAATGGTCTGGCGGCGATATCGCAGCTGCAGCAAACCCTTGGCGGTGCTACCATCAATCTAAATCAGTTGAATGGCGCCCATCTGCAGCAGATTGCCACTGCCTTCCAGACTCCGCAACCGCCACAGCAGTCGACAACGACGGCAGCCGCCAGTGGCAGCGGCAACAGTTCCGCGGAGCTCTTTGCTCAATCCTCACCAGCGCATGTGCCCCTGGCTGTTACACCGGAGCCCCTGCGCCAGCCAACGGCACAGCAGCAGGCGGCCATGGCCACCATACAGCTGCAGCAACAACAGCAGCAGCAACAGCAGGCGCAAATACAGCAGCTGCAGCAGCAACTGCAACAGACACAGACGCAGGTGCAGCAGGCGCAGCAACAGCAACAACAGCAGCAGCAACACACGGCGGAGCCCAAGAAGAAGCCTCGACCGCGCAAAAAGAAACCACCGGCGGCTACGATGGCAACAGCTCAGCAAAAGATTGCTATACCTGCCACGTCCACGCTCACAACTTCGCCAGCGCCGACGCTAGCACGAACACCCACGCCGCAAGCTCCGACGCAGGTGGCGCGGTTGAAGTCGCCATCGCCGCCGCCTACGCATATCCAACGCGCCAGCAATGGCAAACTAGATCTCGGCGATGTGATGAAGTTCTGCGGCATCACGGAGGATGATGATGACGATGAGGACTATGGCATGGATGCCGTTACAAACACTGCATCAGCTGTAGCAGCTGCATCCAATAGCAGCAGCAGCAGCACTAGCGGCAACAACAGCAGCGGCCACCATCACCATATTGAGGAATCACTGCCACCACCACCACCGCCTTTAAGCAACGGAGCAGCGGGCGCGGCAGTCAATGCAACAACGGCGCCCAGCTCCAACGATATCATGATCTCCATACCGAGCCAAAACGGCAGCGATGGGCTGCCCTTTACGCTGACCATACCGGCACCAGCGCCGGTCAACGAAGCCACCGAAATACCAAATATCCTCATTAAGATTGATCCAAGCGATGGCGCGGCTGCAGCGGCCGCTGCCACTGGATCAACTCTACCACCGTACACGCTGTCAACGCCGCGCTTACCCACAGCCGAGGAGATACAGCGCCAGGCACAACAGCATCTCGCCCAGCAAGCAGCCGCTGCGGCTGCGGCAGCTGCGGCTGGTGCCAAAATTTGCACTAGCATACAAAGCACAACGCCGGCGCCAACAATTAGCTTCAGCCTGGGAACACAGTCGCAAACCATTGGCAATGTCACGCTGCAACCGGCGCCCATTGCGGCAAGCATAACGTTGGCCACACCCACGACAACAACAACAGCGGCTACGCTAAGCTCAACAACTGCTGCAACGACGGCAGCGGTGAAGCCGCGACGCAAACCTGCTGTGCGCCGCAACACCAAAAAGCAGGACACGCTCAACAGCATAAGCAATGGCAGCAACAGCATTAACAATGGCAATATCATCAGCAATACCATAAGCAACATTAACAACATAGGCCACAGCATAATTGGTAGCAACAACACCACCACAACCACCATTAGCAGCAGTGGCAACAGCAGCGCCGTCAACACCGTCAACACCATCACTCTGACAA